>NC_030812.1:104416503-104748051 GCF_001704415.2 Capra hircus
TTAAAAGTATCTTCTGGAGCCTTCTGTGGTTCACTCTTCCAGTGCTGCAGAGGTAGGAGATCCCACTGGATTGATGAGACAGCCCATTTTCTGATCTTCTGTGGTTAAAACGGAAAATTCAGTGACAAGGAATGGGTAACTCTTAACAGTCACCCTCATCTCCCTCTTGTCCCAGTTAATGTCATGTCAGAATCTTCTGGAAATAAATGAGCCTCTCCTTCAACACAATGATAGTAGATGGTAGCTACCTACCATCTTTGCTGTAAGTTTTAATTTTGTTTCAGATGGACTAGATCTCCTTGGCCATACTTTTGCAGACATGAGGGTGTCTGCTTTTCAATTTCATGATGTGACTGGAAGCTTGACTACCTGCTGACTTTTCCTATTCATGTGTGGGCTATTCTAAAAGTTGGGAGTGGGGTAGATTTTTCTGTCTGTTTTTTTGTTTGATTTTTTTCCAGCGCTCTAATAGCAAAATCAGATTAGTATTGCTCTGAGTCCCAATTCTCATCCACTTTCATCCTCTCTTATTTCTGACTTCTTGGCTAGACAACAAAGAACTGGGGCAAAGCAGAATATATATAGCTGTACTAACAAAACATCTGTACTAACAGGGCAATGGAGAGAGAAGTTATTAACAAGGGGAAGTGAAAATATAGGAAATCCACAGGAAAGCTTTACACTGAATGGTACCACTGAGAAAAAGATATACACACAGAGAGAGACTCACAGTCTTCTAATCCTTAATTTAAACAAAATCGCATGAGACTGATTTCATCAACAGCCACATTTATGGAGTGTCTATTGTATGCTTCACATTTAGAGAAAGGGAATAAGAGAAAAATAAAACATTAGAATATATTCTTCCTTTTTAAAATTAGTAATAAAAAGTGGTCTAGTAAATTTCAAAACTTGATCAGATACATATCAACTCTGCAAAAGCTTCACATACGCTGCCTGTAATTTGAGTATTTCCGCGAGCTTAGGAACCTTGAGTAAACAGGAGCTCTTGCTTGTGATGAACACAGGAAACATGTCCTGAGATGGAACTGGGGTCTGGGATACAGCTCCGTAAACAAGCCCCTCTATTATTTATGCCTCCCTGGCTGGTGTTCATGGTTTGCACTCCTCAGTTATCACTGAGGTGATGATCACGTTGACCTTTTAAAGGAACATTTTAGGTCAGTCCTTCTGTTGTTCCATTGGGTCCCCCTGTTGGCCATAAGAAAAATTCTTAGCTTCCAGAAGGTTAACCTGCAGAGCTGTAAATATCTCAATGAATCTATCGATTGGTTTTAATAGTCACTTTATGGGTGTCAGTTTCCTTATCTTTAAAACGAGAATGTTACAATAAATGATTCCCAAGGTCCATTTATCTTCACATTGTGTGTAGTTAGCCTTCTTTCCTCATCAAAGTTAATAGATAACAGTGTCGTTTGTCTCATTTATTTTCCATTTAATTCCAGGATATTACTCACCCACTTTGAAGTTAGGAAATGGATGAATCCATTCATTAACTCAAATCTCTAGATTTTCCTTCTCTCTTTTCCATTTCATTATGAGACATGTATACATATTTAGAAGTCTGAATAGCATTACCATCAAAAGGCATTTAAGTACCTTGTTATATACACTATTATCCAGGACAATTTATGGAATTTAAAGTCTAAAACAACTTCATGGATGCAAACAAAAGTGCAGAGGATATAGAAAATAAATAAAAACCTCTGGAAGTGTTTGCTGAATCTATGTAATGAGTAAGTGTGAAATAAGTATAAGAGCCCTTTTGAGATAATTGATTCATTTTTATTATTGGGATAGGAGATCCGTTAATAAATCATTAGATAAATATTTGTACCTTTGGTAAGTCTCTGGGGTGAGCATATCCTCAAAATGAGCCAAGCTTTGTGAAAGCCTTACCACTCTTATCAAACTTGAGCAAGTCATTTTTTTTTCTCAGATTCTCCAGTTGAAGAAAGAAAGAAAAATTGAGCTATCCAGAATTAGCAATAGGCAATGTTCATATATATTCATTAGCAGACAATTATAAGGAAGATAATTGATCTGGAAGCTGGTTTTGACATTAATTGTGAATTCCCTTTGTCACAAAAGGACTCATTTCTCCTGAATCCTCAGAGGAGAACTTACAAAGTGTTTTGAGATCCAGGAACTCAGGGCACTTACTCTCTATTCTAGCTACTGAACTTCTGACTTCCTGTTCAAGTCAAGTTTGAGATTAGGCTAAAAGCTTTCAGTGTCCTTGTTGTTAAATAAGTCTGTCTGCCAATGATTGGAAACTGGAGAATAACTATAGTCATTTCAGAAATAATTGGTCAGATGATAAAAACCCTTGTTGTTGAAAGGTTATTGCTGAACCACGAAAAGACGCCTAGATTCTTGGCCTCCAGAGGAGAAGAATTCAATCTGGGGCCAGAGACAAGGCTTGATCGCTCAGAGCTTTTGTCCAATAGAGTTTTATTAAAGTATAAAAGGGGTAGAGAAAGCTTCTGACAAAGACATCAGAAGGGGCAGAAAGAGTACCCCCTTGTTAGTGTTAGCAATGGAGATATATACTCTCCAATTAGTTATTACAATGAGTCAAAAGAATGTCTGGAGGTTGCAAAGACCTCACTAGACCTACTCCCATAATTTACATTTTAAGATAACAGGATTAGCCGGAAGGTTTTTCTCAGAGACTGTCCTCAAGCAGGATACATTATCGTTATATAATCCTTATGGAATGTAGAGGGGGAAAAAGTTTGTCCTTTCTCCCTCCTTGAGAATTCCAGACCCCTCTCTCCTTGGGGACCCCTGGACTTCTTATCAACCCACCTAGGAAATGACTCTCTCATTGTCATGTAGGAACCACGAGACTGCAAGAATGATATCTGTACTTTGAACATGAATATCATTTCGTGCTCATCACTTGTGAATCATATGTGAAAAATAATAGGTCAAAATCATTTGGTAATGAGAGCAATAAAGTTCAGAGGTGATAGTAGTCATTTTTATTTGTGTCTTTCCATTGCAGATTCCTTATATTTCATGGAAGGAGTGGGTAAACTTAGGAATAGTGAAGACAACAAGAAATTAATCCAGAGCTTTCCTCATATCTCGGAACCTGTCCTCAGTAAGAGTAAGTGACCACACAACTTCCCTACTTTTTGTTCTCTGTTTTCATCCCTGCTTTTAAATTGTGCAGTATAGCCTAAATAGGGCTTTCCAGGTGGCGCTAGTGGTAAAGAATCCGCCTGCCAGTGCTGGAGACACAAGAGATGCGGGTTTGATCCCTGGGTCAGGAAGGTCCCCTGGAGGAGGGCATGGCAATCCATTCCAATGTTCTTGGCTGGGAAATCCCATGGACAGAGAAGCCTGGTGGGCTGCAGTCCATGGGGTTGCAGAGAGTCAGACACGTAGCCTAAATAAATCAGTAGATCCTACTGACATCATCATGTTCCATTAGAAGTCATGCATTAAGATGGAATGTAAATCGGAGATTAAGAGACTTGCACTGTCAACAGTCTAGGCAACCTGTTTCTAAGTCTTTTGTTTCTTTGGACAAGGAACAGTGCCTTCCATTTCTTTATTCATGGTGATGATTCAAGCATATGAATATTTACATAAAACAATGAGCTGCTGAGAGACAAAACAAGGTTTAACTTCATAGACAGTAAAAACTTCATTGTTAGGGGTTTAAAAAAACATTAAAATAAGGTACCAAGAAGCTTACAAAATCTCAGAAAAAAATGTTTCGAAGAATAAACAATTGTATTTCTGGAGCTGGCAAGTCTGTTGCAGAGAGGATCTCTCCATATAAGCCCAGGGATTTTCAATTCTAGGTGTCCGTTAGAATCACCCAAGGAGCTTTTAAGAAATTCAGCGCTGTGACTTCCCTGGTGGTTCAGTGGCCAAGATCCTGGGCTCCCAATGCAGGGGGCCTGGGTTTGATCCCTGGCCAGGGAACTAGATCCCACATGCTGCAGCTAAGACCCGGTGTGCGTGCGCATACTCAGTCGCCTCAGTCGTGTTTGAATCTTTGCAACCCCATGGACTGTATCCCTCCAGGCTCCTCTGTCCATGGGATTCTCCAGGCAAGAATACTGGAATGGGTTGCCATTCTCTCCTCCAGGAGATCTTCCAAACCCAGGGATCAAACCCATGTCTCCTGTTGCTCCTGCACTGGCAAGGAGATTCTTTACCACTGAGTTACCTCAGAAGCCCAAGACCTGGTGCAATTAAATAAATATTAAAAAGAAAAAAGAAACTTTTATCCACTTGTTTCCAAACCCTAAAACCAGTGAAATAAGGTTCTCTGAGGATTAGTCTCTCAGATTCGGTATTTTAAAATAGTTGATTCGGGGTTTTTAAGCAAGATCCTTCTAGGGTCTAATCACAATGTAAAACCCATGGCTTGTTCAAGGAATCTATTGTATCACAGTGTTAAGAAGAGTGAAAGCTCTTTCACCAGATCAGTGACCTAAGTTAGTGATTGAGATATAAAAACAAGTCCACATCCTTTTGGGAGCATGAACAGGTAGCTCTTGAAAGATGTAAAACCCATGGCTTGTTCAAGGAATCTATTGTATCACAGTGTTAAGAAGAGTGAAAGCTCTTTCACCAGATCAGTGACCTAAGTTAGTGATTGAGATATAAAAACAAGTCCACATCCTTTTGGGAGCATGAACAGGTAGCTCTTGAAAGATCTTATGCAGCTGCTGCTAAGTTGCTTCAGTCGTGTCCAACTCTGTGTGACCCCATAGACAGCAGCCCACCAGGCTCCCCCATCCCTGGGATTCTCCAGGCAAGAACACTGGAGTGGGTTGCCATTTCCTTCTCCAATGCATGAAGGTGAAAAGTGAAAGTGAAGTCACTCAGTCGTGTCCGACTCAGTGACCCCATTGACTGCAGCCTGCCAGGCCCTTCCATCCATGGGATTTTCCAGGCAAGAGTACTGGAGTGGGGTGCCATTGCCTTCTCTGGAAAGATCTTATATTTTCTTTTTAATAATTACCCATAATGTTTTGTGCAACAAAAATGATAAACCCACTTATTGTTGTTCAGTCACTCAGTCGTGTGCAACTCTTTGCCACCCCATGGACTGTAGCCCACCAGCCTCCTCCGTCCATGGGATTTCTCAGGCGAAAATACCAGAGTGGGTTGCCATTTCCTTCCCCAAGGGATCTTCCCAATCCAGGGATTGAACCGGATTTTTTTTTTTTTTACCACTGAGCCACCTGGAAACCCACATATAAATAAGTTTAAATTGTGTATAATCTGTGTTTGCGTTGTGTTGGTTTTGTTTGTGGGGGAGATGTCTACCATCCACAAATAAAACCTAAAGTCCTTTAAATCAAATATTTCCAATTAACTGGACATTAAATCACGAATAATGTTCCATTCATTTCAAGCAATTATTTATATGACATAATTTCACTGTCTAAAAAAATTTAGGATAAGCTTTTGGACTTTATTTTGACAGAATTTTAAGCCAGTGTATTTGTTAAAAACAAGATATAAATATGTGTGTCTATTCACAAAGATGTTTTGGGGGCACTGAGGAGAAAAAATTGGCCATCTCATTCCACCTTGTTTATTGAGAAATATAGGCCTAAGCAACATTTACAACAAAAGAAAGGAAACTTCAGTGAGGAGGCCTGATAATGGAATTCTGACTTGACAAAAGAGGGCAAAGAGAAGCTTCTCATACTTGTAGGTTATCGGTGGGCAAGTATGATAATTAGTCACGTTTCCAAGAACTATCAGATAAGATGCAGTGTTGCAGAAAGTCGATGAGATTAAGCCCACAGTCTAATCCCCCATGGATGAGCGGTTGGTGCTCACTGGTGAGATGAAGTAGAAAAAGCAGTAAGCATAAGCAATTATTTCAAGAAAAATGACTACAAATAAGAAAAAAGAGAAACAGTAGCTAGAGGAAGGCTTGGGATGGAAGAATACATGTGAAATAAAGACCAGCTTTCTGGAAGACCAGGTGGTGCCATGACAGAAATTAGGAAATAGAACCAAGAGTTGGGAGGGTTATGAAAAAACCAACATCAGCCAGGACATCACTACCTCCAAGGCCCTTTGGATGGTGCATAAGACATCTCCCTTTTCTTACCATTCAGAAGTTTGGTGGAACCATGGAGGCTGAGAATTCCCCCAGGACTTTTGACTAACTGGAAGAGGGATTATTCTTAAGGAAGCCATCCTAGACTTACTGCTAATATAAGTAAGTTAGTCCTCTAGAAATCAATTACAATGAAGCCTACATTACTTAGAAAAGTTGGTGGGGCAAGAGCAGAGAGGGAAAAGTCAGTTAATTCTATTTTGATCAAATTGAGCTTCGAGCATATACTGAAAATCCAAGATGAGAAAGGGTGGTCAAGCTAGGACACAGAATATGCTCAGGTTCGTTCATGAGCAAATCTGTATTAACCACCTCTAGGAGACACCAGCCTCTGGTCCTGTACTAGAGATACATGTTCTAACGAAGTCCTTCTGTGGTTTGGAGCTGAGAATGCAGAGGTCCAGAGGTAAGTGGGTCTGAAGTAACTCTCAGGACAGATGTCTGTGGAGAGCATCACTCCTGTTTTCCTCATCTCAGTCATTTGTCTTATTACTCCTCACCACCATGAAACTAGCCCTTTTGATGATCCTTCTCCTTTTTCCTACTTTCAGATGTCGGATAGGGTTGACTGGTTACAAAGCCAAAATGGAGTATGCAAAGTTGACGTCTATTCCCCCGGAGACAGCCAACCCCAAGACTGGAAAATGGTAAGGGTCAGCCTCCTTATAAATACGGACCTAGGAATATGTGAAGTGCCATTAAGAGTAGCCTTATTCTCTCCACCGCCACCTCTTTTTTTTCCATCATATTTTTGGCCACGCTGCCTGCAGCATGGGGTCGCAAGGAGTCGGGTACGACTGAGCGACTAAGCAACAATAACGAGCAGGTTTATTATTTTTGTTAGCTGAAACATTATGGGTAATTACCAAAAAGAATTAGTTCCCTGACCAGGTATCAAACTCATGCCCCCTGCAGTGGAAATGCAGTATCTTAAACACCAGACTGCCAGGGAAGTCCCACCACCTCTTATTTTTGAAGATGAAATTCCTGGGGGGAAAATGAACTCCTTTAGAAAAAAAAAAATTCCGCGTATAATTTTCAGGGGTAAAAAATCCTATAATATACTTAGCAGGAGAAATATGCCACAGTTAATTAAAAAAAAAAAGACATATGTAACAGTTGTAAAACTACTCTTCTAACAGAAAGAGACTCAACAGAAATGTTCTCAAAGTTTATAGATGAGTCACTTCAGTTCAGTCGCTCAGTCGTGTCCGACTCTCCGCGACCCCATGAACCGCAGCACGCCAGGCCTCCCTGTCCATCACCAACTCCCGGAGTTCACTCGGACTCACGTCCATCGAGTCCATGATGCCATCCAGCCATCTCACCCTCTGTCGCCCCTTCTCCTCCTGCCACCAATCCTTCCCAGCATCACAGTCTTTTCCAATGAGTCAACTCTTCACATGGGGTGGCCAAAGTACTGGAGTTTCAGCTTTAGCATCATTCCCTCCAAAGAAATCCCAGGGCTGATCTCCTTCACAATGGACTGGTTGGATCTCCTTGCAGTCCAGGGGACTCTCAAGAGTCTTCTCCAACACCACAGTTCAAAAGCATCAGTCCTTTGGCGCTCAGCTTTCTTCACAGTCCTACTCTCACATCCATAAATGACCACAGGAAAAACCATAGCCTTGACTAGATGGACCTTTGTTGACAAAGTAATGTCTCTGGTTTTCAATATGCTATGTAGGTTGGTCATAACTTTTCTTCCAAGGAGTAAGCATCTTTTAATTTCATGGCTGCAATCACCATCTGCAGTAATTTTGGAGCCCCCAAAATTAAAGTCTGACACTGTTTCCACTGTTTCCCCATCTATTTCCATGAAGTGATGGGACCAGATGCCATGATCTTTGTTTTCTGAATGTTGAGCTTTAAGCCAAGTTTTTCACTCTCTTCTTTCACTTTCCTCAAGAGGCTTTTTAGTTCCTCTTCACTTTCTGCCATAAGGGTGGTGTCATCTGCATATCTGAGGTTATTGATATTTCTCCCAGCAATCTTGATTCCAGCTTGTGCTTCTCCCAGCCCAGCGTTTCTCATGATGTACTCTGCATAGAAGTTAAATAAGCAGGGTGACAATATACAGCCTTGACGTCCTCCTTTTCCTATTTGGAACCAGTCTGTTGTTCCATGTCCAGTTCTAACTGTTGCTTCCTGACCTGCATATAGGTTTCTCAAGAGGCAGGTCAGGTGGTCTGGTATTCCCATCTCTCTCAGAATTTCCCACAGTTTCTTGTGATCCACACAGTCAAAGGCTTTGACATAGTCAATAAACCAGAAATAGATGTTTTTCTGGAACTCTCTTGCTTTTTCAATGATCCAGCAGACGTTGGCAATTTGATCTCTGGTTCCTCTGCCTTTTCTAAAACCAGCTTGAACATCTGGAAGTTCACAGTTCACATATTGCTGAAGCCTGGCTTGGAGAATTTTAAGCATCACTTTACTAGCGTGTGAGATGAGTGCAATTGTGCGGTAGTTTGAGCATTCTTTGGCATTGCCTTTCTTTGGGATTGGAATGAAAACTGACCTTTTCCAGTCCTGTGGTCACTGCTGAGTTTTCCAAATTTGCTGGCATATTGAGTGCAGCACTTTCACAGCATTATCTTTCAGGATTTGAAATAGCTCAACTGGGATTCCATCACCTCCACTAGCTTTGTTGGTAGTGATGCTTTTTAAGGCCCATTTGACTTCACATTCCAGGATGTCTGGCTCTAGGTGAGTGATCACACCATCATGATTATCTCGGTCATGAAGATCTTTTTTGTACTGTTCTTCCGTGTATTCTTGCCACCTCTTCTTAATATCTTCTGCTTCTGTTAGGCCCATACTATTTCTGTCCTTTATCAAGCCCATCTTGGCATGAAATGTTCCCTTGGTATCTCCAATTTTCTTGAAGAGATCTCTAGTCTTTCCCATTCTGTTGTTTTCCTCTATTTCTTTGCATTGATCACTGAGGAAGGCTTTCTTATCTCTCCTTGCTATTCTTTGGAACTCTGCATTCAAATGCTTATATCTTTCCTTTTCTGCTTTGCTTTCCATTTCTCTTCTTTTCACAGCTATTTGTAAGGCCTCCCCAGACAGCCATTGGGCTTTTTTGCATTTCTTTTCCATGAGGATGGTCTTGATCCCTGTCTCCTGTACAATGTCGCGAGCCTCAGTCCATAGTTCATCAGGCACTCTATCTATCAGATCTAGTCCCTTAAATCTATTTCTCACTTCCACTGTGTAATCATAAGGGATTTGATTTAGGTCATACCTGAATGGTCTAGCGGTTTTGCCTACTTTCTTCAATTTAAGTCTGAATTTGGCAATGAGCTCATGATCTGAACCACAGTCATCTCCCAGTCTTGTTTTTGCTGACTGTATAGAGCTTTTCCATCTTTGGCTGCAAAGAATATAATCAATCTGATTTCGGTGTTGACCATCTGGTGATGTCCATGTGTAGAGTCTTCTCTTGTGTTGTGGGAAGAGGGTGTTTGCTATGACCAGTGCGTTCTCTTGGCAAAACTCTATTAGCCTTTGCCCTGCTTCATTCCGCATTCCAAGGCCAAATTTGCCTGTTACTCCAGGTGTTTCTTGACTTCCTACTTTTGCATTCCAGTCCCCTATAATGAAAAGGACATCTTTTTGGGGTGTTAATTCTAAAAGGTCTTGTAGGTCTTCATAAGACAGTTCAACTTCAGCTTCTTCAGCATTACTGGTTGGGGCATGGACTTGGATTACCGTGATATTGAATGGTTTGCCTTGGAAACGAACAGAGATCATTCTGTCATTTTTGAGATTGCATCCAAGTACTGCATTTCAGACTCTTCTGTTGACCATGATGGCTAGTCCATTTCTTCTAAGGGATTCCTGCCCATAGTAGTAGATATAATGGTCATCTGAATTAAATCCACCCATTCCAGTCCATTTTAGTTCGCTGATTCCTAGAATGTCGACGTTCACTCTTGCCATCTCTTGTTTGACCACTTCCAATTTGCCTTGATTCATGGACCTAACATTCCAGGTTCCTATGCAATATTGCTCTTTACAGCATCAGACCTCGCTTCTATCACCTGTCACATCCACAGCTGGGTATTATTTTTGCTTTGGTTCCATCCCTTCATTCTTTCTGGAGTTATTTCTCCACTGATTTCCAGTAGCATATTGGGTACCTACTGACCTGGGGAGTTTCTCTTTCAGTATCCTATCATTTTGCCTTTTCATACTGTCCATGGGGTTCTCAAGGCAAGAATACTGCAGTGGTTTGCCATTCCCTTCTCCAGTGGACCACATTCTGTCAGACCTCTCCACCATGCCCCGCCCATCTTGGGTGGCCCAAGGGCATGGCTTAGTTTCATTGAGTTAGGCAAGGCTGTGGTCCTAGTATGATTAGATTGACTAGTTTTCTGTGATTATGGTTTCAGTGTGTATGCCCTCTGATGCCCTCTTGCAACACCCACTGTCTTACTTGGGTTTCTCTTACCTTGGACATGGGGTATCTCTTCACGGCTGCTCCAGCAAAGCGCAGCCGCTGCTCCTTACCTTAGATGAGGGATATCTCCTCACCGCCGCCCATCCTGACCTGAATGTGGAGTAGATGCGTAGGATGGCTCAAAATTCTCAGAAACATTAACTCTCATCTAAGTGATATTGTTCTGCCCTCATCCTTCAACAAACATTTATTCCACACTTACTTAGTATCAGGCACTGTTAAGTCAGAGTCCCATCAGAAAAGGGAAACCACGTCAGTTTTTTTAGTATTAAATTACTGACAGCGTAAGAGGTATTTAACTAAGTAAGAGGTATTTAACTAAGTTAACTACTAAAAGCTGTGAAAAAGGACTCTAATAAGAGATCCAGAAGCAGCAAATGCAGAAAGCTGCTACTACCCCTCGGCTGAAAGAGTGAATGAGGAAGAAAGTTAAGGCTCACGAAGTCCCCTTGCCCTCAACAAAGGCTGCTTCCGATCTCCTTGGAGAGCGTGCCCTGCAGCTGGACAGCAGCCTGCATCCCAGTGACACTCAAGACACTTGCCAGAGGGCACAGGGGACCGGAAGGGAAGCCCCTCCCTCCTGTGATGACTAGGTAGCGCCCCTCCAGTGCCCTCTGCCAGCAAAGCCGGCCACCCAAGGAGAAATGTTTAAAGGGTCCAGGTCCCGACTCACAAAGCAAGACTAGAAAGGGTCAACTTGGATTTGAGAGACAGCAATGAATGGACTGGCACAGATACTGTGCTGAGTCTTAGGGTCCAAGATGCAAAACTAAACTCCCCTGTCCAGAGATTAAAGAGCCCTTCTCCTTCCAACTGGGCACTAAGTTCCACACTGATTTGAGCCTTAAGATGAGCAAAAAATACTAGCCAAGTAGATTTTCTGTTGTCTCTCACCAACAGAGAGCAGATCTCTATAAACCACTAATCCATTAAAGAAATCACCAAGTGGTGAGATAGTAAAACCAAAATTCTCAAGCACTGCTGCCACCAATGATTGGTGGCTGTGGAAGGACTAAAATGAAAATCAAAAACTAAATTAGGCAAAAAGAGAATAAAATTAAAATGGTGCCTAAAACACCATCTTGGGGGAGGCAAGAAAGGACACACCAGGTACAGTACTCCCATGGTGACCTTCACCTCTGTTAAGCAGATCTGCTGGACATCTTGACAAATTTGCAAAACTGTTAAAAGATCATTTTCAGAGAAAGGTGAAATAAAGATTCTCCTATGAACATAAAATAGACTCATGTGAAAGATTTTATTTAACTCATTAATGAGATTTTATTTAATTCATTAATGGTGCAGTTCTAAGGAGAGTCAAAAAAAAAAAAAAAAACACCTGTATGTAGATCAGGAGTATTGGAATGAACTGTGCAAATGGAAGCCAAACTGACATCTTCCAAAGTGGGCGAGAAAGTCAGCAATTCTTTCCTGGTCAGAATTAACATGTGTGTAGACAAAAATTATACTGCATTGCTAACAGTTATCTATAGTTTCCAGAGTTATCAGATGTTTCCAAGAGAATCAGAATCAGAAAACATGGAGGAGTATGCTATAGATTGTGCAGAGTTTTCTACTCGAGTACAAATTTCCTTATAGGAGCTATTATTCAAATTAGGAGAACAATTTAGAGGACTGTGAACCAAGTTCTGTGGCCCACAAGCAGCTTAAACCAGGCTGTAGAGGTCCAGCTGCTTTTGTCTTCTTCCCAGTTCATCCAGACATTACAGTAGACTGTTGACTGTAGGGGTGGAGAGAACCAGTTTCAGAGTCAACTGGATTTGAATCCTGGCCCCCACCATGTGCTAGCTGTGAGATGCTGTATATATGTGTGTGTGTGTGTGTATATATATATACCGGAGAAGGTGATGGCACCCCACTCCAATACTCTTGCCTGGAAAATCCCATGGATGGAGGAGCCTGGTGGGCTACAGTCCGTGGGGTCGCTAAGAGTTGGACACAACTGAGCGACTTCACTTTCACTTTTCACTTTCCACTTTCATGCATTGTAGAAGGCAATGGCAACCCACTCCAGTGTTCTTGCCTGGAGAATCCCAGGGATGGGGGATCCTGGTGGGCTGCCGTCTCTGGGGTCACACAGAGTCGGACACGACTGGAGTGACTTAGCAGCAGTAGCAGCATGTATACAGGGCTTCCCAGGGGTAAAGAACCCGCCTCCCAATACAGGAGACACAAGAGATGTGAGTTCGATCCCTGGGTGGGGAATATCCCCTGGAAGAGGAAATGGCCACTCACTCCAGTATTCTTGCCTCGAGACTCTCATGGACAGAGGAGCCTAGAGGGCTACAGTCCTTAGGGTTGCAAAGAGTCAGACAAGACTGAAGTGACTTAGTATTTAGTGTGTGTATATGTATGTGTGTACACACACACATACACACACACACACACACACACACACATATCCTCTCCCTTTTGGATCTTCTTCCGATTCAGGTCACCACAGGGCAGTAAGTAGAGTTCTCTGCTGTGTAGTAAGTATGTTGCCATCAGTTGTCTAGTTTACACGTAGTATCAATAGCGTATATGGTCGATCTCAATCTCCCAATCCCTACCACCTCCCCTTTTCCCCTTTTAAAATACCAAATTATTCTTTAAAGATCAGCAGTACTTGTGGTTATCCTCAGAGAGATGTAACTCCAACAGTTACAGTGATCCCTTACATTTGATGGTAAATAGGACACTTTCACATACATTCTTATTTTAGCCTATGTTCAAGTGAAGATTATAAATTAAGCCAACATATAAACATGTGCATGTGCTCAGCACAGCTAGCATCCATCAAAGACTCTGCATTCACTCAAAACTAATAAATTGTCCCACAGATATTAACTCCTCATTTATAAATCAGATTCTTAACCTAAAAGCATCCCCAGTAGTCCACTGGAAGCCATTGAGCATATCAGGATGATGCTTGCGTAGCCCAGCAAAGGGGTTAATTATGCACCACTGTCCTTGAATTTTCTGATATTTTGAAAACTATACTTTTAATGAAAGTGAAAGTGTTAGTCACTCAGTCGTGTCCAACTCTTTGTGACCCCATGGACTGTACCCTGCCAGGCTCTTCTGTCCACGAGATTCTCCAAGCAAGAATTCTGGAGTGGGTTGCCATTCCATTCTCCAGAGGAATCTCCCTGACTCAGCGATCGAACCTGGGTCTCCATCATTGCAGGCAGATTCTTTACTGTCTGAGCCACCAGGGAAGCCCTATACTTGACATAAGAGACCTAACTAAATAAAAGAGATCAACCATGAAAATAGTAATCAATAGCAACACATGAAAAATCTGATTTAATGCAGATTTGAACTCTGTAGCTGATGAGGGTCAGATCTTAAGGATCTATGTCGTTAGAGGTGTCGGAGTACAGTGGCTGAGAGCAGGGGCCCAGGAGTCATTGGTCCAGTTGGAACTCCTCCTCCATCAGTGATTAGCTATCTAACCTCTGGTAAGTAACTAACAGGATCCCTCAGTTCTTCAATTTCCTCTTCTGTTAAAATGTGGATAATAAGAAAGCTAGCATTTAAGTTTATTGCCAGAATAATAGTGGCTTTCTAGGTGGCTCTGTGGTAGTCTGCCTGCAGGAGATGCGAGTTCAATCCCTGGGTTGGAAAGATCTGCTGGAGGAAGAAATGGCAACACACTCCAATAACCTTGCCTGGAAATCCAGGTAGAGGAGCCCAGTCCATGGGCTTATAGAGTCAGACATGAACTGAGCACACATGTGCACACACAGAATAATATTAAATGAGGTCCTCGTTTTAAAGTACTCAGAACAGTGCCTGATATATAGTAGGTGGTGGTGGTGGTTTAGTCAGTCAGTCGTGTCCAACTCTTGCAACCCCATGAACTGTAACCCGCTAGGCTCCTCTGTCCATGGGATTTCCCGGGCAAGATTACTGAAATGGGTTGCCGTTTTCCTCTCTAGGGGATCTTCCCGACCCAGGGGTTGAACTCGGGTCTCCTGCATTGCAGGCAGATTGTTTACTGATAGCCACTAGGGAAGGTTGATATATAGTAAGCACTCGGTAAATGTTGTTTCCATCTGTTGGGTTGATGGAGGAGTTGAGACGTGAGAGGCGCGACCATTTTTGTGACTGCTCTTTGAGGTTGTCCTGAATATCCTGTATCTTTACTTTGTTATAGTCGGATGAATCCTTGTCTATTTTTAAGGAAGCCTCACACGATCCCATCAGAGTGCTCAGCTGGCTCCGCAGAGACCTAGAAAAAAGCACAGCAGGATTCCAAGACGTTAGGTTCAAGCCCGGAGAATCATCTCTCGGCAGGGAAATGGTCAGCTCAGGAGACCCACGCAAAGGTTTCTGCGTGGACTATTACAACACCACCTCCAGGGGCAGTCCAGGGAGGCTGCATTTTGAGATGAGTCACAGAGAGAACCCGCACCAGGGCCCCAGCACGCACCCCGGTAATGGGAGCTCCGTAGACGAAGTCTCCTTCTACGCCAACCGCCTCACAAATCTTGTCATCGCCATGGCCCGTAAGGAGATCAACGAAAAGATTGACGGCTCTGAGAACAGGTGTGTCCACCAATCAGTGTACATGGGGGATGAGCCCCCACCCAACAAGAGCCTGAGCAAGGTGGCGTCGGAGCTGGTGAATGAGACCGTCACTGCGTGCTCCAAAAACACCCCATCGAATAAGGCTCCGGGCTCCGGTGACAGAGCCTCGGGGACATTACAGAGCCCCCCTAATTTAAAATACAAAAGCACTTTGAAGATCAAGGAGAGCAGCAAGGGAGCCAGGTGCCCCGAGGACAGGCCTAGCTCTAAGAAGTCTTTCTTCTACAAGGAAGTATTCGAATCTCGTAACGCGGGCGATGCCAAAGAGGGAGGAAGGGCCTTACCGGCGGAGAGAAAGATGTTCAGAGGACATGAAAGGCCCGATGACTTCACAACTTCCGTCAGTCAAGGGATCATGACCTACGCCAACAGTGTGGTGTCCGACATGATGGTCTCCATCATGAAGACCCTGAAGATCCAGGTGAAGGACACGACCATTGCCACCATCGTGCTGAAGAGGGTCCTGATCAAGCATGCCAAAGAGGTGGTCTCCGACCTCATCGACTCCTTCATGAAGAACCTCCACAACGTCACGGGGAGCCTCATGACGGACACGGACTTTGTCTCAGCCGTGAAAAGAAGCTTCTTCTCTCACGGAAGCCAGAAGGCCACGGACATCATGGACGCCATGCTGGGGAAACTCTACTCGGTGATATTTGCCAAGAAAACCCCTGAGACGGTCAGGAAAACCAAGGATAAGTCTGAAAGTTACTCCCTCGTCTCTATGAAAGGGATGGGCGATCCTAAACACCGAAATGTCAACTTTGCCTCCATGAAAACAGAAGGTAAAGTGAGGGAGAAAGTATGCACCCCCACGCCCAAACCCGAGAAGTCCTGTGTGGAGACTGTGGGGGAACACATTATCAAAGAGGGGCTGACCCTGTGGCACAACAGCCAGCAGAAGGAAGGCATACCTTCATGCCTCCAGGGCTCACCCTTCGTAACTCCCAAAAGACAGTGTAAACCTGGGCCAGACTTTCCCCTGGCGTTCCCTTTTGACCCCTGCCACTTCAGCCTCCCTATGCAGTGCCCAGAAAAACCTGAGAATTTTCTGTGCGACTCAGACTCCTGGGCCAAGGACCTGCTTGTGTCTGCCTTACTTCTGATCCAGTACCACCTGGCCCAGGGAGGGAACATGGATGCACAGAGCTTCCTCGAAGCTGCCGGCACCTCCAACCTGTATCCCATGAAGTCCCCAGCCGTTTCCCATGAGTCCAGCCTCCGGTCTCCCCGAGTGGGAGCTGACCCAGAAGAAGTGGAGAAGAAGGACCTAATGAGCGTTTTCTTCAACTTTATCCGGAACTTGCTCAGTGAGACCATTTTCAAGAGCGACCATAGCTGTGATTCCAAGGCAGCCAAGGAAGACGGCCCCCAGTATGAAAGACCCGCCACCCCTTCTCCTGCCAAATTAAATGAATGTGATGAGCCTGGGGGTGCTTTTGCAGGGCTCACCAAGATGGTGGCTAACAAACTTGACAGCCACATGAACGGGCAGATGGTAGACCATCTGATGGACTCAGTGATGAAGCTGTGTCTCATCATTGCCAAGTCCTGCGACTCTCCGTTGGCAGAACTGGGAGACGACAAGTCCGGGGATGCCAGCAGGCCGACGTCAGCCTTCCCAGAGAGTTTATATGAGTGTTTGTCCACCAAGGGCACAGGGACTGCAGAGACGCTCCTACAGAATGCCTATCAGGCTATCCACAACGAACTGAGGAGTCTATCAGCACAGCCCCCGGAAGGGTGCACAGCACCCAAAGTGATTGTCAGCAACCACAACCTGACGGACACAGTACAGAACAAGCAGCTCCAAGCCGTTCTTCAGTGGGTAGCCGCCTCTGAGCTCAACGTCCCTATTCTGTACTTTGCCGGTGACGATGAAGGAATCCAGGAGAAGGTAAGGCGGTAGAGCCAGGGGTTTGGAGAAGATTGATTAGGGTTAATTAGGGTTTTAAGTGCTTTTTCTTTCTAAATGGGAAGATAGCCCCAAGAAGGGTAGGATGGGAACAGTAAACATTTGAAGCTCAAAACTCATAGCCTAGCCAATGGGTAAATTAAAACTAGATTTTGCCCAATAAGAGGTGTGTTGAAGGGAAAAGAAGATACACTTTTTTTCTCTCTCTCTCTTTCTTTCTGTGTATCTAGATGGGAATGCACAAATAAGGAGCCTCCAAGTGAGTTGGTGAAAGAATCAGAGTAAGGGCTGGGCTCAGACTGAACTCTGGGTAGGACAGCTTTGCCCAAAGAATGAGAAGGAAATGCTGGGAAGCGTCCCAGGGATGTGTTTGTTGGCTGGAGGCGAAGGGTTTAGATTCATGGTGTTTTCAAGCCCATCATACCTCTCCTTGCTGGTGATCTAGGAGCCGTTGGGGATTTGAAGTGATTCAGTAAATAGCATCCATCTTCCCCTCACCCTAAGTTCTGAATCAATTGATAAGTAAGACTAAAGAATAAGGCAGACAGAAAAATCAGCTTATTATTGTTCTTACTGATAAAGGTAAGTGTGCTTTCTTCCTCCTTTCTTCTCCCAGTTTAGGCCTCAAAACTGCTCACGGAAGGGAAATTTTGAGTCTGGGAAGCTTTTGTTTACGTAGTTGGTGCTCCATGCTAATGAGGGGGAATTAAGAGGCCATCCCCACAATATACACAGTCTCTCTCTCTTTCTCTCTCTCAGGGTTTTTTTTTTTTTTCAATATTACTTCCTCTCAATTAAGAGAAGTGGAACAATGACATTTACCAATTAAGTAATAGGAGGTGGCACCAGAGGCTGGGATTATTATAAAAAGCACCCATCTTCTTAGAAACCAGAGGATATGGAGGAAGAGGCTTTCTCTGTTTGATGCACAGGGTTAGTAGCACTTATAACTGGGTTACTTGGTGTATCTGATGACCAGGAAGACACAGGACTGTACTGCACACAGAATAGTTTACACTCAGCTTAAACGAGAAACTGTCTCTCCTGTAGACTTGCTCCTTTTGCAGCAACAGGACTCTGTAGGCTTGTTCCTTGCATGTCTGTACACCAACAGTGTTGCCAAGTGCAGAGCCTCAGGCTCCACTCCTGACCTACTGAATCAGAACCTTTAGCAAAACCCCCAGTTGATCTGTGTGCCTGTTCCACATTGGGCCAGAGGACAGAACATGGAGATCCAATCTTTGATTTATCCCTGAGAGTACTTGCTTGGCAAGTTCTGTCTGTTCACAGTTTTTCCAGTCTGTAAAACAAATTATTCTGTGTGTGTGTGCTTAGTCATTCAGTCGTTTCTGATTCTTTGTGACCCCATGGACTCTAGCCTGCCAGCCTCCTCTATCCATGGGATTCTCCAGGCAAGCATATTGGAGTGAGTTGCCATACCCTTCTCCAGGGGATCTCCCTAACCCTGGGATCCAACCCAGGTCTCCTACATGGCAGGCAGATTCTTTACTCTCTGAGCCACCAAATTATTTTCATAAGTTGCAATTAGCAGAGGTGCCAATATTCAGGAAAGCTTTAGACTAATGAAAAAATCTAAAAAGAAGCATAGCTTTCACATGTACAGTGTGTGAATCAGGCTTTGTTCTGTCTACCTCATCCTATGTAACAATCATAATACATTCTAGTTTTAGATTATTTTGAATTAGAATGTCTATGATACAATTCTCTAGAATGAGACAATAGACTTGCAGGCTTCCTTCTACACACAAACACACACACACACACACACACACACACACACACATTTTCTTAAAGGAAAAGAATGGGAAACATGGGCAACAGCACATGCAAATGTCACCTAGTGAGTAGATTTGTCCTGAGCAGCAGCATATTTTTAAGAAAAGTTGGATGGCATATACATCAAAGAAATTATGTAAATATAAGTTGTGAATTTTGGGGGGGAAAGAGACTTAGTTAATATAGGCAACTATTTTCATGCTAATGCTGGTGATTAAATCTGGTCATACCAGCATATCCATGAGCCCAATTCCCTTAAACAAATTTGTATCCATTTTAAAAAACTGTTGGTCATGCCCTGCAGCATATAGGATCATGGTTCCCCAGCCAGGGATGGAACCCAGGCCCCCTGTATTGACAGTGAGGAGGCTTAACCATTGGACCTCCATGGAAGTCCCTGTATCCATTTTTGAATCGGTAATGTGTGCATACTTCAAAATCCAAAGGCACACACACACAAAATGCACAATTAAAATTAAGGACTTTTTCTCATTTTTATCTCCCCATTCCATTGCCCTCCCTGGAGAAAACCATTCAGATCAATTTCTTGTTTATCTTTCCAAAAATACTTATGCAGCATACAAGTTAATACATGTTTGTTTAGTTGCTAAGTCGTGTCTGAATCTTTGCGACCCCATGGACTGTAGCCCACCAGGCTCCTCTGTCCCTGGGATTTCCCAGGCAGGAATACTGGAACAGGTTTGCCATTTCCTTCTCCAGGGTGCACCAATTCCAACACCTATTAAAATAAAATGAGAGCACCTGTTTCCCACATAGTAACTAACCTACGGTCCATGCCAAACTTTTGGTCTTTACCAAGTGTTGCCTTACTTTGCACTTATCTTTTTAGGAATGAGGGTGAATACCTTTTCATGTGTTTAAGAGCCATTTTTGGTTTTTAAAAATATTTGTTTGGCTGCACTGAGCCCTTTTTGTGAACTTTTAGTTGTGGCCTCTGGAATCTAGTTCCCAGACAAGGAATCGAACCCAGGTTCGCTGCCTTGGGAGCTCAGTGTCTTAGCCACTGAGCCACCAGGGAAGTTCCTAAGAGCTGTTTTTGAATTTCCTTTTTCATGGATGAATCATTTGTTTGTAAACTCTGCCCATTTTTTTTCTGCTAGGTTGTTGGTCTTTTTCTTATGGATCTGTGAGAGTTTTACATAATACAAGGAAAATAGCCTTTGTGATATTACATATGATTTTTTAAATCATTTGACTTGATTGATGTTTCATTTTGTTGCTTTTGCCATGAAGAATTATTTTAAATGTTTACATGGTCAAATATGATAGTTCATATTTTATTTTTCCTAGATTTTATGTCATATTTTGGAAAACATTCTCCACTACAAGATAGTAACAAAACTTCCCCATGTGTTCTTTCTCCTAGCACAATTATGATTTTTAAAAAAATGTTTAAGGCTTTGATCCATTTCAAATTCATTTTTATACAAGGTGTGACATAGGAATTCAGTCTTATTTTTTTCCAGATACCTATATGTCTTTGTTTTTTCCCTAAGCTTTCTGTTCTATTCCATTGAGTCATTCATCTGTTCTTACTAAGTTTAATACTATTTTAATAGCATATTGCTTTAATTATTGTAATTCTGTCATATGTCTTCATATTGATAGGACTAGAGACTCCTTATTTCTCTGTCTCAGAATTTTCTAGGCTATGTTTCTCAGTTTCACCCCCAGCCACTGGTAACCATCAACCTGCTTTCTGTCATTACAGATTTGCCTTTCATTTTAGAAAATAGTGGAGTCATAAAGTATGTAGCCTTTTACATATGGCTGTCCACTATTAGCATAAGGTTTTTGAGGTTTATCCATGTTGCAGTATGTATCAGCAGTTCATTCCTTTTATTGCTGAATAGAATTTCATTGTATATGTTTTTTCTATTGACTCATCAATTAATGGACATTGGGGTTATTTCCATTATTTTGCTATTATGATTAATGCCTCTATGAACAGTCACATACAAGTCTTTGTATGGATATACATTTTCACTTCTCCTGGGTGACAAGGAGTGTAACTGCTGCATTTTATGGTAAGTATAATTTCTTAAGAAACTGTTCAACTGTTTTCCAAATAAGCTGTACCATTTTATATTCCGACCAGCAATTTCGTTGATTTCAATTTCTCCATATCCTCATCAACATTATTCTGTTCTGTTTTTCATTATAACTGTTATAGTGGTTTTTGATTGTGGATTTAATTTGACATACATACATTAAAATGACAAGATGTTGAGCATCTTTTCATGTGCTGATTAGCCATTCATATATAATCTTTGGTGAGTTGTCTATGTAAATTGTAAATCTTTTGTCCATACTTTGACTGGGTTGTTAGTTACAAGAATTCTTGATGTATTCCGGATACAAGTCCTTCACCGGATATATATATTTTGCAAATACTTTCTCTCAGTCTGTAGCTTATTTTATTTTTTTTACTTAATGGAGTGTTCCAAGGAGCAGAAGTTCTTAACAATGACATCTAGTTTAGTTTTTACCTCATTGCTTGCACTTGAGATATGTCATATCAAATAAATCTTTGCCTAGCTCCACTGTCCTCTGCTGGAGGCAGTTTTGCCCCTAAGGGACATTTGGCGCAATGCCTGGGAAAGGAGGGGAGTTTAGCAGGAAGAAGCCAAGTGAAAGTGAAAGTGTTACTCAGTTGTTGTCCAACTGTTTGCGACCCCATAGGCAAGAATACTGGAGTGGGTTGCCATTTCCTTCTCCAGGGGATCTTCCCAACCCAGTGATTGAACAGGTAGTTATGTTTAGCCTGCTTTTCCTTTTATTGTCTTCTTTTGAATTATTTTTAAACATTTTTCAGTGTTCCCTTTTAATCCATCTGTTGTGTTTTGCTATATCTCTTTGTGTAGTTTTTTTAGTGGTTTCTCTGGGTACCACAATCCACATACTTAACTTGTCACAGTCTACTTAGAGTCAACAGTGACCACTTAGGCTAGAATGTAGAAATCTTCCTGCCCTATGGGGCCCTTCACCCTTCTGCCTGAGACTGCCATTATTTTATGTAATTAGCTGCCTAAAATCTATTTAATTTTATTGCCTAAAATCCTTAGGCAATATTAGTTTTGCTTTCAACCATAAAATCATATTTTAAAGAATGGAGACAAATCGTTCATCATTTATCCTGAGATTTTTACCATTTCTGTTGTTGTTGGTTTGCTCCTCATGTTCCCAGTTTCTTTCTGATACCGTTTTCTTTCTGTGCAAGGAAACAGAACGCATTTTTCTGGCGATGAATTATCTTAATTTAATCTGAAGTTTCATTTGACCTTCATTCCTGAGGCATATGTTTGCTGGACATAGAATTCTGGTTTGACAGTTCTTTTCTTTTAGGCTTAGAAAGTGCTGTTTCACTCCTCTGTCCTCTCTGGGTTTTGATAAGAAATTCGCTGTCACTGGCACTGCTGTTCCCTCATGTATACTGTGCCCTTTGTCCCTGGCCGCTTTTAGATCTCTTCCTCTTTTTCTTTCAGTTCAGTTCAGTCGCTCAGACATGTCTGACTCTTTGCGACCCCATGAACCGCAGCACGCCAGGCCTCCCTGTCCATCACCAACTCCTGGAGTTTACCCAGACTCATGTCCACTGAGTCAGTGATGCCATCCAACCATCTCATCCTCTGTCGTCCCCTTCTCCCCGTGCCTTCAATCTTTCCCAGCATCAGGGTCTTTTCAAATGAGTCAGCTCTTTGCAGCAGGTGGCCAATGTATTAGTTTTCAGCAATTTGATGGTGATAGGTCTTGAAGTGAATTATGGGGGTTCATCATATTTCAAGTTCACTATGCTTCTTGAATTTGTCTGTATGTCTGTTA
This sequence comes from Capra hircus, assembly GCF_001704415.2. Taxonomy (NCBI): domain Eukaryota; kingdom Metazoa; phylum Chordata; class Mammalia; order Artiodactyla; family Bovidae; genus Capra; species Capra hircus. The sequence goes on from NC_030812.1 coordinate 104,439,250, forward strand.
GAAAATTGGGGAAGCTTTCATGCATTATTTCTTTAAATGTATTTCTGCACTACCCTTCTTCTTCTCTAAGGACATAAATGTAACACCCTCTGGAACTGTCCCACAGGCCCCTGAACTCTGCTTATTTTCTCAATCTTTTTGAAGGAGGTTTAATCTATCTCTTACACTGTTCAATACAGTTAATTTCTATTGCTCTGTCCTTGGTTTTCCTGTGTTTCCTTACTCATTTCCATCTATTCAGTCTTCATTTTGGATTTGGTATTATTGTTTAGCCGTACAATGACCATTTTAACTGTACAGTGACCAGCTGTACAATGAGTCTTCGTTCTGTCTCCTCTTTGCGGAGATTTGTCTTTCCATCTGTTTCAAGAGTATCCTTATGCACTTCAGTTTCTGCCTGGAATCTCCCCTGAGAAAGCACCTGATATTTGGCCTGTTAATCTGCCCTTTGAACTTCTCATAGAGTCAGTTGCAGAACACACAAAATGGAAAGCTGGTTCATTTGTTGCCACACAGATTCCAGATGAATGGCAATATACTGGGCTCATATAGAATACTTGCTTGGGCTTTTCTCATTTTATGCCTGGTAAGAGGATTAAACATAGGGTTCAGAGACTTGGGTATGAGCAGTGCCTCCGCTGACTTCTGGGGCACTGTATCACTGATAACGGTCACCTCTCCGGGCAATATTTTCATGGGGGTTGAATGCATCTTTGAGTCACCTTCCTGTTCTATCATCCCAGGGCTCTCTGGCCTAAGGGGCTGAGAAAGCAGCATCTACATTATCCTATGGCTCTTTCTCTCCTGTCTCTGTTGGTCTCTGGGCGGTGATGGGAGCCCATTTTATGATGTTACAGTGAGCTTAAGAACGTCAGAATCCTTAGAAGGCGTGAACACCATTGACCAAACAGCCACCGGAAGCAGGAAGCTTTAGTCTTTGTGGGACATCTTCCATATCACGGACATGGGGTTGTCCTTTAAATGAAGGGCGATGGAACCCACTTTCTTTTGTCAGACAAGCCAGCGAGTGTCTCGGTTTTGGAAGTAGTCTCAGCATCTCCCGGGAGGCCCTCCCGCGGCCAGGGACCGCCCCCTGCTCGCTGGCCTTGAAGGCCCGCCGGACCCTCGCTGGGATGCTCTGCCTCCTCGACTGCCGCTTTCCTTCCCTCCCTCAGCTACTTCAGCTCTCGGCAGCCGCCGTGGAAAAGGGACGCAGCGTAGGTGAGGTTCTACAGTCGGTGCTGCGGTACGAGAAGGAGCGACAGCTGGACGAGGCGGTGGGCAACGTCACACGGCTGCAGCTGCTGGACTGGCTGATGGTGAACCTGTGATGGGGGCCCGCCGCTGCCCCTCTTTCCCGCAGTGGGCCCCGCCCTCACCCCTCCCTCCGTCCTCACTGCCGCAGCCCCCCTTTCCCGTCTCCTCACAGAGCCCCAACATTATCTTCATACCACTTACATCTAAGACACGTCATCGTGCGCTAGTCCCTGGATTTTGCAGATATTCTTGTCCATGCGAGCAAGGACGTAAAATAAAAATTACAAATAAATGGCTCCGAGTGTTTGGTTTCCTTGGGATCCAATGGGACCAACGCCTGCATGCTAAATCGCTCAGTCGTGTCCGACTCTTTGTGACTCCATGGACTGTAGCCCACCAGGCTCCTCAGTCCATGGAATTCTCCAGGCAAGAGTATTGGAGTGGGTTGCCATTTCCTTCTCCAGGGGATCTTCCTGATCCAGGGATCAAACCTGGATCTCCCACATTGCAGGCAGATGCTTTACCGTCTGAGCCACAGAGCTATGGTCAATTAAGTCTCTTCAAGGAGAATGTCCTTTATTATTTAACCTCTTGCATGCATGCCAAGTCACTACAGTCATGTCTGACTCTTGCAACCACATATAGCCCACCAGCCTTCTCTGTCCATGGGATTTCCCAGGCAAGAATCCTGGAATGGGTTGCTATTTCCTACTCCAGGGGACCTGCCCGACCCAGAGATCAAACCCATGTCTCATCATGTCGCCTACGTTTGCAGGCCAGTTCTTTACTCCTAGCGAGACCTCAGTCAGTTCAGTTGCTCATTTGTGTCCGACTCTTTGCAACCCCATGGACTGCAGCACGTCAAGCCTCCCTGTCCATCACCAACTCCCAGAGTTTACCTAAACTCATGTCCATTGAGTCAGTGATGCCATCCAACCATCGCATCCTCTGTTTGTCCCCTTTTCCTCCCGCCTTTAGTCTTTCCCAGCATCAGGGTCTTTTCCAATTAGTCAGTTCGAGACCTGGGAAGCCTCAATGGGACAACAAGAAGAAGCAGTCTCAGGAATGAAAAAGAGTCCAATGGTTAGCAGGGTAAAAGTACTGCCTGCCGGAGAGCCCAGCCAAACGCTGGTGGGCCTGTTGTCTATGGATACATACTTCCCATCGACCCATCAGTGACTTGTGACTTCCCTGCTTTAAAGGGGTCCCTAAATAAGCCACCGTTTGTCAAGAGTTATTTCAGCCCTTTGTAACCATGTGTGTACTTTTCAATATCCAATCTGAATCCTTTAAATTAGGCTACCAGGACCTGGCTCCTTGTCCTATCTCCCCAGAACTGTCCATCTCACCTTTATCCTTGGTTGCAGACTCTTGGGGTCCAAAAAGGCCCAGAGGACCTGAGTTCAATGGCTAGTCCTGTACCTCTCCTGATAGAAGACATGGGACAAGTCACCTGTTAGGACACTGCTCTGACTTAATGTCCACATCACCCCACTTTAGAAGCACTTTCTGAATTATATGTTCTCCAGCAATTTTACATTCTCCTTCCTTCCTTCTAGAAACTTCCTCCTCCTCTGGTTTCTAGGTTTCCTATTTTTCTGCATCTCTCTGGGGCTCTACTCAACTCCTTACATGTTTCTCTCTCCCAGGATTTGACCCTCTTGACCCTCCACTGTTCTCAATCATCTTCCCCAGGTGATCTCACCTGAACCCAACGGCTTCAATCACCCAATGTCTCCCTTCATGGACTATTACACAGTGATTAAAATGAAAACTATGAAGCCAGGTATATATCCCAGGTTGTTTCTGACTTGCACACATTTATCTGTACTGTAATTATAGACTGTGAGTTCAGTAGGCAGACTAGAAGGGCAGGTGGTGGGTGAGTGGACACATCCTGTAGCTTGCTCATCTTCCTACCTTCGGGAAACCTGTCATCCCCTGCTCCATGTGGTCTTACAGAAGCATCAGTCATGGGGCTTGTAATCCTGGCTGGCCAATTGGAGGACCCCAATATCTCAGACGCAGTGATGGGTTCAAATCCAATTACTTATGAGACTTTCCTACTAGCAGGAAGACTGCTACTTTTGATGGGATGATAGTGGTCATCTTAACTCCTGGGCAGAGCTTCTCTTCAGAATGAAGTCAACCATAAATGAAGCAAGACTAAGAGGGGGTGAGAGCATCTGAGCTCCATGATCTTGTCTGAATTCCTGCTGTGTCCCTGTTTACCCATCCTGATTCCCCACAGTCATGAAAACCAATAAATGCCCTGTTGTTTAAATGAGTTGGAACTTGGCTTCAGTCATTCCCAGACCAGAATTCTCACTGGCATAGGTTAACTCGGGCAAGAGGGGAAAAGTTGATTATTCTTTAGACTTCTCTCAGTGATGCTGTTCTTTTAGTACTCTTAGTGATGCTCCCCTGGTGACTCAGAAGGTAAAGAATCTCCCTGCAAAGCAGGAATGAAGTGAAGTCGCTCAGTCGTGTCCGACTCTTTGTGACCCCATGGACTGTAGCCTACCGGGCTCCTCTGTCCATGGGATTCTCCAGGCAAGGATACTGGAGTGGGTTACCATTTCCTTCTCCAGGGTATCTTCCCGACCCAGCGATCAAACCCAGGTCTGCCACATTGGAGGCAGACGCTTTAACCTCTGAGCCACCAGGGAAGCTGGCAAAGCAGGAGACCCAGGTTCAATTCCTGGGTCGGGAAGATCCCCTGAAGAAGAAAATGGCAACCCACTCCAGTACTGGACTGAAAAGCCTAAAGAATCTCATGGACAGAGAAGCCTGGTGGGCTACCTTCCATGGGGTCACAGAGAGTCAGACATGACTGAGCAACTAACACTTTCCCTTTTACTAGTGATGCTGTAACACTGAGCACTTAGCTGTCTCCCTGAGACAGACCGGGACCTGGGACCCTTAGTTGCAGTGCTGCACCTGGATACACCTCTCCTCCAGCAACCAAATACAAAGAAACTGTATGGGACTAAAAATAACCATGTGTATGCACTCTGGACCCAAAAGATACAAAGAGACCAACAAATCCACTGTCACTTTTGAAGAGCCTGGAGCCAAAACAGGGGGTCAGGAGCAAAAGCAGGGTACTGAGCATATCCCCTGCCCACACCACCACCTAAGAGACGGGCAAGCCACTCCTCCAGCCCAAACCCTGGACACACCCATACCCTGTACCCTTACCCCACACTTAAGGACCCAGGGAGTGAGCAAGGGAATCTGCTGTTTGTGCTCGCCCCCCACTCCAGCAGCAGGGACCCCAATAAAACTTTGCCTGAATTTCCTCTCTGGCCTCCAGTCAATTTCTAGTTACTGGGGAGGGCCAAGAACTCTGGTCAGTAACATCCTCTCCACCCCCCAACCCCCACCCTACCCCATGCACCCATTGTTGATTGGGTTAAGGGCAGAAGGAAGAAGCCTGGGTGCAAGGTTATTCTTTCCAATCCCTCATCACAGAAATCATGCCAATCAGCCAGGTGAATAGAGGTCCTTTTTTTTTTTTTAAACAAACCTTTATGGGTTTAAAAAAAAAAAAAACAACCATCTTAAGTATTGTACAATATAAGCACTGTCTCTAATACAAATCATGGTCGGGGGGAAGAGCAGACACACCCTCCGCTTGGGTCACACAATAGGTGGTAAAGCATTTGTGTTCTTGGGGGAGGACTTTTTGTTCTGTTGTCCCGCGGAGGTCTTGGACTCCACGGGCCCAACAGCCGCCTCTGGCCTTCTGGAAGCTTCTGCCAGATGAGGCAGCTGGATCACCTCGGCCGTGTGCTGGCCAGAGCCTCGCTGATTGCCTGGATTCTCATCCTGTTTGGTGGCGCCATCTTTGATTTTGTCTTTAGCCTCTGCTAGGAGGACCACATCTGCCAAGGAGAAGACAGCCAGAACAAGTAAGTGTTCAAACGTGAGTTATGCTCTAACTGTCCAACAGGTTCTAAATCACTTCTGGGAAACCCTGGTGGTAACGATACAAAAACGGTTCATTGGTAAAGCACATTCTACGTGCCAGACATCCTTCTAAGCATGCGTGCTCAGTCACTGAGTCCTGTCTGACTCTTTGCAACCTCTCGGACTGTAGCCCGCCAAGCTCCTCTGTCCATGGGATTCTTCAGGCAAGAATACTGGAGTGGGATGCCATGCCCTTCTCCAGGGGATCTTCCCGACCCAGGGATCAGACCCACATCTCCTGCATCTCCTGCAGGTGGGTTCTTTACCGCTGAGCCTCAGGGGAAGCCCATCATTCTAGGCTCTTGACAGTCACTGATTCCTTCGCTCTTTCCTGCAGCTAGACAGAATCAGCCTTACTCTCATTCTCATAAGTGGAGAAACTGAGGAACAGAGAGGCTAAGTAAAGTGCCCAAGGGCTCACTCCCGGTGAGTGGTGGGGCCAGACTCTATCCCAGATATCCTGACTCCAGTGATCAAGTACATAACCCTGAGGTTATATTGCAGATAAAAGATATTTGCATAATTTTATAATCTGTCTGGTAAAAATTCAAAAGGTAATTATAGGGTACGCACAGGAGGACAGATTGAAAGAAAAGGAGAGGAAAGTGAATTGAAGATAGGAGCAAAATGGAAATTCTTAATGATGAGAGGGGATTAAAAAGGAGAACCTAGCCACAACCAAGTTTCCTGAAAGAGGAAAATTCCCAAATGAAGAAATGGCGGGCCAGGACTGCCACTGGAGGGCCAGTGGTTAGGACTTTGGCTTCCAGTGCAGGGGCTGTGGGTTAGATTCCTGGTTGGGGAGCTAGGATCCCGCATGCCTCGCAGCCAAAATTCAAAACATAAAAAAAAAAAGGAAAGCAGAAGCAAGCAATGTTGTAACAAATTCAATAACGACAATAAGTGGTCCATATCAAAAATCTTTAAAAAAAAAGAGAAAGGAATGTCTGGCTGGTTGTGATGAAACCAGAGTAATTAACCAAGGCTGAGCTCAGAGAAACTGACATGTGGTCCTCCAGAGCCACCTGACTCCCTGGGATTATGAAGACAGAATGAGCTATTCGAGAGGCTGTACCTTTTTTGCCAGAGTGATGCTGTACTTGAACCTTGTCCTTCCTGGATTCAGAGGGGAAACAGAGACTCATTTTCCTCAAGGTCTGAAGCCTGGGCCGAGCTTTGAGGTTCCGAGGCTCATGAATCCAAGCATGCTTGAGCGCCTGGTCAGGGGTCATGCGAAGAGAGGGCTCCCAGCTACACACCAACAAAGCCCAGGACCGGTTAGGGCTCTATTTCCCTTTTTAATAATGAAATACTCTCAAAGACCCCAATAAAGAACTTAAATAAAATATAAAGATGGTTCATTTTTACAGAACCCATTTAAGCAATGTTGTAACTCAGAGATATCACAGAACAGAGATTATGACATACAATGTTAAAGTGTGTGTGTGTGTGTGTGTGTGTGTGTGTCTGTCTGTCTGTCTGTCTGTCTGACTCTTTGTGACCCCATGGACTATAGCCTACCAGGCTCCTCTGTCCATGGAGTCCTCCAGGCAAGAATACTGGAGTGGGTTGCCATGCCCTCCTCCAGGGGATCGTCCTGACCCAAGGACTGAACCCGGGTCTCCTGCATTGCAGGCGGATTCTTTACTGCTGAGCCACCAGGGAAGCCCTCATTTTGAAGTACCTGGAAGCAACAAGTAGAAGTGATCTTTTTAGAAAATGTGTATAAAAAGCCAAGGAAAATCTCAGAGCCCAAGGCTTCCAGAGTTCCTAACAATTCCCTTACAAGAAATAGTCTAGAACATCTAAACCAATGGACTTCAGGATTTAATATACTAAGATCACCAAAATGAAAAGAGACTTAATTGCTATTCCCAAACTTTGGAATTTGCACCTCCAAATACATCACAAAGAAAATTAAAGAATGCTAGAATAGTAATATTGTAAGGGGGACTTGGTGATAATCCAAACTTCCAATGTAGTAACAAAATATATTTGACAGAACACCCACCACGGAGTCATCTTGCCTTTCTTGAGTAATTTTAGTGACAAGGCACTAACTCACAGAACTAGCTATTCTAACTTTTAAACACTCCAGTTTTTTAAAAGTTCTTCATTTTGATTGAGCCAAGATCCACTTCCCAGGAACCTTTTCTTATATTCTTTAAAGTTCTTTTTCAATTTTTATTTTTGTGGCCACACCACCCAGCATGTGAGATCTTAGTTCCCTAAACAGGGGTTGAACCTGCACGCTATCCACGGGAAGCGAAGAGTCCTGACCACTGGACCACCAGAGAAGTCTCAACCTCTTTAAAGATAGTGACAATAGGCATCTTTCCTGGGGTACTGTAATTAAGATTCCACATTCCCAATGCAAGGGGCCTGGGTTCGATCCCCAGTCCATCCCTAGAGCCCACATGTCACAACTGAAAGATCCTGCATGGTCTATGAAGATCAAAGATCCCACATGCCACAACTAAGACCAGAACAGCCAAGTAAGTAAAAAAAATTTTTTTTTAATAGTGGCAATAGCTAGTACTTTCTAAATACCTTCTAAACTAGGTCCTGTTCTAAAATGATTTGTGTGCTGTTTTTTTTTTTTTCCTATGACTTGACTGAAGTACAGAAGTACCTACTTTCTAAGGTTCAAAATATGCCTAAAGATACTAAAAAACTGTACATATTAAATGTTTTCTAGCTCACCCTTTCCCTAATTCCCTCATATGAGAGGATTTAGATTATAAATCCTAGGGGAATGGGTGGGTAGGGCGCTGCTGCTGCTAAGTCACTTCAGTCGTGTCCGACTCTGTGCGATCCCAGAGATGGCAGCCCACCAGGCTCCCCTGTCCCTGGGATTCTCCAGGCAAGAACACTGGAGTGGGTTGCCATTTCCTTCTCCAATGCACGAAAGTGAAAAGTGAAAGTGAAGTCGCTCAGTCCTGTCTGACTCTTAGCGACCCCATGGACTGCAGCCCACCAGGCTCCTCTGTCCATGGGATTTTCCAGGCAAGAGTACTGGAGTGGGGTGCCATTGCCTTCTCTAGGGAGGGTGCTAAAACCAGCTTATATTGGGTGTGGATTCAAACAGTCCCAGCAGGCTCTGTGAAGACCTTGGCTTCAGTTCATGAAGCAGGAGACATGGAGGACGTGCCTACAACCTCGCTGCCAGACAATCAGGCCAAGGAAGCAGGAAAGCTCAACCCACACGCTGTGTACTCCAGGGCAATCACTTAACCCCACTGAGTGTCAGCCTCTGCGTCTCAAAACAGAACAAGTCACCTGCCCCACTGATCACACAGGACGATGGGTGGGTGGATGCAGTCTGATCAGGCAATGGATGGGGAAGCACCCTGTAAATCCTGAAGCTCTACGGTCTGTGTTCATTGCACGGTCATCAACTGCCTCCCAGGCTTTCACCCGCAGACGTGTGGGAAAGGACAGAGCTGAAGAGGAAGCCCCAGAGTCAAAGACACCCTGACAAACTCACACCAAGCACCGCCTGAGGAAGTCCAGGAAGCTGGTGTCACAGGTTTTCAGCAACACGGTGAGATCCTTGGAATCCGGGTATCTCTTTTTCCCCCTGTTGTTGGTTATATTTTTAGGAAAACCTTTGGAATCTTTAGAGATACAACATTCTGTGTTTAGTTCCAGGTGTAAATATGCACTGATCACATCACAGCTGTTCGCTTGACTGGGCTGCTTCTTGGCGTGGTCTCTGCAGCCTTCCCCTGCTCCGTCCCACACTGCCCCCTCCCCCAGAACCCCCACACAAACACATCCCGAAGCCCCAGCCAGTGTGAAATAACCACATGTAAACCAATCCAATGAACACAATTTACAAACAACGTTTCCTACTACTCCATATGTTCTGAGCCTCCTTCCCACCACCTCCTCCCAGAATCAATTAAATGATTTCAATGATTTAACCTCAACCAATGCAAAATAATGATTATGATGATAATAATAATAAAATAATAAAACATTTAAAAGTAAATATGAAAAGACAGAAACATTCAGCTCTGAGCAAAAAGGATACTGTCCATTCTTGGCTTATCTCTGCCCCTGTTCCTTCCTTCACTTACCCCAAAATGTGAGAATTTGGGACATCCATGGAGGATAACAAGAAAGTCATTTTAGGAGAAGGCATTTGCTCTTAGAACACATGTACAAACCACACGAGGAAATTAATTTCTTTTTTTTTTTACAGTCATGTGAACATTTTGTCCATAATTGCAATGATCAAACTTGGCTGGTGACTTAAGACACAGCTTAGAATGCCTTTCTTCAGCCATTTCCACCGTTTTTAAAGCCCTCACCAAATGTATGATCTGTCATTCCTGAAAAGCAGCCCTGGAGACAGCTCCAAAGGTGAGAACACCTAGTGCAGTGCTTTGCAGGTGAGACCACTCGCTTGGACATCCACCAGTGAGCGCGTTCAGAAAGATGACCGTGTATGCTCATACCTTACAAGCACTCATACAAAAGGGTGGATATATAGAAACACGGACTTCCCTGGTGCCTCAGAAAGTAAAGCCTCTGTCTACAATGCGGTAGACCCGGGTTCGAGCCCTGGGTTGGGAAGATACCCTGGAGAAGGAAATGGCAATCCACTCCAGGACTATTGCCTGGAAAATCCCATAGACAGAGGAGCCTGGCAGGCTGCAGTCTATAGGGTTGCAAAGAGTCGGACACGACTGAGCGACTTCACTTTATATAAACACACACACACACAAAATTGACACACTCCATGGAATCCTCACAAAAACTCAGTGGGGTTCATACAATGAAAGGTACACAATGAAGCGCTTCCAGCTGTGCAATCCATGCACTCTCAGTGTGTCCAACAGAACACCTGCTCTTTTTACTGAATTCCTGGAAGAGCCCACAAATGTGTGTTTGTGTGTATACACACGTGGGTATCTCTATGTGTTTCTACAGATACAAATGGGCTGGGGGTACTGCGTAGGGCATGGGTCTTGTTTTTGTTGTTGTTCAGTTGCTCAGTGGTGTCTGACTTTGTGACCCTACGGACTGCAGCACACCAGGCTTCCCTGTCCTTCACCATCTTTTGGAATTTGCTCAAACTCACATCCATTGAGTCGGTGATGCCATCCTACCATCTCATCAAATCCCCACTTTCCTTTTGACTGTGGCACCAGGTTCCCACCTTATCCTATGCTGTCTTTTCACAGATTATCAAAGAAGAATCAGAATCATGGGCTTAGAACAACACAAACCCTACAGTAACCCTTATGTAACTGCTTTTCTTGTACAAGTTTTTCCCGCCTCTCTCTTCTCCATTGCCTCATTTTCCTCCCCACCTCCTTCTTGCTGCCTGGACCACCTACATCTCTTGCTATCCTTGAAGCAACATCACTTTGCTGCTAATTAGAGATATTAACTTGGAGTGGCTGGGGCGGTCGAGGACCTGTTGACATCCCGAGAGACGAGAACTGAAATTGGCACAGTGTTTCCCAAATTCGCCTCATCCTAAGCTGCTGTAACAACATACAGACTCCTGACTCCCATCTCAAAGCCACCACATCATAGGAGGATGATGGGAATTAGCACTATTTCCAAGAACCCAGATGATTCTCATAGTCAGATAAAGTTTGGGAAGCATAGAAGAAGACGCAGCTCCCAATAAAGTCCTTTCTTGTGCAGGAAGGGAAGATGCGTGACGCTGCTACCAAAACCACGTTGCTCATTCTGAAGCCTGGTGCTGATGGTAAAAGTCAGGTTCCCAATGAAACGGACATGTGTGAGCCTTTGCTATCCTCTTACCAAAATGCCCTCTATTCCCTTCCTTCTGATTCCCCCAAATACAATCTCCTGACTTCAGGGTTATAGGCTTGAGAGGTGAGTCTCCCCACAATGTCTTTGTCAAGCAGGTGGAAACAGCACGAGCCTACTCATCTTTCCCTAAAATCCTTTGACATTCAAAAGGCTGAGTTAAAAGTGGTGAAGGGGAAAAGTATATTTGGCGTCAAACAACCAGTTCTGTCGTCCTGAAGTTACACCAGTGAGTCAGCCAGCCCTTCTTTCAAAGAAGGTATGCTCTCATCAGACCACTTTCAAAGAAGCTCTAGCCTGCGGGCACTTCCCTAAGCAGCCGGGACACCAACACTGACCCTACTCAGAGAGGCAGTCTTTACGCCTCTGGCCATGACTACATGCTGACGTTTAAAAGATGTAGTCATTGGGATGGCTCAGGACCAAGAGTGGACAACAGCTTTGGTATTGGAGGGGGATCCTGGAGGACTCTTTCTTGCCAGACCTTAAACTTTTAGTTTCTAGCTCATGGGCTCCCCAGGAGTGCTGGGAGAGATGCCAGAGAACCTGTGGCTGTGGCAGGGGCTCAGGGCCATGGCTTTTTCACCAAATGATATAGAAATAGACTACATTTTAACCCCCCACGTGGCTGAACCAATATACATGGACTGATCATTGATACGACTGCAATCTTTTTGTCCAGGAGGGTCCCCCAGGGCAGTGTTTGTTTTGACTGTGCTATTGACAGGACAAGATGTGTTATTCAGATGGTGGGGAGTCCCTTCAAGGAGCCGTCTTCCCTCACACCTGGTTTTGCTCCTCTTGGCTGTCATTAGGGCCACTACGGCTTTTGCTCCATGGGAATCCCTTAGGAAAAGGACTGCAGACCTGGGACTGGCTTCACCTTCCGGTTCAGAGTGGCCCAGAAGCCCTGCCTCAGTTGCACCTCGTTCATTCATCTGTCTGTCCCACACAGCATGACTCGGCTGGAAGGGCAGAGAAGCCTAAAATCCAGAGCCTGGGAACTATGATGGGGGGGCAGCCTAGGGACCATGGATAAGGCTGAATTCCAGCAATTATACAGATGTCCTGTGCATAACTGACAAGCCATCGCATATCCACAGCAAAACTGTACTGACAGCCCTTGCTTATCCATTTTATAGCAAAGTCACAGTGAACCTGGAACAGTAAGGGCCTGGGCAATTAAGAAAATTTCAGCAGGAAAGAATAGGGCTCCATTAATGATGAAATGGAATGATGGAATTTTCCGCTGTTCTTGCGAGGACTCTTCTGCTGTTTGATTTCCCTTCACAGTGCATCATGTGAGCGGGCAGGCAAGCTGCTAGGGGAGGTGGGGAGAGTTTATAAAAGAGGGTAGAGTTCTAATCTTTGAGGGTTTGAGACCCGCTGATGGGTCTTCTAAGCAGGAACCTGGTCACTCTCAGGCACCTGCCAAGACCTCATTCCTGGTATGACTTCCCCACCCACCTCCATCACACACCTGGTACCATTCTCAGCATCTTTTCACTTTTCTGAATGAAACCTCTAAGCACAGCCTGCCCTTTGGGGTGGGGCCAGAGGAAGAGCATCGCATGGGGTGTGGGGCATGGAAGGTGTCTTCGAGGGCTAGGGAATCTTATCATTCACTGTGGTAAAAAGAGAGTCAGACCCGGGACTCACCAAAGAACATCTGTCTCCTGGAGGCCATCTGGATGAAGTGGGATGGTGGCAGGCCCAGCACCTGCAATAAGGGCAAAGTGGTGGATTCACACTCCTGGGGTCACACTCACCAAGACTGTTGGAAGCGGGTGGGACTTTGGTCAAACTGGTTTTTCCAGACAAGGACCCAAGATATGAAGTTAATACGGCTTCCCTGGTGGCTCAGCGGTAAAGAATCGGCCTGCCAATGCAGGAGACGCAGGTTCGATCTCTCGGTCAGGTAGATTTCCTGGAGGAGGAAGTGAAAACCCACTCCAATATGCTTGTCTGGGAAATCTCATGGACAGAGAAGCCTGGTGGGCTAGAGTTCATGGGGATGCAAAGGGTCAGACAGGACTGAGTGAGTAAACGACAAACAGCGGCATGAAGGGATAACCTCAAGCGAGTGGTGGAGCAGTACCACATCCTGAGGCTCGACTCCTAATCCAGGGCCGTTCCAGTATCCTGAGAATCGATCGGCATTGCCCATGTTACCCTAAACAGGCATCAGCACTAGCCAGGTGGGAATGTGGCTGCCAGCTCTCACTGCCAGAGAGAGTAAACCTGTGCAGCTGCGCACCACCCGTGAATGAAGGAGTGACACCTCCCAGCTCAGAGCATCAAAGGGAAGGGGAGGAAAAGCAGATGGAAACCACCAGATGGACATCAGACCACAGGATGACCTTCTGAAAAGAAAAGAGCAGCGTCTGCCTGGTCACCTTATCTGCACAGCAACCTACAGGGCTGCACAGAGAGAAACGAGGGGTGTCCCCATCAGCCCTGGGTTCCTGGCTTTCCAGCCTGGTTCCCAGCCATGTCCCTTCCCTTGTGCTCCTCAGCTTGAGATCAAGAGGAAGCTGAACCAGTTCTGGGGCAGTGGGAACCTCCACTTGGATCTGTTGCCCCCTCCCCAATTCTCCTGGGAATTGGAAGATGATTGGCTCAGGGATGCTTCATTAAATCACCCATCACCAGCCTCAGAAGCCATGGACTCTGGTCCCCTCACTTTACAGAGACCCAGAGCACAGAAGTGAATTGTCAAAGGGACAGAGGAGTAGCTTCCAGGTTTACTGATTTCCAGGGTAGTGTTCATCCCACCGTGGCTATCACCATAGCACTAATACCTAAAGCATTTGAATACTCTATTATTAGTTTTAACCATGAGATGAATCTATATATTAATTCTCAAGGCTATATGTGTCTTTCCAACTATCTTTAAGAAAATCTAGAAAATACAAATTTGGAATGGATGGATAGATAAACAGGTGGACAGTGAGAAATTAGCTATACCTTTGTTCACAGTCAAAATATCACTGGGAAAATCCTAAATGTGAAATTTCCACTTTTGGGGATTACTTTTTCCTGTGCTGTCTAACTTGGCTTCATAGTGAAAAGAAAAATTAAGTGTTAGTCGCTCAGTTGTGTCTGAATCTTTGCAACCCCATGGATTATAGCCCACCAGGTTCCTCTGTTGTCTAATTTGGCTTCATAACAAGATACCTTTAAGTAAGAGAATAGCAGGCATAATACACGATTATATGAGAGTCTTGGTGAAACCTTTTCATTGGGAGATATTCTTCCCAGAAAGTTAAGATGATAACTAATGACTGAACAGTATGTAGATTTTGTTGGGTATTGTGTCAATCTGGTTTTTAGATTCTTTTGAATATATAGGAAAGCTGTTTAGTTGCTAAGTTGTGGCCAACTCTTTTCCAACCCCATGGACTGTAGTCCACCAGGCTCTTCTGTCTATGGGATTCTCCAGGCAAGAATACCGGAGTGGGTTGCTATTTCTTCCTCCAGGGGATCTTCCTGATCCAAGGATCAAACTTGCATTTCCCATGATCCTGCATTGACAGGAGTAATTTTTTTTTTTTTTTTACTACTGAGCCACCTGGAAAGCCTGGAAAGACTGCTATACCAGTCTTATTTTAAACATCATGATTCATAATATGCTGGAAATTACATCCTTTGCAACTAGTTAAATTTCTGATAAAAATGTTAGATGTCAACTCAAACGTGTACATAATTTCAAAACACGCAACCCTCCCCTGTTAACAGATGCCAGCCACCGCTCTACAGCGAGCCAGATGCCACTTGGTGTCTGAGAACAGAAGTTATCCGCCCTGAAGGTGTTGGCTGGAAGGCAGCCCGGCCCCCTCACCTCCATGATGCAGGCCAGCTGCTCCACCTCGTTCTCCCCAGGGAACAGTGGGTAGCCTGTGTACAGCTCGGCCATGATGCAACCCAGGCTCCACATGTCAATGGCCATGTTGTATGGATGGCCCAGGATCACCTCTGGGGATCGGTAGAACCGGCTCTGGATGTAGGTGTAGACTGCATGGGAGAGAAGAGAAAGCTCACATGGAAACCTCCCAGAGCACACAGCACCACATATCTGCAGCACTCATGACTCATCCATTGTTCAGTCACTCTGTCTGACTCTTTGCAACCTCATGGACTGCAGCACACCAGGCTCCCTGTCCTTCACCATCTCCTGGAGTTTGCCCAAACTCATGGCCATTGAGTCGGTGATGCCATCCAACCATCTCATCCTCTGTCATCCCCGTCTCTTTGTGCCTTCCACCTTTCCCAGCATCAGTCTTTTTCAGTGAGCCAGCTCTTTGAATCAGGTGGTCAAAGTATTCGAGCTTCAGCATCAGTCTTTCCAATGAATATTCAGGGTTGATTTACTTTAAGATTGACTGGTTTGATCTCGTTGTGATCCAAAGGACTCTCAAGAGTCTTGTCTAGCACAGCAGTTCGAAAGCATGACTTATGAGTCTATCCCATATCTGTCTCATCACATCATCACAGCAGCCTGATTATCATGAGGGGTTGTTATCCTCAAGTTGTTGATAAAGAGCTCTAAAGAAGGCATTGTTCTAAGGAAGTAAATTTGTCAGGCAAGCTTTTTAAATGATCTCTTATTGGAGTATAGTTGCTTTACAATGTTGTGATAGTTTCTGCTGCACGGCAAAGTGGAGCAGCTATGATGTTATTGTTCAGTCGCCCAGTCATGTCCCATTCTTTGAGACCCCATGGACTGCAGCATGCCAGGCCTCTCTGTCCCTCACCATCTCCTGAAGTTTGCTCAAGTTTATGTCCATGTGAATCAGCTATACATATACATATATCCCCTCTCATTTGGATTTCCTTCCCATGTAGGTCACCACAGAGCCCTGAGAACAGCTCCTTGTGCCATACAGTAGGTTCTCATCAGTTATCTGTTTTACACCTAGTATCAATAGTTTATATGTGTCAGTCCCAAACTCCCAATTCATCCCATCGCCTTCCCCCTTACAGAGTGAAGTAACTCAGAAAGAGACAAATAAGTACCATATATTAACGTGTACATGTGGACTCTAGAAAAATGGGATGGGTGACCTTATTTGCAAAGTAGAAACAGAGACACAGATGTACAGGACAAACATATGTATCCCAAGACGACCGTTTAAGAAAGAAAGCGTAAGGCAAATGTAAAGCTAAGTTTTCAAACTGTTTGATTAACCTGGGGTGGACATGCTCTCAAAATACTGCAATTTGGCAAGGGAAGAGGTGTATAAGAACCGACACAGTAGCATGCAAAATGCATAATTTTAACATGCATATTTAATATATTATGTGCACTGTGTTGTATAATGTAAAGTATAGAAAGAAAAGCTTAACAAAATCTCAGCAGAGGAGGATGTATGAAAGGTAGTACTGTAGGCAGCCTAGATTTGATAGTTGAGAAGACTGAGACAAAGGACTGGGACATTACAGTTTTTTGCAAATGCTGTTAATTGGTTACCTAGATGGGAGCAGGGCAGGGCTTTTGTAGTCACTTCACTCTGTGTGTGTGTTTTCTGGTATGTGGGATCTTAGTTCCATGACCAGGAAACAAATCCAGCCCCTACAGGCAGGTTCTTAACCTCTGGACTACAGAGGAAGTCCAGTCACTTCTCTATTGTTTGAACCAGTTACCGTAAGGATGTAATAATTTTTGCAATTTAAAACAAAGTGACGATCTAACGAAAATGACTTTTATGCCCTGTCTGCTTCCAAAATGGACTTGAGGCACTTTGCAGTCGAAGTACAAATAGACGGGAAAGTAGAGGGAAGGGGTGAGGGTGGGGATGAATGAACTAGCTGAAGGGGATCGAGAAGTACAAAGTTCTAAAATAAATAAGCCACAGGATGTAATATACAGCATATGGAATATGATCAATAATATTGCAATAATTTTTACACAGACAAATGGTTACTACTAGACTTACCACGGTGATCATTTCTTATACATGGGCAAAACTCAAATTAGTATGCTGTACACCTGAATCTAACTTATACTGAAGGTCAAATGTACCTCAATGAAAAATAATTCAATTAGAGAGAAAAATTAAAAGTAAATCTAATGGATACTCACATGATGCTTCCACATGTCAGGCACTGTTCCAAGTGATTTATATGGATTAACTCTTTGAATCCTTACAACTACCCTACAACAGTTATAATTTTATTTTAGTTGTTTTCAATTGGAGTCTAATTCCTTTACAACACTGTGTTAGTTTCTGCTGTAGAACGTGAATCAGCCATATGTGTGCATATATCCCCTCCCTCCTGAACCTCTCTCTCGCTCATGCGCCCTACCGCACCCTCTAGGTCATCACGAGCACTGGGCCGGGCTCCCAGTGCCGTACAGCAGCTTCCCACTAGCTCTCCATTTTACACATAAGAGGGTATATGTGTCAGAGCTACTCCCCCAGTTCGTCCCCCCTCTCCTTCCCCTGCTGTGTCCACAAGTTTGTTCTCTGCCTCTACATCTAGATTCCTGCCCTGCAAACAGGTTCATCACTATCGTTTTTCTAGATTCTATGTTTATGGGTTACTACATGATACTTGTTTTTCTCTTCCTGACTTACTTCACTCTGTATGACAGGCTCTGGGTCCACCCACATCACTGCAAATGAGTCAGTTTCATTCCCTTTATATGGCTGTGTAATATTCCATGGTATACAGGTATCACATCTTCTCTATCCATTCCTCTGTTGATGGACTATTAGGTCGAAGCAGGAATTATTATCATACCCACTTTAAAATGAGGAAACTGAGGCATACAGAGATTCAGTAAATTCCCAAGGTCTCTCAACCGCAGGTGGCAGAGCTGGGATTTGAACTCAAACAGTTCTAACTGAGCATCCGTTCTTTCTACTGTTTTGTGGTTAAAATAAAGATCAAGGGAAGTCAGAAAACATAAAAGTGGGAGAAAACACCTAGAAACCAAGGGTAAGATCGTTACAAGTTCAGTTCTGAGCATCTTGGCAGCCAAGATAAGTCTTAAGTAATGGGTTACAGAGAGTTCATCTCCAAGGAGGGTGAGCATATGCTTTCTTTCTGGGAGGAATAATGTTTTCTAGGTGGAATTTATTATGGCTTCCATACGTAGACAATAAAGGACTTGCGTCTCCAAAAATGGTTTTGGAGAATATTCGGAAACATCCATTTAATAGCCTTTCCTTCAGCTTCAGGGGACTTCCTCTGACTCGCCCTGCCCCCATGAAGGCTAGTTCCAAAGCCCCTTTCATATGCCTTAGCTCAGTCCATATATATACTTCTCATCCTTGCATACATCCTTGTACACATCTTCCTGTCTACCCCATTGGGCAGTAAGCCTGCAGAGGACAGGAAATGCTCATTTCTGGTTGCTGATACCCTATAGAGGAGGAGGGCATGGCAACCCACTCCAGTATTCTTGGATGAAAAATCCCTGTGGACAGAGAAGCCTGGTGGGCTACAGTCCATGGGGTCACAAAGTTGGACATGACTGAGGAGACTTGGCACACAGCACATGCCTTAGACAGTGACTGACACACAGCAGACACTCAGCAGACGCCTGTGCAATGCGCATGCTCTTGACATCAACAAACCAGGCAAAAGCCAAAAGAGAAGACTCGAGCCAAGTCCAGTGACAGCTGCAGAAATGGATTGGCCAAAAGGTTCGTCCAGGTTTCTCAGTAAGATGTCATGGAAACACAAGAAAGAATTTTTTGGCCAATCAATACTCTAGGGCAGCTTTCTGGATTCCAGCTTGAAATAAATATATATATATATATATATATATATATATATATATTTTGTTTTCATGACTATATACATATATAATATATATAACATATAAATATATTACATTTATATAATATAATAACCTGGAGAATCTAGGGCCGTGAACCCCAAACTTTAGAATGGCTGTGTTTTCTAAAGTACAGCCTCCCAGGTGCTGTCCCAGAAATCTCGATTTGGGACAGCTGGGGTCAGCCTTCAGAAGCTGTCGTTTAGCAGAGGCCCAGTGCTCTCTGGACCCCAAAGATAATTTGGATAAAGGTCTTTGGATAATTCCAGAGTCACAGAGTATAAAAGCAGCAGAGCAGCCTTACCGTATTCGAACCACCCTTTGCATTTTACAGATGAGGAAACTTAGGCTCAGAGACGTGAACTAGCTTGGTTCAAAATCAAACCAGCAACTGTGATGGCTGAGCCCAGAGGAGAACCCAGGTGACCTCGTGTGGGAACTGTTTGTTTCAGGAAAGGAGAGAATAGCACTGGGGAAATTCGGACAAAGTGACTTGCATGGCCCTACCTTTCTGGTGTTCATAACAGCTTGATCCAAAGTCAATGACTTTAACAGAGACTTGGCCTTTCTGATACAACACGATATTCTCCTAGAGGGAAGACAGACACAGGTCGAGTTCTAACAATGTTGGCTGAGGCACGCTATTTACCTAACTGTCCACCAATCTTCTGGAACCTCCTTTGCCGGGGTCCAGCCCCGGTGGATCCAGGGAATTCGAAGCGGGGACAGCATTGGCGAGGAGAAACTTACTTACTTATTAATATAGAAATATAAGAGTAGATTAGGAAGAAATAGTATAGTAGGAAATTTAGGTGGAGAAAAGGAGGCTGAATAACTTGGTGTACGGGGAAAACCAATAAAACCTCGAGACAAGAGGTTTGCACCATCTACGCTAGGCCACCGGTGCCCACTTGAATATCGGTGGGGGGGGGGGGGGGGTGGAGTGCCCTGCCTTGGGCTCTCCCTCGCGTGGATCTTAAAAGCCAGGACAAGTAAGTAGACATGGCGAGCCTCCCCGCCCCAGATGGGAATTCAGCTGAAAAAGGGAAGAAAAGAACAACATGGGGAAGCCCAGCATCGGTGCAAGACTCCGAAGACTCCACTTTCAAAATCAGCTTATATACCCCAAGTTGTACATAAAGAAATAATGGAATATGCAAAGTTATGCAGGGGCAGCAGTCCTGACCCTCATTGAGACCAAGCTTTCTTTTTGCATATCTTCCCGTATACAAAAGGTCTCAGGTGGTCTCTTTTGGCCAAGAGGCCTGTTAACATTTTTATGGCTCTCTTCCTGGATAATTGTCTATCAACTAGAAAACTCCTTTTCCCTAGAAGTGTTTTTCCTTTACTCTGCATCACCCTCAAAGTACTAAATAAAGTTGCATTCCTGTAGAACAAAGGTGCAGTGGGTTATAACAAAGAAAGTACTTAACTCAAAGATCTAATGTTGCTAATACCAGGTCTACTACCTGTTTTTCTATATACCAACTATATCTACAAATAAAAGATATGAAAATTTGGCAGCAGGTATTGGCTCAACAAATGAAACCTTTAATCAGTCCTATTCTGATGATTTCGACTCCTCAGAAGGCCCTACATTCCTTGGATGTTTTAAGCTTCCTGTGCCTCCTGCGGTCAGGAGGCCTCAAACAATCGCATGTGCAGCTGTACGAGTCCTGCACGCAGGCTAGAAAGCCATCAGAGGGGTTTTTGGTTCGAAACACTCATATTATGCCCAGGAGATTTATTATCTAAAAGCTCTAATTTTTTCCAGAAAAAGGTGGTAGGGGGACAGCCCCCTGTTAATGACAGAAGAGTAGGTGGAAAGCATAACACAGTAAAGCAGGCAGACTCTGGTCTTGGGGGTGGATGCTCAGGAAGTTCCAGGGGGAATCCCTGAAGCCTGATCACATCCTTGCGTTTTGTCAGGCTTCCTTCCGCATGACCTTGTCATGGGCAGGATTCTTCACACTGGCCCCCGGCACTCCTTCAAGTGGGCTCCTCCCACATCTCCAACCCCACCCCGGTCTCCCTCCTCTGACTTCTGCTTCCAGGGTTGCATCTCTTGTCTTGCCCCAGTATTTCCTGATCTCCAGTATTCCTTTTGCATCCATACTGACTCTTTACTGACATAAACGGTGTGACTCCTGAAGATGGTGAGTTTCTTTTCATCTCCTTGGTACGGGGTTCTATGCCTTGCTTGCATAAGGCCTTAGAAATATCACTGGCTGGGACTTCCCTGGTGGTCCAATGGTTAAGAATCTGCCTGGCAGTGCAGGGGACACAGGTTCAATCCCTGGTACGGGAAGATTCTACATGCCGCAGAGTAACTAAACCCATGCGCCACAACTGCCAAGCCTGTGCTCCATGCTTCGCAACAAGAGCAGTCACAGCAATGAGAAGCCTGCGCTCACCACAACTAGAGAAAGTCTGTGCAGCAATGAAGACCCAGTGCAGCCAAAAATAATAAATTAATTAAAAAAGAAAGAAAAAGAAATATCATTGCCTGAATCG
This sequence comes from Capra hircus, assembly GCF_001704415.2. Classification (NCBI taxonomy): domain Eukaryota; kingdom Metazoa; phylum Chordata; class Mammalia; order Artiodactyla; family Bovidae; genus Capra; species Capra hircus. The sequence goes on from NC_030812.1 coordinate 104,460,572, forward strand.
GATGCTTCCATTAAGTGCCCCAGCAACATACTGGTATGACAATCGAGGACCAAACCAGAAACAAAAAATCCCCCACGGCAATTTGTTCAGAGTTGGGACTGTTGGGACCGTTGGGCTGACTTTGCAGACACTGTGAAGCCAGGTGTTCCAACAGAATCCTGGATGAGAAGGCAGAGCACTGGGCTCTCCTCTCAGAACATGAGCGTGGCCCACCTGGGGCTGGAAGGTTAGAGACCTAATCGTATTTCCAGGAATCTCAATGTCAGATGACTCGAGGGATAGGATGCGTGAGGCCGTCTCAGCTCACTGATACTAACCACTAAGTCCGCAGGAATAACTGCCTGATTCTTGAACCCACACTCACCAAACTCTCCTGCGTGTATGTCTGCTTTCCTATTGAGCATGTATACTCCTGTCCACTCGACCTACTGCTCAAGCAAATCCATTTGCTCGTATCTCAGCTATCACCTATCTTGTGGGTTCCTGGCTAAGAGTCAGTCCCCTAAGCCCAAAGACCACGGTCCCTTTGGAGGTGCAGAGTGGAGAATTAGGAACTTGGATGTGGAGAATAAATCAGTGTACCACTGTCCTTGTTGGGGCTCCACCAGTCAGCCCAAGAGAACATCTCTATCTTGACAATCTCTAATTAATAGAAGTATCCCAGATCTGGCTCAGTGATAAAGAATCTGCCTGCCAAGCCAAGAAACGTGGGTTCAATCCCTGGGTCAGGAAGATCCCCTGGAGAAGGAAATGGCAACTCACTCTAGTATTTACGCCTGGAGATTCCCATGAACAGAGGAGCCTGGCAGGCTACAGTCCATGGGATCACAAAGAGTTGGACATGACTGAGCACACACAGGACCAACTCAGAGGACAGGGTGGATTTAGGACATCTGCCTCCCTGCTTGACACATGTCTCTGAGTAACCCCCGACCCACCCACCCCCCCCCCCAGGGCTCAGTCGTCCGGGTCCCATCTGCCTTGATGACACCACACCTCTTTATGTCCCAGTACCCCTGTCTTGTCCTTGCTACATCTCACGTGGTTTACACAACCTGCAAACACTTGGCCTCCATCCTGGAGCCCTTCTCAGTTACCACTGGGGATGGGTACTGGGCAAACCCTTTCTGAGGGTGGAAACCAGCTCCCCGACAGGACAGAGGCTGTACTCACGGGCTTGAGGTCACAGTGAATGATCTTCTCCATGTAGAGCATCTGCAAACACTTCAGGACAGAGAGGGTGAAGCGCCGAACAATGGAGAGACTGAAGCCTTGGAAACTGTTGTTCTTCATCAGCTCGTACAAGTTGATGCTGGGACAGAGGGAGAGAAAGCGACATGAAGCAGTGTAGAAGGTATATGATGGCGAGTCTGAACCTGCAACATCAATCCCCTTATCACTTGGTTGCCCTCTGGCAGTGACAAGGCTAGGAGGTGGGGTTTTCGTGTCCTATAAACTTGACTTTTCTGTTGACTAACAGACTGTATATTGTCACCCTGCTTATTTAACTTACATGCAGAGTACATTATGACAAACGCTGGACTGGAAGAGCACAAGCTGGAATCAAGATTGCTTGGAGAAATATCAATAACCTCAGATATGCAGATGACACCACCCTTATGGCAGAAAGTGAAGAGGAACTAAAAAGCCTCTTGATGAAAGTGAAAGAGAGTGAAAAAGTTGACTTAAAGCTCAACATTCAGAAAATGATAATGGCATCTGGTCCCATCACTTCATGGGAAATAGATGGGGAAACAGTAGAAACAGTGTCAGACTTTATTTTTTTGGGCTCCAAAATCACTGCAGATGGTGACTGCAGCCATGAAATTAAAAGACGCTTACTCCTTGGAAGAAAAGTTATGACCAACCTAGATAGTGTATTCAAAAGCAGAGACATTACTTGGCCAACTAAGGTCTGCCTAGTCAAGGCTATGGTTTTTCCTGTGGTCATGTATGGATGTGAGAGTTGGACTGTGAAGAAGGCTGAGCGCCGAAGAATTGATGCGTTTGAACTGTGGTGTTGGAGAAGACTCTTGAGAGTCCCTTGGACTGCAAGGAGATCCAACCAGTCCATTCTGAAGGAGATCAGCCCTGGGATTTCTTTGGAAGGAATGATGCTAGAGCTGAAACTCCAGTACTTTGGACACCTCATGCGAAGAGTTGACTCACTGGAAAAGACTGTGATGCTGGGAGGGATTGGGGGCAGGAGGAGAAGGGACGACCAAGGATGAGATGGCTGGATGGCATCATGGACTCGATGGATGTGAGTCTGAGTGAACTCTGGGAGTTGGTGATGGACAGGGAGGCCTGGCGTGCTGCGATTCATGGGGTCACAAAGAATCGGACACGACTGAGTGACTGAACTGAACTGAATAGTTGATTTGGGCTTCCCTGGTGGGTCATAGGTTAAAGCGTCTGACTCCAATGCAGGAGACCCGGGTTCAATCCCTGGGTCAGGAAGATCCCCTGGAGAAGGAAATGGCAACCCACTCCAGCATTCTTGCCTGGAGAATCTCATGGACAGAGGAGCCTGGCGGGCTACAGTCCACGGGGTCGCAAAGAGTCGGACATGACTGAGAGACTTCACTTTCACTTTTAAGGTAACATTTAAATGTGCTGGCCTCTCGGATGTTTGTTTCTTACATGCAGGATCCTTTAATCATTTTGCTGCACAGGTGTGTGTGTTAAGAGGTTAGTATATCAAACTTCTGATAAATTCACAGGTCCTCAGCCCCTTGAGAAGGATCCAGGGAGCCCTCCAGGTACTCAACCAAGTGACCAGCCCTGCTCACACAGAATAAATCTGTCTAAAGACGGCAACTTCCTGATAGATGAGGGGACAAGGGAGTGGGCAGACAGGGCCTGAGGGAGGAGCCCTACCCTGTCTAAATGAGCCTGCCTGCCTGGTCCCACCTCTCGCCTTTCAGAAAGGACTGAGGGCTGGCTCTTGCCAGATAAAAGAAATATAAAATCTTTATATATAAGGAAATATATATATATGTAAAAGAATCCTTAGTGTGTGTCAGTTCAGTTCAGTTCAGTTCAGTCGCTCAGTCATGTCTGACTCTTTGAGACCCCATGAATTGCAGCATCACCAACTCCTGGAGTTCACTCGGACTCACGTCCATCGAGTCAGTGATGCCATCCAGCCATCTCATCCTCTGTCGTCCCCTTCTCCTCCTCCCCCCAATCCCTCCCAGCATCAGAGTCTTTTCCAATGAGTCAACTCTTCCCGTGAGGTGGCCAAAGTACTGGAGTTTCAGCTTCAGCATCATTCCCTCCAAAGAAATCCCAGGGCTGATCTCCTTCAAAATGGACTGGTTGGATCTCCTTGCAGTCCAAGGGACTCTCAAGAGTCTTCTCCAACACCACAGTTCAAACGCATCAATTCTTCAGTGCTCAGCTTTCTTCACAGTCCAACTCTCACATCCATACATGACCACAGGAAAAACCATAGCCTTGACTAGACAGACCTTTGTTGGCAATGTAATGTCTCTGCTTTTGAATATGCTATCTAGGTTGGTCATAACTTTTCTTCCAAGGAGTAAGCGTCTTTTAATTTCATGGCTGCAGTCACCATCTGCAGTGATTTTGGAGCCCCCAAAAATAAAGTCTGACACTGTTTCCACTGTTTCCCCATCTATTTCCCATGAAGTGATGGGACCAGATGCCATGATCTTCGTTTTCTGAATGTTGAGCTTTAAGCCAACTTTTTCACTCTCCACTTTCACATATACAGATATACATACAGGAATCTTATATCTCTCTCTCTGTATATATAGAATGTATATAGAATATTATACAGAGAGAGAATATATACTGAATCCTATAGAGTCCTGCTATATTAAGTGAAATACGCTGACCTGTAAATGTTGAAAGCTAACATATAGCTGTTTAACCAGAAAAGCTGGTATGCGGGTGGCCGGTTCATGGGCGCTTAGTCGCTGAGTCGTGTCTGACTCTGTGCGACCCCATGGACTGTAAGTAGCCTGCCAGGCTCCCCTGTCCATGGGATTCTCCAGGCAAGGATACTGGAGTGGGTTGCCATGCCCTTCTGCAGGGGACTTTCCCCACCCAGGGCTCGAACTTGCATCTCCTGCATCTTCTGCACTGCAGAATGATTTTTTACCCCTAAGCCACAGGGGAAGCCCCTCCACCCCATTAGATAGTCACATACAGACAAGTCTAGTGCTCTGACTTCCAAGGCTCCCTTTGGTCACTTACGCAACTTATCAACACAAAGTGAACTAAAGAGAGGAAGCAGCTGACCCCAGGAGTTCAAAGGTGATGCAGAGGTGATTGCGGAAGTAGAAAAAGTCCTTCATGTGCACCACGTTGTAGGTGTTGTCTTTGTCCTTCCGTCTGAGAGCTTCCAGAATCTTCAGCTCCACCAGGGCCTGGTGGTGAAATCTGGAGAGGTTGGGGAGCAGTGGGGAGGGTGGGGGTGGGGAGAGGAGACACGCTGTCGCATCAGCTACAGCAGGTGGCCCCCTTCTCAGTCCTCCCCATCACGTGCACAGGACAGGAGGTGCTAAACGCTCTAGACTCTTGCCTCCTCTCTGTGCCATCATGGAATCCAACAGGTAGAGAGCGAAAGAGGGAAAGAAAAGGAAAGGCAGAGAAAAAAGCAGAGACAGGAAGGGCTGGCATCAGGGAGCAGCTGATGTCACAGAGAGTGAAGAAAGCCAGAAAGAGGAAAACAAGTATCGTATATTAACACGTATATATGCAATCTAGAAAAATTGTACTGAGGAAGCTATTTGCAGGGTAGCGATAGAGATGCAGACATAGAGTACAGACTTGCGGATACAGCGGGAGAAGGAGAGGGTGGGGCGAATTGAGAGAGTAGCATTGAAACATACATTACCATATGTAAAACAGATAGCTAGTGGGAAGTTGCTATGTAACAGAAGGAGCTCAACTTGGCGCTGTGTGACAACCTGGAGGGGTGGGATGGGCTGGGGAGTGGGAGGCAGGTTCAAGAGGGAGGGGACATATGTATACTTATGGGCGATTCACATTGCTGTATTGCAGAAACGTACACAACAGTTAATTAAAAATAAAATTTAAAAAAAGAAGGGGCCAAAATCACGTAGCCCTTCCTCCACAGCTGATGCCTTCCACCAAGCCACACCTCGTTTTGTTCCTGATGATTTTCAAGGCCACCAATTCATTGTTTTTATGATCCAAGCACTTGGCCACCTGTCCAAAGGACCCTTTTCCAATCATCTCCAGAACCTCATAGCGGTAGGCGATGTGGTCGTGCAGGACCTGCAGAAGCCAAGTAGGGGTGAGGGAGGAAACCGTGGTTTCCAGGTCACTTGGCGTTTGTGCATTGTTTGCACATATCATCAGTGTGGCGGTGTCATAACTAGTCACTTGCATGTCATCATTCACACTGATTGTGTGGACTTGAGGCCAAGGGCCAGGTCCTATTCATTTCTGATAGCTCCCTCTGTATTTCAGGAGTCCAGCAGGTGCCCAAGCATACAATAGGCTCTCAGTAAATAGGTGTTCCATGTACACTTGCTGACACAATAAATGTGGAAGTACGGCTGTGCTGGGGATGTAGCTCTGTGCACTGCGTACTGTGCATTTGCTGAAACACAAAGAGGATGGAGATTCTGAGCATACAGAAAGCAAACATCCTTCCTCTGCCCCGTGGTCCTCTAAGAGTTGAGATGGAGGAACTAGGTTGCAGTGAATTAACATCCCTGGGGAACTTCTCAGAGACTCTAGACCCTGGTGGGAGGGAGATGAGAGGAAGGAGAAGTTGACAGCCTCTGGCTGAACTGAAGGTAAGGTTTAGAGCAGAGGTTCTTAACCAATGGCCCATGAATAATCCCTGCCCTTGAAATTTTGTGTATGTGCAGTCTCTTCTGGGATAATGATTTTATAACTTTTATCAGATTTCCAAAGAGATCCTTGACCTAAAAATGCTGAGAACCAGAGCTCTAGACCAGTAGTCCCCAACCTTGCTGGCACCAGGGATCGGTTTCATGGAAGATAGTTTTCCACAGACCGAGGCGGGGGAAGATGGTTTGGGGATGATTCAAGTGCGTTACATTTGTTGTGCACTTTACCTCTATTATTATTACATCAGCTCCACCTCAGATCATCAGGCATTAATTAGATCCTGGAAGTTGGGGACCCCTGCTCTAGACAGATGTGTGCCAGAAACTAAATCCTTGCTTCTCAAGGTCTGGTCCAAGGACCAGCCACGTGGGCATCCCCCGGAAGGTTTTTAGAAAGGTAAAGTCTCAGGCTCCACCCCAGACCTGCTGGCTAGGAATTTTCATTGGTAATGAGACTCCCAGGTGATCTGTGCACACCAGAAAGCTTGGGAAACACGGCCCTGAATTCGATTAAGAAAATTCACTTCTTTTATAAAGTCATCAAAGATCAATTGTGTCTCCTAATCTAAGAGGAAGCGTCTGGAGGAGGAATTTCCCAGCAGTCTGCTGGGCTAGCGGACTAAGCGTTACCCATCTGGACATCCTCAAGGTAGAGAGGAACATCTTGTAGCCTCCACACGCCCCCTGCAGACAGGGGAAGAGGCAGCAACCCTGGGCACAGAGACAGGGAGGAGAAGTTTCCCGCACCTTTAGGAAACTGAAGGGAGCACTGTGCACGAGGGGACAGTGGGAAAATGCTTTTCGTCCGTTTGCAGGAAATGACCTCCATTATAAAACAGGAAAAGGTGCATGGACTTGTATGGAGGAAACAAACAAAAAAAGGGAATCTTAGAAAGATTGCGTTTTAGTCCATGGTCTGGCCTTCCCAATGGGTCCAGGCGGCACTGGAGAGGAACCTGGGAGAGGGAGGACTCATCCAGGATGCAAACCTGTCACCTCTAATACTCTTGAAAATCAATATTCTGTGAACAGAGTGCTTTGTGTACTAACTGCATGTTTCTCCCCGTTTTTATACCTGGTATTTCTTTGATTTTAGCACCAAACAGAATCCTTCAGGACACCCAGAATTTCAGATACACTGGCACCAAATGCTGTAATATACCCCATGCTCTTTTCCTTTCCATACTATCTCTTGTCCCTAAGCCCCAAACCCCAAAGCCAGTTTCCACAAACCCCTGCCCCATCACCTTCATGTAGGAGCCGTGTTCATCATCGAAACTTGTCTTGCTGAATTTTTCTGGAGCCATGTGGAGCTTCTCAGCTTCCAGACCCAAGAACCACAGTTCTGTGTAGCCCAGGATCTCGCTTTGCTCATAAGAAGACAGCTGCTTCTTAAAAAACTTTAGGGCCTCTGTGTGAAAAATACTGCAGATGTTAGTTAAGATGCGGTGATGTGAGGATGTGCCCAGGTTTAGACTAGAGCATCCTTTCCTATTCATGAGCCAGATGGCTCTTTCCTCAACAAGGTGGCTAAGAACCTCACTAAGGACCATACATCCTGGATCTCACAGGATCCAAGTGGAACAAGGATGGATGTGTCAAAGTGTGGTACTGATTTCAACCAACCAGGAAGAAAACACACCAGAAGGGTAGGGAGGGGGATTTCCCTGGTGGTCCAGCAGTTAAGACTTCACCTTCCAATGCTGGGGTGCAGGTTCTATCCCTGATCAGGCAGCTAAGATTCCACATGCCTCACAGCCAAAAAAACCCAGAACATAAAACAGAAGCAATATTGTAACACATTCAATAAACACTTAAACAAATAAGGAAGCCGAGGGAAGATTTAGTCCCCAAAGAGCTATGGGTGCAGCAGCGTGGGTAGAAGATTCCAGGAGTCAGCATTGTGTCAACAGAAGTGTATAGTTAAGGCAGAAATCACTCAAGTTCATCTGGCATTGGGCCACACTAAGTCTATCCTGAGAGAGTTCGCAAACTACGATGCCTTCTAGGGAGCAGGCAGGTGGCATAAATTCGACTTTCAAGTCCAGGAGGTCTTCCTGCTCAAATCTGCAGAGAGCCAGGAGGTTTCAGTCTGGGAAGGGATGTCTGTTGTATCTTATCTGCTATACTGGCCACAATGCATCGGGGGCCGGTGTCTGGGGCAGACGGGGTGGGATTCAAGCTTTAAGAGAGACTGTGAGGGGCTTCCCTGGCATGCTTCCATTGCAGGGGGGATGGGGTTCAATCCCTGGTCACAGAATTCAGATTCCATATGCCAACTGATCCCAAAGCAGATATTAGGTAAAACCAACAAGAACTGAAGCATCAGCTACAATGATGCAAAGCAATACAAAAATACAGCCACTTGGAAACAAACTCTCTCCCCTAAATCTTGGATCAATGTGAAATCAAATGTGTAATTACAGAATGTTTGGAAGAAAAATATATGAGTATTTCATATTAAAACAAAGCAATTTGGTGGCATTAAATTGTGTCATATTAAAAAAGAGAGAGAAACAGTATTAAGAGCAGGTGAACCAGGATGAGGGATGAGGTGGGGGGACATCACGTTCTTTGACAAACTGCTGAAGAGTCAGAGAAGGAATTTCACGAAGAAATGAAGATGTGTGTGAGACCGGGCCTATACATGAAGCGCCCAAGTTATCTCTGCTCTTTGTTCTTAATAAACTCGCCCCCTTCTGAAATGCTCTGTGTCTGAAAATTCTTTTCCAACCCTCGCTCAGACTGCCCTGATGTATTCAGTTGGCAAAAAAGTTGGTGTTTTTCCATAACCTCATAGAGGAAAACCCGACCTAATTCTCTGGCCAACCCAGTACCAGCACAGTAAGTAACAAGGCCCGGCTGGACGTCGTGACCACCCCGCCCCAGCCCGCCGCTGCCCCAGAGCCACACCTGCCGCTGTCAGAGGCACCTTGTGTTTGTGCTTCTTCGGCGGCTTCTCCTCTGCTTTGGCGTCTTGGGTTTTCACGTTCAAAGGGAAGACCGTCTCAGAAGGCTTGAGCTCAGAAGACTTCTGACGGTGAGCTGGACTCTCCTGTTCAGGGAAAGACACTCGCAATCAAGGACTCTCTGGGCCACTTCTGGGTGTCCTAAACTACGGTCCTGACCAAGAATAGCCCTAGCTAGCCAGACTCTGTTTTTTCTCTCCAGGGAGAAAAACGGTGATTGCAAGACAGTAGGGGGACTTGCCTGGTGGTCCAGTGGTTAAGAATCTGCCTGCCAACGCAGGGGATGAGGGTTCGATCCCTAATCTGGGAAGGTCCCACATGTCGCAGAGCCTGTGCTCTATAGCCCTGGAGCCACGGCTGCTGACGCCAGTGCACTCAGAGCCTGTGCCTCGTGACAGAAGAAGCCACCGCAATGAGAAGACGGAGCCCCACAAGGAAGAGCAGCCCCAGCTTGCCACAACCGAAAAAAGCCCTTGCACAGCATCGAAAACCCAGCACAACCAAAATATAAATTAATTAAAAAGAAGTGACAGTAGGTTTTCACAATCTTGCTCTCCAAGGAAGGACCCATCTGACTCTCCATATTCCCTGTGAAACTCCTGTACATTACAGTTTGCAGCGGACAAGCCCAGGGACATCTTCCGCAGCAAGGATGGGAATGGTTCTTTCCTACTGACCTGGAGAAGGCCAGTTCCTAACTAGATACAGTGACCTGCCCAAGGGCACAGACACTTGAACATCGGTGCGTATAACAGCTCTTTAACTCGGCACTTCCTCACGTGATCTCATTTGGTCCTTACACAAAACAATTAGGGGACACGGAAGGAAAACCAACATTTTGTACTGTTTATACGTGCTTCTGCCATTAATACACTCGACAGTTCACGTTTCAGTGAATCCTCATGACAGTCCTGCCATGAGTCTGTTTAATACAGAAAGTCAACGACTTACTGTTCAAGTTTACATTCATTATAAACATTACATTCATCACTTCTCAGCCTTTTGGCTAAGACCAAGTGTAGTATGGGAGTTTCCCAGGTGGCACAGTGGTAAAGAATCTGACTGCAATGCAGGAGACTCAGGAGATGGGGGTTAGATCCCTGGGTCAGGAAGATCCCCTGGAGGAGGCCAGGCAACCCGCTCAAGTATTCCTGCCTGAAGAATCCCATGAACAGAGGAGCCTGGCGGAGTACAGTCCATGGGGCCACAAAGGGTCGGACACATTCATTGTAAAGAAGGTGAACAGGACCGGAACCCGACTCTTCAGCTCAAGATGGTCTTTTCCCTCCACCCTAGGCCTCTCTGAACTCGGACTGAAAGCAGAAAGGTCTTTTCACCTGCCTGCCCCAGGCCACACCCATTGCTCCCAACTCACCTGATACAGCAAGGGCTGCTTTAGTGGGAGTTTACTGCCGATGTGTGGGAGGTTCACCATGGTCTTCTTCCCCTTGGTGTCCACGAAAGGCAGTGACGTGAAGCTGGTGTTAGTGTTCTATAGGAGAAGCTGGTAAGTTACAGACACCTTGGGGGACCCCGTGTTCCAAGCACCCTCCCCAGAGCAAGAACGAGCCAAATCCGAGGCAAAATCTGCCTTTGAAGTTCTTGGAGAGAAAAGTGGAGTGGTCCTGCAGATGGGCTCTGGGTTCAAACCCCTGCTCCTACACCTTCGAGCTGCAGACCCTGGACAGTCACACTGACCCCTTCTGTAAGCTTCAACTATCTCAGCACTGCCATGGGGATAAAACTGGGACTTACTTCACAAGGCTTCTGTGAGATAAACCAAACAATCTATGTAGAATATTCCAGACACATTAGCCATTATTATTATCATGTCAAGATCTCACCACCCTGACCAGGGGAAGTTCTTCCTGCTGTACAATGCAAACCTTCCTCGGGGCAGTAAAAGTGCCCAACTCCTCTAACAAATATATATACTTCTTATGGCCATGCCAGGCAGCATGTGGGATCTTAGTTCCCTGACCAGGGATCAAACCTGGGTCTCCTGTATTGAAAGCTCAGAGTCTTAGCCACTGGACCCCCAAGGAAGTCCTCCAGCTCCTCTACACTACTGACTTGACCTGTCCACCTGGATCCCTGCTCTCCCCCGCATTGACTGATTGATTAGGAGAGAGGTAGTCTGATGTTGGAGCTTCCCAGGTGGCGCTAGTGGTAAAGAAACTGCCTGCCAACAGAGGAGACACAAAAGACGCAGGTTCAATCCCTAGGTTGGGAAGATCCCCTGGAGGAGGCCATAGCAACCCACTCCAGTCTCCCTGCCTGGAGAATCCAATGGACAGAAGACCTGGTGGGCTACAGTCCATGGGGGCGCAGAGAGTCAGACACAACTGGGGTGACTGAGCATGCACGCACACAGTCTGTCAGTGAAGCAACATTTAAAATTGGGCAGAGATGGGGTGTGGTGATGCGGGTAGAGCGTGTTCACCATGCTATGCTGAGTGGTCCAAAATGCCTGTTAAAGGCCATCCCCCGCCACCCACCTCTCCTCATCCTCTGCAAGGGAAAAGACCTGAAGCATCGCTTCCTACCTGATTCAAGAATTGGGTCACCCTGAAGTTCTTGACCTTGAAAGGTGGTTTCTGCATTTGAAGCAAAGGCTTACTCTCAACCTGGACCCAGTGAGAGAGAATTGGAATAACATGTGACTTGGTGTCATCGTCAGTGCCCAATGCTTATTTTGCTTCATTACAATAAAAGGAATACAGACAAAGCCAGCTCTCCTGACCCCCAAGCTGGGAAGAGCTGAGAGAGGCTCAAAGAACAGAATGAATGAGTGAATGAACAAATACCCAAACAAATGATCTTTCCACCAGTGCTCATCATAAATTGACTTGCCCAAGAGTTTTCACACTTTAAAAAATTTCACAGAATGCTTGCTTCAGATAAAATCTTAACCAGGTGCCTTGGACATGGGAGGACATAAAAGCAGAGCTGCTCTTTCTAAAGAGAAGAAAATTGTCTATGATCTTGCCCAGAACCTCTTTTCCCCTCAGAGTGGCTCTGAAGGTACCTTAGCAGAGTGAAAGTGAAAGTGAAGTCGCTCAGTCGTGTCCGACTCTTTGCGACCCGTGGACGGTAGCCCACCAAGCTCCTCCGTCCATGGGATTCCCCAGGCAAGAGTACTGGAGTGGGTTGCCATTTCTCTTCACCTTAGCAGAATCTACCAGAATATAGGAGTCTGGACACCAATGACCTGATCAGAGTGTATGTCACCTCTAGAAGGAGGTGGGGTGGGAAAGACCAAATAGCAGAGCTGTGACCCACTAAAGGGCAGTAAGCTCACAGTGCAGGGGTGTGACATAACACAGTTTTGTTGTTTTAGTTATTAAGTCGTGTCTGACCCTGTGACTCCATGAACTATAGCCCACTAGGCTCCACTGTCTATGGGATTTCCCAGGCAAGAATCCTGGAGTGGATTGCCATTTCCTTCTTCAGGGGATCTTCCTGGCTCAGGGCTTCAACCCATGTCTTCTGCATTGGCAGGCAGATTCTTTTACCACTGAGCCACCAGGGAAGCCCAGCATAACAGACCTCAGTTACCTAAAGGTTATGCATTTACTTTAATATTCATTAAAAAAACTATAGCACATTAAACCTGTAATTTGGTGGTTGTTATTATATAGGACAGAACTAAAATCTAAGTGAAAAAGGGAGTGTGAGGACATAGATATGACAAAAAGCATGACAGCGGCACCAAAACGACTCAAGTTTAGCAAAGACACATTACAGCTTGAATCTGGGTCCTGCTCTTTGAGCCCATGGCTTCTGTTTCCAGCTCTTTATTCAATTCAGTTCATTTCAGTTCAGTCACTCAGTCGTGTCTGACTCTTTGCAACTCCATGAATCACAGCATGCCAGGCCTCCCTGTCCATCACCAACTCCCGGAGTTCACCCAAACTCATGTCCATCGAGTCCGTGATGCCATCCAGCCATCTCATCCTCGGTCATCCCCTTCTCCTGCCTCCAATCCCTCCCAGCATCAGGGTCTTTTCCAATGAGTCGGCTCTTCACATGAGGTGGCCAAAGTATTAGAGTTTCAGCTTCAGCATCAGTCCCTCCAATGAACACCCAAGACTGATCTCCTTTAGGATGGACTGGTTGGATCTCCTTGCAGTCCAAGGGACTCTCAAGAGTCTTCTCCAACACCACAGGTCAAAAGCATCAATTCTTCAGCGCTCAGCTTTCTTCACAGTCCAACTCTCACATCCATACATGACCACTGGAAAAACCATAGCCTTGACTAGACGGACCTTTGTTGACAAAGTAATATCTCTGCTTTTGAATATGCTATCTAGGTTGGTCATAACTTTTCTTCCAAGGAGTAAGCGTCTTTTAATTTCATGGCTGCAATCACCATCTGCAGTGATTTTGGAGCCCCCCAAAATAAAGTCTAACACTGTTTCCACTGTTTCCCCATCTATTTCCCATGAAGTGATGGGACCAGATGCCATGATCTTCGTTTTCTGAATGTTGAGCTTTAAGCCATACTTTTTCACTCTCTGCTTTCACTTTCATCAAGAGACTTTTTAGTTCCTCTTCACTTTCTGCCATAAGGGTGGTGTCATCTGCATATCTGAGGTTATTGATATTTCTCCCAGCAATTTTTATTCCAGCTCATGCTTCTTCCAGCCCAGCATTTCTCATGATGTCCAAAACTGAGACACAGCCTGTGCCAGACCCACATCCATAAAACTTGGTATCTGGGCCATAGTGAAATAGAAACTGGGTATGATACTTCAACTTAGTATTACCCAGCACAGCTAAGCCCTCCAGAGACTTGTCATGATGAGGACTACTTTAAAAAAAAAATTTTGGCACAGCATGTGGGATCTTAGTTCCTCATCCGGAGACTGAACCTCTGCCTGCTGCATTGGAAGTGCAGTCTTAACCACTGGACCACCAGAGAAGTCTCCGATTTAATTTATTAGTATTATCTTTTTGCCACACTGTACAGCATTCAGGACCTTGGTTCCCTGACCAAGGATGGAACCCAAAGCATCCTGCATTGGGAGTTTGGAGTTCAACCCCTGGACCACCAGGGAAGTCCCTGATGGGACTATTCAGAACAGTCCATCTTGATTTCCTAGAAAAGGGACATAGCCTAAAGAAGTGGGGGCTACATAAAGCATGGACCATGGCCTCAGACAAAGCTAATTTAATGGGCTAACGTGTACCAGATGGAGGATTTGCTTGCCTACTGGATGGACCATGATGCTGTCTGAGCAAAAACTGCAGTTGCAAATCTGAGTCCCAACTTTTCACCAAATAACTTTGTGGGGATTAGCCATCAACAGTTGTGACAAGTTGGCTTTGAGGATGAGCTGGGGAGAAGACTGGACAAATTAAAAGAACATTACAAGGGCTTTCCTGGTGGCTCAGTAGTAAAGAATCTGCTTGCCATCCCAGGAGACACAGTTTGATCACTGATCCAAGAAGATCCCACATGCCTCGGAGCAACTAAGCCCAAGCACCACAACTACTGAGCCTGCGCTCTAGAGCCTGGGAACTGCAGCTACTGAAGCCTGAGTGCCTTAGAGCCCATGCTCTGCGACAAGAGAAGCCACGGCGATGAGAAGCCACCCACCGAAACGAGAGAGAAGCCTGTGCAGCAGTGAAGACCCAGCGCAGAGAAAAACAAACAAATAAAATTACCTTTTAAAGTACATTACAAAACACAACCAAAAGCAAATGCCAAACAAAAAGCATGGGCAGTGAGAGACAGCAAAGCAGAAAGTGACCGCTGTGGATGCAGTCCGTCCAGGAAGATGTCCATCCAGCGGGTGGCTCTTGGAAGGGGTGTGGCTTGACCTGAGCCTTCATTGGAAGGGAGGATATGGAACATGCTCATTGGGTGAAAAAAACAGAATCTGGGCATGCTCTGAAGGTCTTCACGACTCACGCTGGTTAAGCTGGAGCAGAGGGTGGCCTGTGGAAGGCACTGAATAGCCAAGTTAAGACACTTGATCGTTATCTTAAGGAGAGGGAACTAAATGTAATGTGATATCCTGGGTGGGATCCTGCAACAGACCAAGGATGTAAGGTTAAAAAAAAACAAAACAAAACAAAACAAGGAAATCTGCCCCAAGTATGGATGGAGTTTTGTTAATAATGTATCAATATTGGCTCCCCGTTGTGACTACGTACTATAAGAATATAAGATAATAATAGGGGAACAGACATGGGGTATGGAGTGGTATAGGGGAACTCTGTACTGTCTGCTAAATTTTTCAGAAAATGTAAAACTGCTCTTTAAAAAGGCTATTAACAAAACACCCAAAATCTCTGAGGGGAGTGACAATATCAGAAGGACTGTTACCTAGGACACAATAAAAGCTTGTTACATGTGATCCACAGGACAGAGTCAGGTCAATGTGTGGAATATAGAGGGAAGTCGTTTCTGGGATAATAAAAGGAAGGATTTTCTAAAGTCTAGAGCTCATGAGCTAGTGAGTGCCCCATCACTGGAAGGAGAGTCCCCCTGGTGAGCATTTGTGAGAAATTTGCACGGACTTGGGGGTGGCTGGGTAGGTGTAACCTCCAAAATTCCAATCTGTCTATAAGATTCATTCAAGTGACCGCTGGGAGTGTGTCTTAAAGCAATCCTTCATCTTTCTGTGGAACCAAGACTCAGAACCGCTGCACAGAACAGGGCTTCTCAATCTTTGTCACAGTACACCACACATAAAAAAATGATATTTGCAAGACAAGCCAGGTAAAGACAGCAGGCAGGTCACAGATGCCATCCACCCCGGGTTCCAGCTGCTCCAGGCCTGACCACCCTGAGGACCGCTGGCATCTCTATACACCTGCACCCACTCACAGGACCGGCAGGTTGCACAAATATATGAACTTCCTGCTTGTTTGTCTCTGGAAGTTTCCCCAAGAGGCACCCATCGCCCATGACAACCCTCATTGTACCGCAGCATCCCCAGGAGGTAGGAAGAAGAACGTGTGATCGCCTGCATCCACCAGGGCAAATAGAAACTTTCCTTTAAGACTATGAGCTTAATGCATTATTCTGTGGCCTCTTACTGATCTCTGAGCCAATATAACAGGAGTCTCTTTAACAGTCCTGAACTCTCAGTCCAGATTAGGAATCTGCAGTATAAAATAGATTTTATTCAAAGGGTACATGGCATTGGAGAGGATTCCTGTGTTGTTTGAGACCTGGGCCCTGGCAGGTGGCTGGAGAAAGCCTCTGGAGGGGTCTGGGGTGGAAGATAAAAAGATGGGGCCTTGGAGAAGGCCATCAGGCAGTTTTCAGGACCTCCTCGTATTCCGTCAAAGCTCTAGGAGGCCTGCTCAACAGCCAAAACTCATCTTTGAGACTCCCTTATTTCCCAAATGTTTCATATGAACACAGGCTGCTTTTATAATTTAAAAATACCACTATTGGTAAATCGGTGCAGCCCATGTGGAAAACAGTTGGGAGGCTTCTCAAAAAGCTAAAAACAGAACTAACATATGACCCAGCAATTCCACTCCTGGGTATATATCCCCCAAAACAAAAACATTAATTCAAAAAGATACATGCACCCCAGCATTCATAGCAACATTACTCACAATAGCCAAGACATGGAAACAACCAAAGTGCCTATCAGGAGATAAAAGGATTAAGAAGTGGCAAATATATGCATGGAATACTACCCAGCCACTTTAAAAGAATAATATTTTGCCACTTGCAGCAACATGAATGGATTTGGAGGTCGTTACGCTAGGTGAAGGCAAACAGTATTTTCTGAGTACCAATGTGCTGTGCTGAGTTGTTCAGTCATGTGTGACTCCTTACGACCCCAGGGACTGTAGCCCACCAGGCTGCTCTGGCCATGGAGCTCTCCAGGAAAGAATACTGGAGTCAGTTGCCATTTCCTATTCCAGGTATCGGCTGCACATATAACTGTTCAAACTACTGCACAATTGTACTCATTTCACATGCTAGCAAAGTAATGATCAAAATTCTCCAAGCCAGACTTCAACAGTCAGTGAACCATGAATTTCCATACGTTCAAGCTGGATTTAGAAGAGGCAGAGGTACCAGAGATCAAATTGCCAATATCTGTTGGATCATGGAAAAAGCAAGAGAGTTCCAGAAAAACATCTACTTCTGCTCTATTGACTATGCCAAAGCCTTTGACTGTGTGGATCACAATAAACGGTAGAAAACTCTGAAAGAGATGGGAATACCAGACCACCTTAACTACCTCCTGAGAAATCTATATGTAGGTCAAGAAGCAACAGTTAGAACTAGACATGGAACAACAGACTGGTTCCAAATAGGAAAAAGAGTACATCAAGACTATATTGTCACCCTGCTTATTTAACCTATATGCAGAGTACATCATGTGAAATGCCAGGCTGGAAGAAGCACAAGCTGGAATCAAGATTGCTGGGAGAAAAATCAATAACCTCAGATATGCAGATGACACCACCTTTATGGCAGAAAGCGAAGAAGAACTGAGAGCCTCTTGATGAAAGTGAAAGTAGAGAGTGAAAAAGTTGGCTTAAAGCTCAACATTCAGAAAACGAAGATCATGGCATCTGGTCCCATCACTTCATGGGAAGCAGATGGGAAAAAAAGTGGAAACAGTGGAAACAGTGTCAGACTTTATTTTTTTGGGCTCCAAAATCACTGCAGATGGTGACTGCAGCCATGAAATTAAAAGATGCTTACTCCTTGGAAGGAAAGTTATGACCAACCTAGATAGCATATTAAAAAGCAGAGATATTACTTTGCCAACAAAGGTCCGTCTAGTCAAGGCTATGGTTTTTCCAGTGGTCATGTATGGATGTAAGGGTTGGACTATAAAGAAATCTGAGTGCTGAAAAACTGATGCTTTTGAACTGTGGTGTTGGAGAAGACTCTTGAGAGTCCCTTGGACTGCAAGGAGATCCAACCAGTCCATCCTAAAGGAGATCAGTCCCAAATATTCATTGGAAGGACTGATGCTGAAGCTGAAATTCCAATACTTTGGCCACCTGATGGGAAGAACTGACTCATTGGAAAAGACCCTGATGCTGGGAAAGATTGAAGGCAGGAGGAGAAGGGGGCGGCAGAGGATGAGATGGTTGGATGGCATCACTGACTTGATGGACATGACTGTGAGCACGCTCCAGGAGCTGGTGATGGACAGGGAAGCCTGGTATGCTGCAGCCCACAGGGTTGCAGAGTCAGAAACGACTGAGCGACTAAACTGATGATAACTGGCAAAGGATTAGTAAATACTTTAAACAGTTTTTATGTATTAAATAAATACATGTATATTTTATTTCTATTTTATTCACATGTTTTATATATTATATATAAATAGTCTACAAATCAGTAAGAAAAAGACAACACAAAAGAAAAATTTAAGCAAAATCAGGCACAGCCAGGCACTCCACAGAAGAAGAAACACCAACGGCCAATAAACATATGAAGAGAGAGAGGTTCAATCTCATGATAATCATCAAAATGCAAATTAAAATAGAAGAAAATATTGTCATGTCTTCTAAACTGGCAAACTAAGAAGCCACACTGTATCAAGGAATGAAAAGGGTGTGTACCAGCAGAAACGTGTACATCCTACAAGAGGCCAGGTTCATTCATGCTGATGCTTTAGAAAATATTGGTGTCATCTGGTAAAGTGAGGCATTCACATACCCTGGCACCCCGCAAACCCCTCCTAAATTCACGCTCTAGAAACCCCTGCATGTATGCACCAGGAAGACATGCAGTGTTTTTACTGGCAAAAACATAAGGGAAAAAACACGCACCCATCAAAACTGATAGGAAGTGCAGTACACCCAATACCACTGAATATGGCAGTGAAATTGATCCTCAAACAGGTTCCCAAGAACAATATTCACATATCGAAAGGGCAGGCACAGGCACTGATCAATCAGTGTGACACCTGATCAATCCAAGTGAAACCAGTCAAACGCTGTCCAGTGTTTGTGAGTACGGAGCTACAAAGTGTGCTTTGAGAGGAGACTGAGCAGTACCATGCAAGACATATAAAAGCATGCAAAATTAAACAATACACGGTTAATGGAATGATAAATGTAAAACTCAAAAGACTGGTTATCTCAGGGGGGGTCAACAGACAGGGTGAAATAAGATGGGGAGGGACACACAGGGGCCATCTTTCTTAAACTGTGCATTGGAAACATGCAAAAGTGCCTACTGTATACTATCCTTTAGACCTGACACATATACTTAGATTTTCTTTTTATTATGATTTTTTTAAAGATTTTTTGATGTGAGCCATTTTAAAGGTCTTTATTGAATCTGTTACCATGTTGTATCTGTTTTATGTTTTGTTTTGTTTTTTGAGCCACAAGGCATGGTGGGATCTTGGCTCTCTGACAAGGGATCATCCCTGCACCCCCTGTATTGGAAGGTGAAGTTTCAACCACTGGACCGCCAGGGAAATCCCTGAATATTCTTTTATACATACTCAACATTTAATAATAAAAAGCATGAATGAATTATAGAATAAAATCTGAATTCTTATTTCAGCCTTTATTAGCAGAATTACTTTATCTGGTAACTTGCTTAATCTCTTTAGTTCTTAGTTTCCTCCCCTGTAAAATGGGGGTGCCGACTTGCTCAATGTTGTTGAGAAAAGAGAATGCAGAAACACATATGGGGTTGGGGCTGTATTTCCAACATCAACTCATCCCACCTCCAATGTCAAGCAGATGGATGCTAATTTTCATGGCCTGAAGTATTCAACAGGAGTTATCTACCTGCTCTGATTAATTCTGGTACTCAGAGACATGCCTCCATGCCTGCTTGCCCCATGTCCTTGGGACAGCAGTGGAAAGTAAACTCCAATCTTTGACCTCCTCTCTCCCCACATTGAGAGCACCCTGGGAATGCAAAACAAAACCACTGGTACTTACTAAGTAGATCTCAGGAGGAAGAGTGGGGTTCTAGGAGAAAAATGGGAAACAGCAAGTAAGCACTGTACTTCAGAACCCCAAGTCCACCCAAACACAGATATTATGTTGTGTGATGTGCTGATGTTTCATGGAACCATCAATTCTAGATTGGCTGCTTATGGTTATATTCAAAGTTCGCCCCATAAAAAAATCAGTTCACTCCATAAATATGAGTTCACTCCATAAATAATGGTGAAAGTGAAAGTGTTAGTCAGTTAGTCATGTCCGACTCTGTGACCCCATGGGCTGTATCCCACCAGGTTCCTATGTCCGTGGGGTTTTCTAGGCAAGAATACTGGAGTGGGTTGCCATGCCCTCCTCCAGGGGATCTTCCTGACCCAGGGATGGAACTCGCATCTCCTGCAGCCCCTGCATTGCAGGTGGATACTTTACCACTGAGCCACAGGGCCAGCCCAAGGGTAGAAGAGAAGTAACAGAATGGGGGCCTACTCTCCCAAGGCTCAGCACGTGTGCTGAGATACTCTGTGGCACCCAATCACTTGTCTGGGAAACTGCAGTTAGCAGAGCTCCCTTGCCCACGCCTCTCCCAGGTAAGTCCCCTGGGACGGCCCCACCTGAGAGCCCAGAGTTCTGAATCTGCTCCGGTCCCAGCAGTGGCTGTGAGCTTGTTTTCTTTGAAAGGAATGGACATGAGTTTGAGTAAACTTCAAGAGTTGGTAATGGACAGGGAGGCCTGGCGTGCTGCAGTCCATGGGGTTGCAAAGAGTCAGACACAACTGAGCGACTGAACTCAACTGATTACTATCTAGAGCATCACCCATTTCTCAAAGACAGCTGAAATCAATTTTCTAAAAAAATTATTGGATTATAGTTGATTTATAGTGTGTTAGTTTCAGGTGTACAGCAAAGTGATTCAGTTATACATATATTACGTATTATATATAAACTTGGTTGCTTCCCTGGTGGCTCAGATGGTAAAGCGTCTGTCTACAGTGCAGGAGACCCAGGTTCGAGCCCTGGGTTGGGAAGATCCCCTGGAGAAGGAAATGGCAATCCACTCCAGGACTACAGCAAAGTGATTCAGTTATACATATATTACATATCATATGTGAACTTACATTTACACATATACATATATTCATTCTTTTTCAGTTTCTTTTTACATACATTCTTTTCTCATATAGGTTATCACAGAATATTGAGTAGAGTTCCCTGCGCTATATAGTAGGTCCTTTCTGGTTATCTATCTTATGTATAGCAGTGTCTGTAATTAATCCCAAGCTCCTGATTTATCCCTCCCCCCTCCACATTGTCTGAATTCAATTTTAAAAGCCACACTTTAAAAAACTTTCTTGACTGAAATATTATCAAGATCCACATTGAAAAATACTTACATATTAAATTATTATAATGCTACCTTTATAACATATTATTAAATATCATGAAATAAATATAAATTATTATTAGTTTATTTAAATATGTGAATCTTTTCAAGACTTGTTTGCATCAGTTGTTAGACTATCCTTATAAATTTAAATAGTATTTTTAAATGATGCTGTCAATTTGTGAGTTAACAAATGACAACATATGTGAATTTAGCTTGAATATGATTTTTTATTTTATTTTTTGACTGTAATTGCAGCAGAATTTTCTTTCCTTAAAATTAGTTTAAATAAATATGTGAAGAAACATATAACAGAGTTGCCATTACTCATCAAAGAGGCATGGGATAGACTTGTTAAGAATATGGGTTTGAATTTTATCCTGCACTCACTTGTTTATGGCCATGAAACAGTTAACTTCACCTAAATCTTAGTTTCCTCGTCTGTAAAATGGAGACAATAACAGTATTGGCCACTAAGATTTCTGTGGGAGCTATCTAAACACTCAACAAGCTAAATACTCAAGCAGCTAAAACAAAAAAGGTAAACTGCAAAACTCAATTTTGCCAAAGTAAAATCACAACCAAGATCATTCTGTTTGCATATTTTAAAATGTGAACAGAATGTTACCTTTCTTATAATGTCATATTTGCTGTAGGTTTACTATTTCAAATATGTTATATTAATTTTTGTTTTATCAAAGGAGATGTTTTGGTATTCATAAATCTTTTGCAAATGTATACACTGCAAGATGTTTTTTGTTGTACATGATAATAGTAGGGGTAGGGATGGCGAACAATGGATTTTCCATTAGGGTATAATTTTATGAAGTATAATCCCAAGGGAGGAAGGCCAGGGTTAAATCTGGAAAATTTCTTGGAGGACGGGGCCTAAAAGGAAGAAGCAGGTAGTGATGGCCTGCAGAGGAGTTTTCACTAGGCCTTGGGTAGCTGCTGGACTCGCTCTTCCCACTCAGTGATGCAGGCAGGGTTCAGGAAGTCAAACCAGAATGCTCTGGGATAAAGTCTGCTGCAAATTTTTCAGAACAAAGATCCCAGGCAATACTGCCTTGTAAGTAAGTGATAAAATCCATACTAAAGGCATTAGATTAGAAAATACACCTGATTTAGAAGTTGACCTTACAGAGGGCAGGCACAGTGTCACCGTATCACAGTATTGGTGCCGTGGCATTTTGCTAGCTTTCGAGGCAGAGTAAAACAAAAAAAAACAGCATGACCGTGCTAGGAAAAACAGAAACAGACCTTTTCTGAAACAGTTCTTGGCTATTTGATCGAAACCAGGACACTTCCAGTACTGAGCCCAGATAAACAGGGCAGGGCTACAATCCACGGGGTTGCAAAGAATTGGACACGACTTAGTGACCAAACAAGACCAACACACAGAGCAGAATAAAAGGTGCTTTGGAAGCGACATTAACCCAGGATTCCTCACATGCAGGTCACCTGCTAGATTATTATCCTGAAGTCCTCAAGTTCAAGAAACCATACACTGGCCATCCAGCTTGTTTTCCCTCTGGCCCACCCAGACCTGGCTCTGCCCCTTCCCTTCCCCCTGTCACCACAGATGCTTGGGGCACAACAGTCCCACTGGGTCCTGAGTCCCCAAAACTTCACAACAAAACCTTTCTTCTCCCAAATGAAATGCAAGGGTCCTTACCTTCACAGAGGTGAGATTTTGTTTCTTTGTTGCTTTCAAAATTGGGAAGGATGTCAAACTGCCTTTCCTTGGCTTTTTAGCATCCATTTCAGTCCTGCAGAAGGAGACAAAAAGATAAACCAGTATTAGAAGTAAAACACAGCAAGTGCCCTACACACGAACCTTCAAGTTGCGAATTCTCAAAGATGCAAACGTGTGTTCACACGTCCAATCCCGGAAGTTAGCTCATGTGTCTGGTGTCCATTGTCACGTGCATGCAGCCTCTAGAGTTGGGTATGCTTTCGTGTACTTTACCTTACGGGCCTGTTGCTATACAGCATGAGAGCCTTGCTAATGAAGATCTGATGGGATTGGAGGCCCAGGGAAAGGACAAATGTAGACAAGAGGGAGATGAACAAACTGAAGAACAGAAGAGATACGCGACGCAGGAGATGACAAAGGGACTGTCTTTATTTCAGGAGGCACGGTTAGTTTTGGGGGGTTCAGGACCTGAATGTCAAACAGGGCACAAAGGCTGCAGCAGCCGTTCAGAACAAAGTCCAGCGCTACCGCACCATCCATGATGAGAGAAAAAAAGAGCTACTTCCCAGAGGTCACTGGATCATTTTTCCAAGAGGGGTGATAGAACTGAATCTGACAAGGAACCAGAAGCTGTGCTGTCAACATCAGGCGCGAGTGAGCTGGCAGCTTGCCCTCCGTCTCCTGTTGCTGACCATCCTTCAGCTCCACCCTCTCCCCCCTCCTCTGCCTCCTCCAGCCAGTAACTCTTCTTGCCTGGTCACTCGATGCCAGCCCCTGTGTGCCAGCTGTTGTGTTGTCCTATTGTACTTTCCAAGGCACTGTACTGTAAGCTTAGAAATGTTTTATTTACTTTTTGTTTGCCTTTTATGTGTTATTTGTATGAAAATATCATAAAGCTATTGCAGGGTAGTACTATATAGTCGATTGTGTTAGTTGGTGCCTAGGCTCACTTTGCTGGACTTACAAATAGGTTGGATTTAGCGAACGTGCTCTCGGAAGGCAACTCGTTTGTATGTAGGGGACTGACTCTGTAAGTAATGGTCCCCACCCCAGGATGGGAAGAATGCCGGGCAGCCTTGGAGAAGAGAAGGTGGCAGGTCTAATTATGGCTGAGGCACCACTGTTCCTCTTGTCTCCCTTCTGGTGGCCTACGTGGACACTGGATAACCGTACGTGCTCATGGCAGAAGGAGACCAGGGCCAAGGCAGGACGAGGAGCTAGGAAGGAGGTTAGCAGCTCAGGACATCAAGCAAAAAGCCCCACCTCTGTCTGCTGACTGCAGAGTAAACCATTCTCCAGCTGCCAGCATCTTTCCCCCTAAAATATGGACCTACTCATTAGCTTAAGTGATCCATGCTTCTTCTGGATTCACTGGGTCACATTTGCATCTTCTTCCTTCCAAGCACAACTCCCTAAATAATTAACTCATGGCAAGATGAAAAACTAACTCCCATAAGCTTATGGACTCTAGCTAACGTGGTGACTTGAGGAAATGGATGATCGAGTCTTAGAGGGTTCTCACGCCATCATCAACCTTCTGTCACGTCAGCAGACCTCCGCTGAGACTCCACTCCATCTCTTGGAAGCCCCCTTTCCAGCCCCTCACTCTAGCAAGAGCCAAGGGAGTTAAGAATCCACAGAATAGGAGCAGATCAGGCACCAAAGCAAATGTTATCACAGCTTCTGCAAACCACGCCAGCCATGAGTTCTTGAAGTGTTAGTCACTCAGTCGTGTCCAACTTTTTGTGACCCCATGGACTGACTGCAGCCCACCAGGCTCCCCTACCCATGGAGTTCTCCAGGCAAGAATCCTGGATTGGGTTGCCGTTTCCTTGTCCAGAGATCGAACTTGGGTCTCCCACATTGCAGGCAGTTTCTTTACCATCTGAGCCACCAGGGAATAAGCTCTTGGGGACACGCTAATAAGCGGTGACAGCACCATGATTGAGAAGTTATCCAGAGGAATACTGCTTTGAGAACTGAGATTTTAAGTTCCTATTATTTTTCATGGGTCAGAGTTTTCCTGCTTCTACAGCCCATCACTATCTCCTTTCTCTGGATTTCAACACTTTTGTCTATAGAGATCATTTTGTCACTTGGTCAACAGCGTTAGTGTTAATTATCATGTGTTAGTGCTAGTGCTAAGTCGATTCAGTTATGTCTGACTCTTCGCGTTCTTATGAACCATAACCCGCCAGGCTCCTCTGTCCATGGGATTCTCCAGGCAAGAACACTGGAGTGGGTTGCCATTTATGTGTCTGTTTGTATCTTGTCAATCTCCTGGGGACAGAAATGGTGAACTGGTATTTTATGTTTTATATTTATCATGGGGACAAGGACAGCAGCTTGCATTTGAAATCTCTTGGTACAAATTTGCTGAAAGGAAAGACATCTAAAACAGCTTAGGTTAATTTATCTGAAATGTTCAGATCGCCGTGTGCCAGATACTGTGCCAAGCATAGAAGAATCACATATAATAAACCAGAATCCTTTCTTTTAAGAGTTCAGAATCTGGTGGGCAAGACAGACTGTAAACAGTGACACCGCATTATTGCAAGCACAACAATCTTATACATAATGTTTCCTCTATGTATGAAAGTGGAAGTGTTAGTCACTCAGTCTTGTCCAACTCTTTCTGACCCCACCAGGCTAACCTGTCCCTGGAATTTCCCAGGCAAGTATACTAGAGTGGGTTGCCATTCCCTTCTGCAGGGGGTCTTCCTGACCCAGGGATCAAACCCGTGTCCACTGCATTAGCAGGCAGGGTGCTTACCACTGAGCTACCAGGGAAGCCTTTATCTATCTAGACCGAACTTCAAAGCCCAGAAAGAAAATACATCTTTTGAGATTCGTCTGTTGTAATTTCAGGTTCTACTGCAGTAGATCTTTCTGCCCGGGGACCACATTCAGGGAAGAGACTGTGGCAAGATACAACTTGCAGGGAGTCCCTTTACAGTTCTGGGAACAGGAGATGGTGTATTTAACATGCTGCTTCTGCCAAAGAGAACTCCTTAGCTTCTATGCAGTTCTCCCTGATACTTTCCATGGTCCACAGATTCACAGATGCTTAAGAGCTGGAAGAATTTTTAGAAGCTATCCCACCCCACCCCACCCCCCCCCGCCTCATCCCACCACTGGTGTGAATAACCTTCTCAAGAAGATTCCAAGTAACCACGCATCTCTGCTTGAATATTTCTGGAACAGAACTCACTGTTTTCCCAGGCAACCCATTTCACATCCAGCTGTTAACCTTCACATGGTTGGACCTCCATCAATGTCAATTGGAGAAAATGATCTTGAACAGCATCCTCTGCTGACACCTGTTCTCCTCTGCAGATACCTATTCCCTGCCGACAGCTGTTCTCCTCTGCTGACACCTGTTCTCTTCCGCTGACACCTGTTCTCTGCTGACAGCTGTTCCCCTCCGCTGATACCTGTTCGTCTCCGACATCTGTTCTCTGGATGACACCTTTTCTCCTCCGCTGATACCTATTCTCCTCTGTAGATACTTGTTCTCCTCCTTTGACACCTGTTCTCTGCTGACACCTATTCTCCTCTGCAGACACCTGTTCTCCTCCACTGACATCTGTTCTCTGCTGACACCTGTTCTCCTCCACTGATACCTGCTCTCCTCTGCTGACATATGTTCTCCTCCACTAACATCTGTTCTCTGCTGACACCTGTTCTCCTCTGCTGACACCTGTTCTCTGCTGACACCTGTTCTCCTCCGCTGACACCTGTTCTCCTCCACTGACACCTGTTCTGTGCTGACACCTGTTCTCCTCCACTGACACCTGTTCTCCTCCACTGACACCTGTTCTGTGCTGACACCTGTTCTCCTCCACTGACACCTGTTCTGTGCTGACACCTGTTCTCCTCCACTGACATCTGTTCTCCTCTGCTGATATCTGTTCTTCTCCACTGACACCTGTTCTCCTCTGCTGACAACAGCCTGTTCTCTGCTAACACCTGTTCTCCTCCACTGACACCTGTTCTCCTCCGCTGACATCTGTTCTCTGCTGACACCTGTTCTCCTCCTCTGATACCTGTTCTCTGCTGATACCTGTTCTCCTTCACTGACATCTGTTCTCTTCCACTGACACCTGTTCTCCTCCGCTGACACCTGTTCTCTGCTGACACCTGTTCTCTACTGACACCTGTTCTCCTCCGCTGATGCCTGTTCTCCTCCGCTGATATCTGTTCTCCTCCACTGACATCTGTTCTCCTCCACTGACACCTGTTCTCCTCTGCTGACACCTGTTCTCTTCCACTGACACCTGTTCTCTACTGACACCTGTTCTCCTCCACTGACACCTGTTCTCCTTCACTGACACCTGTTCTCTACTGACACCTGTTCTCCTCCACTGACACCTGTTCTCCTCCTCTGACACCTGTTCTCTGCTGACACCTGTTCTCCTCCACTGACACCTGTTCTCCTCCACTGACACCTGCTCTCCTCCACTGACACCTGTTCTCCTCCTCTGACACCTGTTCTCCTCCTCTGACACCTGTTCTCCTCCGCTGACACCTGTTCTCCTCCTCTGACACCTGTTCTCTGCTGACACCTGTTCTCCTCCACTGACACCTATTCTCCTCCACTGATACCTGTTCTCCTCCACTGACACCTGCTCTCCTCCACTGACACCTGTTCTCCTCTGCTGACACCTGTTCTCTGCTGACACCTGTTCTCCTCTATTGACATCTGTTCTCCACTGACACCTGTTCTCCTACACTGACACCTGTTCTCTGCTGACACCTGTTCTCCTCTGCTGACACCTATTCTTCTCTGCTGACATCTGTTCTCCTCTACAGTGCTACAAAGAGCACACTCACCCCCTCTTCTACTCAAGAGCTCTTAAATATTCAAAACAGTGACTTTTTGCTTCCCAGCACCTGCTCATCTTCAGGCATCTGTGCTTTCACATCAAATCCCTCTTCATTTGATAGAGTATCCAGGCAGGACAGAGAAAGTCTGGACTAAAAATGACCTCCCTTAAAAAGCCTACTGTTTGCTGGAATTAATGTTCTCTTCTAATCAACACTTTGTTGGGCAGCCAGAATTTTGCATCCCTCACCAGGTGACTGATTTTTTTCATTTTTCTTTTTAATTGGGGGATAATCATTTTACAATTTGGTGCTGGTTTCTGCCTTGTATCAACATGGTCACTGATCTTCAATTAAAGCAGACAAAACCAGTACTGGCTTTTTTCAGCTGTTACAACACATCCATGTTGGGTCTGTCTGTGGCCAGCACTGGTTCTCCACACGCTGAGTAGTGTGGATTACAGTTCAGGTGCTGGCAACAATAGCAGTTGGAAAGTGGCTGACATGCCAGAATCCCTTCACATTTATCATCATTCTCTTTGATAAGGTCCAAAACAGAAAAGGGAACTAACAGACTTGAGTCTCAGAACCAACTTGGCAGAGTCCATGTTTGGAGAATTCCTTAGAACACCTAGATTTTATGTACCTACATGTAGACAATTAAATCCCTCAAGCAAGACCGGTGACTGAGGACACTTCCACTGCTCTTTTGTAGCCTGAACTTCCTGTTTAAACAGCCTCACACTTTTGCCAAGTCTCCATTTAAGCCTGAACAGTGAAACCTGAGTTAATAACATTGTTGATCATCAGTCATCCAAAACAGGTCAAAGGGGCCGCAGGTTACTTAAGCCCTGAATTGGCTGATGGAACATTTCCAATAGCACAAGTTAATTACAGACTTTAAAAAAATCCCAAACTTGCACTGCTCATCTCCTTCTAAAAGAAAACTTTGCTAAGCCTGGGAATCACCCCCGAGTGGCAGATGTCCCCCAATAGGATGGCAGGCACGTGGGCTGCTCAGAAGAGGTGGGTATCAGCCAGAGATCTCTGGACATGAGCTGTGGGGTTGTGGGCCCACTTTTTATGACCAAGTCAGATGAGATGTGTGGTGAAGACAAGAAAGGGAGCAGCTCACACAGCTCAATATCAAATAAACAAAGCACCCAATCAAAAATGAGTGGAAGACCTAAACAGACATTTTTTCCAAACTAAGAGATATAGATGGCCAAGAGACACATGAAAAATGCTCAACACTACTAATTATTAGAGAAATGCAAATCAAAACCAAAATGAGATATCACCTCACCCTGGTCAGAGAATGGCCATCATCAAAAATCTACAAACAATAAAGGCTGGAAAGGGTGTGAAGAAGAAGGAACCCTCCTACATTCCTGGGGGGAATGTAAGTTGATATAGCCACTATGGAGAACAGTGTGGAGGTTCCTTAAAAAACTAAAAACAAAACTACCATATGATCCAGCAATCCCACTCCTGGGCATTTTGCCTATAGAAAACCATAATTCCAAAAGATAGATGCCCCAGTGTTCGTTCACTGCAGTGCTATTTACGATAGCCAAGACATGGAACCAACCTAAATGTCCACCAACAGATGAACGGATAAGAATGTGGCACACAGAGAGTAGAATATTACTCAGCCATGAAAAGGAATGAAACTGTGCCATTTGCAGAAACATGAGTGGACCTAGAGACTGTCACCCAGTGAAGTAAGTCAGAAAGAGAAAAATAAATATTGTATATTAACATATATGTGGAATTGAGAAAAATGGTACAGATGAACCGAATTGCAAAGCAGAAAGAGAGACACAGATGTAGAGAGCAAACATATGGATACCAAGGGAGAATAGAAGGGTGGGACGAATTGGAAGATTGGGATTGACACATATACACTATTGATACTAATAGATAACTAATGAGATGGCTGGATGGCATCACTGACTCGATGGACGTGAGTCTGAGTGAACTCCAGGAGTTGGTGATGGACAGGGAGGCCTGGCGTGCTGAGATTCATGAGGTCGCAAAGAGTCGGACATGACTGAGCGACTGAACTAAACTGAACTGAATGAGAACCTACTGCATAGCCCAGGGAACTCTACTCAGTGCTCTGCAGTGACCTAAATTGGAAGGAAATCCAAGGAAGACGGAATATATGTATACATGTGGCTGACTCACTTTGCTGCACAGCAGAGAGTAATACAACATTGTAAAGCAACTATACGCCAATAAAATTTTTCTAAAAAAAGAAAAGAAAGGGAGAAGAAAGCTCTGGGCCCCAAGGTATTGGGGTCAGGTCTAGAAACATGTCCAGTAGGTCTTAATGAGTTCTCTAAAACCCACCTCTCCCCATCCTGCACTCAGTCCAAGCCAGTGATGCAACATTATCTTAATGGAAAAGTATAACATATTGCTTGGGGCTGTGGGGGTACAGATTTGTTAATCTACACACCTGGGCCAACGGGAGAAGCTCCAATCTGAAGAAAGCAGTTGATAATCAGGAGGCCTTGGGCAAGTCACTTAGCTTTTCTCAATAAGAAAATGGGAATAAAAATTCGACTCTCCGCACACCCAAAATTTTTAAGAGCAGTTAGTGAGACTTTCAAAGAGCATTATACAAAAGTTAGTAAGTCTATAAGGAAGCAATTAAAATAGTGCACATTTAAGGTTTTTAGCTTAAGAAATACATGTCAGAGGTACACACGGCTAAATTTAAAATGGATAAGCAACAAGGATCTACTGTATAGCACACGGAACTCTGCTCAATGTTATGTGGCAGCCTGGATGGGAGGGGAGTTGGAGGAGAATGGACACCTGTGTATGTATGGCTGGGTCCCTTCCCTGTTCACCTGGAACTACCACAACATTGTTTGTTTACTGGCCATACCCAGGTCTCCCACACTGCAGGTGGATTCTTTGCCAACTGAGCCACCAGGGAAGCCCAGGAATACTGGAGTAGGTAGCCTACCCCTTCTCCAGGGGATCATCCCAACCCCAGGAATCAAACTGGGGTCTCTTACATTGCAGGCAGATTCTTTACCAGCTGAGCTACCAGTTCAGTTCAGTCCAGTCGCTCAGTTGTGTCCAACTCTTTGAGACCCCATGAATCGCAGCACGCCAGGACTCCCTGTCCATCACCAACTCCCAGAGTTCACTCAGACTCACGTCCATTGAGTTAGTGATGCCATCCAGCCATCTCATCCTCTGTCGTCCCCTTCTCCTCCTGCCCCCAATCCCTCCCAGCATCACAGTCTTTTCCAATGAGTCAACTCTTTGCATGACGTGGCTAAAGTACTGGAGTTTCAGCTTCAGCATCATTCCCTCCAAAGAAATCCCAGGACTGATCTCCTTCAGAATGGACTGGTTGGATCTCTTTGCAGTCCAAGGGACTCTCAAGAGTCTTCTCCAACACCACAGTTCAAAAGCATCAATTCTTCGGCGCTCAGCCTTCTTCACAGTCCAACTCTCACATCCATACATGACCACAGGAAAAACCATATCCTTGACTAGATGGACCTTTGTTGGCAAAGTAATGTCTCTGCTTTTGAATATGCTGTCTAGGTTGGTCATAACTTTTCTTCCAAGAAGTAAGCTCTTTTAATTTCATGGCTGCAGTCACCATCTGCAGTGATTTTGGAGCCCCTAAAAATAAAGTCTGACACTGTTTCCCCATCTATTTCCCATGAAGTGATGGGACCAGATGCCATGATCTTCGTTTTCTGAATGTGGAGCTTTAAGCCAACTTTTTCACTCTCCACTTTCACTTTCATCAAGAGGCTTTTTAGAAGCCCCCAATATAAAATGAAAAGTTAAAAAAAAAAAAAGGTTTAATACATGTCAGAGAAGGGTTATGTATAGGTCCTACACTCAGCAATGATGATCCGTGCTTCTTAGAGACATGCCTATTATCTGAGCACTTTGTCATCAAGGAGATAATGGGGCCAAACTTTGATATTATGATCCGAAAATGAAACGAATCCTAAATACACTGAGGTTGGGTTCTGAGGATGCAGCTGGGCTCGGATTGAAATCTGAAATAGCACTCGCCTTCTCCGTGCATTCACACCTGCCCTTTTCTCCCCAGACCCGCAGCCCGTCTCTTTTCCCGCATCCTGCCACTCTCGCGCGCCCCACCTTCCATCCCCATGGCCAGGACGTGTACCCCCGCCCCTTACTTGACGCCGGTGTGGGTGGGAGACGGGAGGAGCTGCATCGGGCCTGCGCAGACTGCGGGCGCTACGGGGTCCCAACCGCGGGCGCCGGCGGAGGGCCACACCCTGCTCCCGTCGCTATAGAAACTGTTTCCGCCCTTTTTGTGACTCCTGAGCTGAAAGGCTGGGGCTCTGGGCCGGTCCCAAACCACCTTTCAGCCGGGAGAGACAGCTCTTTTCCTCCTGCTCCTGTATTCTTGCCTCCGTTCTTTAAAGTTTGGGAAAAGAACTGAAGGACATTCTGAGGTTAGAGAGATTCGAGTTGATGCAACAGGCTCGTGAAGCGACCCCTCACTCTCTCCCCTTCACAAAAGTGTGGGGTTATCAGAAAGTGAAAGTGAAGGCGCTCAGTCGTGTCCGGCTCTTTGCGACCCCATGGATTGTAGCCCACAGAATTTTCCAGGCAAGAGTACTGGAGTGGGTTGCCATTTCCTTCTCCAGGGTATCTTCCTGACCCAGGGATCAAACCTGGGTCTCCTGCATTGCAGGCAGAGGCTTTGCCTCTGAGCCACCAGGGAAACCCTGGGGTTATCAGAAGCACATAGTAAAGGTTCCAGATAGGATTTATTCGTCAGAGGAACATTCTTCTGTGCGCTTACTCTGCACCAGCTTTTAAAAGCAGGAAAACCAAAAAGCTGAATGACAGCAGAGTTACCTGGAGAAATACAATGTGGTCCGTGGAGGAAACAGACATTCAAATAAAGCTTTTTGAAACAGCTGAGTTGGATATGGGTCTTCTAGCACAAGAAGGAATTAGCAATGGGAAAAAGGCAAATAAAATAATCTAAAAACCCAGAGCCACAGGTGCCAGCACCCAGTGTGGTGTGGCAAGGGTCAAAGGTGCACATGGGTAGCAGGGGACAAGGCTGAAGGAGGGGACAAGGGGCCAGCCTGACTGCTTGTGAACTAAACAGGCTGAGTGTGCGGATTTTAAGCAAAGGAGTGTTCTGCTCAGATTTTGTTTTACGAAACTCCCTCTGGCTCTAATGGGTTGAAGGGAGGACAGAGTAGCTTGCTCATCAAGGCAAGGATGCCCCTTAGAAGTAGTAAGTGATGGGAGTGTCAGAGAAAGGGTGGCGCCTGGAAAGAGAGAGCAGGAAATGGACTAGCGCTTGCTGACTGTATGGGACGTGCAGGGCACAAGTGCCCCAGGTCCCTCAGCTGACTGATAATGAGGCTGTTTACTAATAGGAACTACAGAGGGAAGACGCCTGGGCTGGGGGGATGTCACCAATTTAATGACGTACGATCAAGGGGCCAGACAACACAGCTGCGTAAAGAGCAAGTTCTGGGCCAAACAGCCTGACTGGAAGGCAGCAGTCACCTAGGTGACCAGGGGAACTTGAAGCTAACTCACGTTTTGAAGGAAAAAAGGAGCAGGGGGAAAGAATGGACTCACATGGAATATGATAGGGTGGTGAGAGCAGTGGGTGTGGGTGACACCGAACACTAGCAAGCTGCAAAGCAGTGAAGAGTAGGTGGGGAGAAAAGTACCAAAGAGTGGTGTCCTATGGCCCAGGAAACAAAGCGTGTTAAACAGGGCCCGATGAGCAGGGTCTGTATGACAGTGAGAAAATGTACCCTGGGTTTGACACCAGAACGGTCATGAGTGTTTTCTGCAAAGCCAGTTTGGGCACACTTTAAGGTAATTTTCAATAGGTGGGTTAAT
Source organism: Capra hircus (assembly GCF_001704415.2). NCBI lineage: Eukaryota > Metazoa > Chordata > Mammalia > Artiodactyla > Bovidae > Capra > Capra hircus. The sequence continues at coordinate 104,494,094 of NC_030812.1, forward strand.
ACCCCACACAGAGATAACAGGTTCATCAAGCTGGCCCAGGTGATTAATCAATGACATCAGTACTAGCACAGTATAGCTCTTAGTGTTTATTGTTAAACTGCAGTATAGAGAGTCCCTCAACTCCGTGTTCCTGGAAAGCATGCTTCCGGCCAGGGAGGGGGGAGTGGGTTGGGGATGCACCACAGTATAAACTATATACAAGAAAAGATATACAAAGCAGCAGTAGGCAAATGCTCACTTTAATCATAAGTCTGAATTACTTATTTTCACATTAACATATTTCATAAACCAAGAACTAAGTATTATATACATTTTTAATGGTTAAAATTCAGAGAATTTTATTAAAAAGTGATCAGGAGCTGGTTGAAATTTTCACTGTAAATAGAAAACATCTATTACTACTTTCATTCACAGTGAACTTGTATCTAAGCTTCCTGAAAAGCTATGCTAACACAACAGGGATGACAACCTTGACAGCCACCTGTTAAACATGGGCTTCACGTACAGTGATGACTTTAAGAAACAGCTCTTCCTCTATTTACAAAAGGATAACTTTTTTTTTTTGCAGAGCACTTATTTTATCATGAAATGTAGACAGTTAGAGACAGATGGATACAATGGTATCAAGGGAAAGTGCATATCAAAACTGTTCCACTTTTATCAAAGGTTTTGACAATCAAGCCTTCATGAAATGTCACGAAATTTTATTTGCTATAAGATAACCATCTATTAATACTTCTAGGTAGGAGACATACACTATAATACAGCAACTGTTTTAATGTGGAAAATAATTCTGAATTCTCATTATAAAAACATTTGGCTAAAATATGAAACATCGTGGCAATAAAACTGACAGTGTAGTTGCCAGTGTAGAAACATCCCTGGGAGAAGTGGGAATCTTCCTCTTGCGAGATAAACTCTGCACACGAAGTTCAGGGGCCATCAACTTGACAAAGGCAGGAAGCAGCATCCTGTTACTGGCAACGAGCAGCGTGTAACGTGGACCTCTTCCGTGTCATGCTGACAGCAAGGTGGATGTCAGTGACCACTTACATACACTGAGGGAGGAGAATATGCTCTTCAGAAGGAAAGGACATTCCAAGAGAATTCACATAAAACTCTTGCTGAAGTCTCGGGCAGCTTTGCAGAGAACAGTCACAAAACAGGTAGAGGAAATTTATCTGACATTAAAGGATTCCTTTATATTACAATTCCCTCCTCAAATATAAACCCGCTTATACGAGTGAGAGCTTCTTAATCAAACTTCTTCCTGTGGCTACATGCAGCTACTGGTGGCATTTGGATGCAGAGGTTTAACCCGTGCTAAGCGGGACAGGCCGAGGCGGAGGCTCTGACTCGGAGACTTCACGGCCACTCCTGCCAGGGGGCTGCGGCTGCTGCTTCCGGACATGGCTACAAGAAAGCACATCACCTGATGCTGAGCATGTCAGACATCTCTTCACAAAGATCAATCTATGAAACAGGAGAGGCCAGCAGAAGTAAGCAGAGTCGCTCAGTCGTGTCCGACTCTTTACGACCCCATGGACTGTAGCCTACCAGGCTCCTCCCATGGGATTTTCCAGGCAAGAGTACTGGAGTGGGTGCCACTGCCTTCTCCTGCTATGTGTAGGTTCTATCAAGTCAGAGCACAAGAGTGGGAAATACCATGGAGCAGAAAGTACGCTGGAGAGCAAACATCCCCAGAGGCCAATGTAACGACGCTGCAACTTTAAACGTGAAAGCCAAATAGGAAAGTTGGGAGCAAACAACACTGATTGTAAAGGCATTAAAAACCAATACAGTATTGTAAAGTAAAAGAAAGTAAAAATTAAAATTTAAAAAATAAAAGAAATAAAAATAAATAATGTAATTATAATTTCTAAAGTAGTAGCAAATCTAATACATTTTTAAAAATTCTGTAACTTTTACAAATACTCCTTAAAGAGCCTATTTTTCAAACAGTAAATAACTTTGACAAGTACCATTTTTCTTTATGTACACATTTCATTTAGGCTGCCACACTAATGGAGCGATTATTTCCATCGAGTACTAAATTTCCGAATTTATCCACATATTCGTTTGTAGTTGATATGGAGTATAAAAAGGACAACTGTGTATAATTTTTTCATACAAAGGCTTTATAAACATTTCCATGATTCTAGCCATCTGATTTATCATTCTTAATTGCATGTATGTGTCACATATTGACAAAATTCCTACAACAAACTTCTGGGTTGTTTCTAGTTTTTCACCACTTTTCTATAAATGGTTACTAAAAAAACTGACCACTTATTACTTTTTCTTCTTTTGAATTCTTTGTAAATTCCCAAAAGTAGCTCTGAAAAGAAAAGACAGGTTTATTTTTATGGTTCCTGTTAAGCTGTCCTATAAAAGGATTACAAATTTATAATTACACCTGCTTCCCCACCACCCAGAGGCACTGGTTGACAGTTTTATTATTTTCTAGCTTGAGAGGTATGACACTGCATTTTATTGTTTAATGCTTCCTTAATTACCACCGAGACTGCCACTCTTGCCATATTTGTTTCTGGTGGTGCTTCTTGGGGGCAGCGGTACGTTTATGTCCTTGGCCCATTTCCCCACTGGAGCCTTGCTGGTCTTCTCAAGTTTGTGTAAGACAGGAGGCCACCCGAGAGCCAGTCCTGCTCTCATACATATCGACTGGTCGACTTTTAGGTTCACTTTTACCAACTAGGAGATTTCCCATAAAATGTGGATTTCTGGCTTCTCTTGAAAAGCTCAAGACATGGAGAACACATGCCCCACTGCCCTGCGTGTGAACAGCCAGGGGAGCAGAGCAGTGCGGCCTCCCTACAGAGGGCCCCGCGCCCGCTCCCCCAGGCCCGCTCCCCGGCCCCGGCCCCGTGCCGCCAGCAGCTGACCTGCCCGCCTTCCACACAGTGAGTCTGCAAGCTCTCTGTTTTATGATGATGACTCTAGCCATCACTCCATTATTTCTTATCTTTTGGCTTATGCTGCCTTCAAACTTCTGTAACTCATTCTGTCAATTCCTTAAAATGTCTTTTGTGAGGAATCTAATTATTCTTAGAAGAAATAAACTAAGAGATACCCCTGAACTGAAACAGCATCATTATTTCAGTAAATAACCTTTCTCCTTTCCTTCTCCCAAAACTTTTAAAGTCCTCCCTAAAATCTTATAATTTTGAAACCAGAAGACTTTAAAGATTTTACAGTGCCTGTCACTTCAGATGATGAAATGAGGCCACAGAGAAGTGAAGCAACCACAGGAGTCTCAGGCCTGCATCCATCTGTGAATAGTCGGTCATCCTTAGGGGAGTGACCACTGTGGACCAGCCAGAGGACATGGATAAGCAGGACAGGAAACCCCAGGAGACTTGGAATGACTCAGCAAAGGGGAGCAGACACGTGAAGAAAGCCATCCCAGAAGGAGGAAGCTGGACAGAAGTGCACACCCAGGTGCTGAAGGAGCAGAGAATGCATCTGTCCACTGCAGAGGGCTCCTGGGCAGGATGAGGGGAAGTGGAGAGGGACTGGGAGGAAGTCACCACCAGTCTCGATGTGACATGAGCAGAATCTGGACTAGGGTTTTAGGAATGTCAGTAAGCAGGAAGGACCATGAGACTGGGCTGTGGAGCAAAAGAAAACAAAGAGAAGCCGAGTGTGTAACCACTGAAGGTCAAGTTTGCTAAACGCTGGAATTCCCAAGGTTTCTGTCCCACTGCAGGGGTCAGCAGGTCTTAAGCAAAGAGATCTGTTGACAAACATTCATTCATATGTATCAGGAATCTTTAACGTTGGTACTCTTTCACTGTAATTCTACTACTAGGAATTTATCCTAGGAAATAGCCAGGGATGTGCCCAGATTTCTAAAGTAAGGGGGTCTGTGCTAACTGCAACCTTATTTATCACCATGAAAAAATAATAAACAACTTAGATGCTCAAATATAAGGGAATAACAAGTGATGAACAAATACAGCAATTAAAAACCTTTAGTTTTGAAGACTGCAATAATATGAGGAAGTGCTCATTCGTAACATTTACAAGGGAAAAATACCTACCTGTGGCAATCCTCCAAGTCCCTGCCCTTGAGCAGTAAATAAACATACTATACGTACCTGGAGGGACCCACTTGGGTCTCTTGCTTTCTGCTGCAGGACTGCGTAACTGTGAAGGCGTCCTACTGGCCTCCTTTCTTGGTGAGGACCGAGATTCTGACTTGACGGCAGCTGGAGTGCAGTCTACTGAAGTCACTTGTTTGAAAATATACATAAAATGGGGGTCACAGAGCAAGATTGAAGTCTAGCATCCATGTGTGAAAATTATACAGTTCCATCAGCTTATAAAAATTAAAGAAGCAGAATCATAAATCCAGAAGACTTTCATTAATCAACATTTATAGAGGGCCTAGGAACGGCCATTCTTTCTGAGCACTTCTATACTAGGAAGTATGGTAAATATATCCTTTAACACTACCTTTAACCCTGAGGGCAGCTCTGATACAGAAATGACTCTCCCCACTATCAGTTAAGGAAACAGAGAGATTAGACAGTCGGCCTATAGTCTGAGAGCTAGTAAGCGTCTGAGCCAGAAGTGGAAACCACGTCTGAGTCCAGAGTCCACACTTGTAACTCACACAACAGTGTCCCGTCACCATGTGTTATGAGATATTGAATGTATCAGGCTCCAGGGTCCCAGAGATCCTATTCCCAGGGAATTTATGGTCCCCTCACTAGACTCTAGCAGAAACGGCACAAAAGTAAAGAGATATGTACACTGCAGTGTGGTAAGAGAGATGACAGGACCTAGAGGTAGGCCTGGGGGAACTTAGAAGCCACGTGGATCTGCACATTTAGAAGCATCTCACCGAGGGCGGTGTAAAAGCAGAGCACCTAGGCGGCTCCGTGGTGGCCCAGGTGAGAGGGGATTGGAAACGAATCAGGAATGAACGAAGTGGGAGAAAGTGGGGAAAACAGCAGAGTGGAGGGCTTTGGTCATTAGAAAGGAGGACGGTGCTGGAGACACGGGAATCCTCAGGACTCACAAACTCCCGTCATGGACACACCGTCTGAGAAGGAGTACAGAATGGGAGTGGGTTTGGGTTTGTTTCTGATGGAGGGAGAAGAAGTAGGAGACAAAGTCTCTTTCAGATAACGCTTGCTTCAAGACGCCTCAGCAGCATCTGAGTGCCTGTGGATGTGAACACCTTCACCACGCACTCCTCTTCCTGTTGCCGAAGCCCGAGGTCAGGCTTCTCTGCCGTGATGGGGATGCCCTGTACTTCGTGCTGTCCAACACATCAGTAGCCACAAGCCACAGTCAGGTGGGCACTTGAAATGTGGCAGCAAAGCCAAGAAACTGACTTTCAAACTGTACCTAAGTATCTTAAATGTGATGGAACTACTCTGGCTAGGTGGCTACTGTATTGGATGCCACAGCTCTTAAAATTTTCTCTACCAAGGGAAGAATTATGGGACTCTATCAGTACCTAGTTCTCATTTCTCAGTAGTACTCGGCACCAGTACTCAGCACTGATCTGTTCAAGGGGAGGTGAGACTAAGGCCATCCTTAGCAATGGGGTCTGAACAATAGTTGCAAATACTATACATATATTAAACAGCTAAGATATAAAAACTCTACCAGTAAGAAAAACAAATCAGGTTTAAGGAAGTTATATTTTACAATAATCTATTAATGTATTATGAACTCACAAACATCCCAACTTCTTTCACACAAGAAACAACTATTCCACGTTCAGGTCGTCACTAGTTTCAGAAGTTGTCTTGTAAAACTGGTTTCTTCCAACTGAATCTGTTCTGAAGAAACCAAAGGCCCCTAAACACAGACAGAAGGGTTCTCCCCTCCAAGACCAGTCACGTGCAACAGCAGCGAATGAGATACGCCACCTCCAGTTCAATTGGAGAAAATGTGTCTAATGGACAGATCCAGGCTCTGCGTGGACAAAGCTGGGGGCTAGTTCCGGCCATCGCCTAGCCGTGAGAATCCAACATGTGGTTTGACCTCTGACAGCCTCAGTTTTGTGGCCATGAAATGCAGGGGACAGGAGCTGCTCAGGGCCCCCTCGGCCTTCTGTCACCCCAGCCCGGCCTGCCGTCCTCCCCGGGTTATGACAAGAAAGGAAGACCCCACAGGTTAGGGAGAAAAGGGCAGAGCACTTTAAGGAAACCAGGCCCGTCTCTGGCGTGAAGTGACGTGAGGGACTGGCTTACCCCCAGCACCACGCTTGGGTTTAGGCTTCTCTTTCTTTTCAGCTGGAGGTTTAGCCTTCACTTCTTTCCGTTTGGTTTCTTTAGCTTTACTTTTTCTCACAGTGAAGTTTTCATCGTCTTCACTCCCACTAAAATCAGAGCCATCCTCAGAGTCTTCACCTGAAACAGATCACACCTCTGCTCACCTCTGCTGGAAGACGCGGGGCTCCTGGGCTCCAGCGTCACCTTCTGCACACACATCCCTGTCCCCTCTGTGTCGTGCCGTCTCCAGGGGCTGAACAAGGCACAGTGCCTAGGAGTGCGTCCAGGCCCCTCATTTACGCGTCCTTGACCTCAGACAGGCCCCTGACGCCACTGTGCCTGTTTCCCATGCATGAGGTGGGGAGGACCCTACTGCCTCCACCACGGGGCTCTTGTGCAGACTGAGTTAATACAGGTAAGGAACACGCTTCCTAGGTGATGTTCTGCTCTGCCTATGGTGTCACTCGTGTCTGAGGGCACAGAACACGTGGCTGCCCAGCTCCTGGTGGGGTCAGTGGCTGCCTGGCTTGAATCCCATCGTAAAGATGCTCATCAGCCTCTCGCTGATGGCCTCTGCCGAAATCAGCTATGTCATCATGATCTCAAACTGTCCTTATCTGTCATTCTTCCCACACTAACACAATTTTAAAAACAGATGATCAACCCACGTATTCACGTAACAGTTACCGAGTTATACAGAATTTACTATATAAGGCCAGCAGATTGCATGAAGGCTGCTATTAATATAAATAGCACCTGGCAAAATCAAGTAATTATTTCTGGAGTCCCAAGAGGATCTGGATTTGGGAAGGGCAGGTGGTGGAGAAGCCTCTCTAGAATATCAGAACACAAAGTCCAGGAGGCGCAGCTTCCTGTAAACTCAACAGCTGTGGTATTTCACGTATTCTCTTTTGGCTTGAGGGGACAGACTGCAGGACAGGCTAGGACTCTATGTACATAAACTGGAGGGGCAGCGACGGAACACCCAGAATCCCAAGGATTAGCATCTCCTCCTGGAGAATCTAAAAACCCAGACACTGGGTTATGGATTTTGGAAAGCTTTATATGTCCTTAGGAGAAGCCCTGATTCTCTCCGTTTCACTTTTCTTTCCCTACTGAAGGTCACAAAAGGCACTTTCTCTCATCTAGGGTGAGCCGATGCAGTGGAAAATTCTGAAATGTCACTTAAAGAAGGGACCCTACTCCAGATAATGCAGGCTGTCTGAGATGATTCCAGCAGCACATTCAAGTATAAACCATCAGCTCTGAGGGGATAGGAGAGGGAGCCATTCTCAGCTTAGGGCAGAAGAAAAAAAACTGGCTATACTGCTCCTTGAAGTACACCAAGCAAGACAGGGAACATGCGTGTCCTTCCATGGTAGGTAAAGCAGGCTTGGATGGGGATCCGAAGGGGGTTCCAGACCCACAGGACAGCATGGACTTGCGCACTCTTTGGGTGGGGGACTCAGGAGGAGTCAGAAGGCTGGGAGGAGGGAGACTGTGCCTGAAGCTCAGGCTGTGCAGCCACAGCACAGGCTGGACGGTGGTAACCACCTCCCCTCAACAAGCCGCCCCGAGAGGCTGGGAGTTCTTGGGGCTGGACCACACAGTTTGATGAGAAGCACAGCCACCCAGGGAGTTTGGGGGGAATTGTAACAATGTAGCAAAGAAAAACCAAACCAGCTCTCAGAGAACTGGAAAAGAGACAGTCTTTTTGGACTGCAAGTGAAGCAGGAAGACAAGAGATGCTTCTCGGGGAATCTATGAATTCTTAAGTACATAAACCATCAACACTTGACACCTCAGATCTTGGTTTTACCCTCAAAGGTAAGCTCTCATGTCAAGAATACAGCACCCAAAATAGAAACCCAAATATCTGCTGGATAAATGTGGATGAACAGCCCCAATATACATACAGCAAACATATATATGAACCACATCTTCAACCCTTCCGCTACTGACGGGCCCCTAGGCTGCTTCCGTGTCGTGGCTATCGTGCACAATGCTGCACTGAGCACCGCGGGCATGCATCTTTTCTCACCGCTGCTCCTATTTCCTTCCGATAAATATCCAGGAGTGGACCTGCTGGATCGCAAGGCAGTTCCATTTTTACTTCTTTGAGAAATCTCTAGTGTCGCTGAGCTCTTGGGTATGTACTTGCCTGTTCTGTGGTCTATGCCTTTCCATCAGTCAGAAGTGCCATTTCTCTCCTAAATGCTACTCATTTTTCAAGGCACAGCTTAAAGTTCACCTCCGGATAAAGCTTTTCCACCAAAGGCACAGCTGAATTTAACTGTCCTGTGTTCCTCAAATTTGTACAGCCAATGCTCAGCAGTGTTCTGCGTACAGCAGGAGTCTCCGGGAACTTCTGACTGACTCTCCATAGGGTGGAGCTTGAGTGAGGACATAACCTACCAGTTGCGAAGTCTGGCTCAGAGTCGATGGCTCCATTGTCATCACTGTTTTCCAAGAGAATCTTCCTCTGCTGGACCACGGCTCGGGACGCAGCCTTCCTTCTCCGTGGAGTGTCCTGAGAATCATCCACTTCAGTGATCTTATCCAGATCTTCAGGACGTTTAAAAAAAAAAAAGAAAATTTTTGTGCCTGGTAACATCTAAAGAGGGGCTTTCCAGGTGGCTTAGTGGTAAAGAACCCATGTGCCAATGCAGGAGACCTGGGTTTGATCCCTGGGTCAGGAAGATTCCCCTGGAGAAGGGAATGGCTACCCACTCCGGTATTCTAGCCTGGAGAATCCAACGAACAGAGGAGGTCTGGTGGGTTGCAGTCCACCGGGTTGCAAAGAGTCAGATAACATCTGAGTGACTAACAACAACATCTGACGAACTGCAAAGTGGACTTCCATTACACCTGCTTTTATTAAAACATCTGCCCAGCTTCATCTTTCCTGTACTTCTAGTAACAGACCACAGAGCCCAGTCTGGTCAATATAATACATCAGTCTCCTTGCAGCAGTCTGAGTTAAGCATAAGTCTAAGACCCAAATTGAGAGTCTTTCCCCAAGAGTTTTCAAGCTGAGCTGGGAAGATGCAGCCCCTTTCTTCAGAGTTCAACTCCAGTCAACTAGAAGCCAGGGGAAGTGGTGACCCTACCCCAGGGAAGGAACCAGGTCTGCAGTGAAAGACTGAACACAGAAAGAGATGAAAGAGAAGAGGTGAAGAGAACCTTCACAAATGTGAAGACCTTGGTTCTAGTTTTAGTTCAAGAATTTAAGTAAGAGTTAGAAAAATGATGATGGAAAAAATAAATATAAGAATAAAATACTTACCTAAATAATCACCGGCTACACTGCAGTTGGAGACATGAGGAGACTTACTCGTTGCTCCTGTTTCCTTCTTGCCATGTTTGTCAAAGCCTGGATATCAGGAAGAAGGAAGAGGCAAATGCACCCTAATCAACCAATGACTAGAAACAAGAAGAGAAGTGCTAAAGTCTGATAGCATTTAGATACAGACACATGAGCCAAGCTCAAGCTAGCACACTGACTTGATTTGGCGAAGCTAGCCTAAGCTTAGGACTTTTGGCCCGGAAATCACACAAACTTCAATGGGACCTAAGTTCAAATTCGGGCTCTTAAATCAGCTACATACCAAGGGGAGGCTGCTTATCCTTTACAAGATTTAATTTCCTCATCCATAATGTGGACATAGAAACAGGGTGGGGATTAAATGAGGCTCCTGTGGGGAATTAGATGTTGGCTAAATGTGGAAACAGCTTATTGTAGTGCCCAGCACATAGGAACAGTTCATAAATGTTAACTATCATCCCTGTGTAGGCAGATCTGTGCTTTTACTAACATAAAGACTCTTCAATCATTATTATAACTTAAAAATGATCTAGAGTATTGATCCCAATGCTATGGAATACATGACTCTCGGAGAAGGAAATCCTGTTATACATGTCACTATCTTTTATAGGAAAGAGATTTTCATTTTCTCAGTTTTAGGTGTAAGACAATTCTCTTAAGTTTCTTTGATAAAGGCCCCTCTAATCAACACTATCTCATTGATTGTCAAACAGCAGGCACTTTTGACTTAAACATCTTTACCCTTTAAATAAGGGAATGTGCTTAAAATAACCTCCAACAAAAAAGAAGTTAGGCCAAAGTAGTTTAATCCAGAAAGCATTTTAGCAATATGAATGTCTTTTCCAAGAATAATGATTTCTGCCTCTCCAGGATATCAATGTTGCCATCTGCTTCCTAGTTGCCAGAAAAATCAAAGAAAAATCCACAGAAAAAGTCAACAGTCATAAACCTATTGAGTCTACTGAGTTTGCTCACCAAATTAGTACTTTTACCTTTCTGAATAATAAAGATTATCACCATTAGATGATGCTTAACTAATTGCAATTTGGAGAGAAAGGAAGTGGGCTGTTAGGATGTAGAGGTCAATTTATTTGACCAAGAAATTACATTTTCACTGTATACGAAGACGAACTTTGGATCCAGGGTCACAGTCCATGTCCTCAAGTGGACCCTGAGTGTTAGGCAGAGAGATATTTGTTTGTGGATGAGAGTTTTATGATGGAATAAACAACAAATCCAACAGTACCCTCTGCAAACTGCTCCTTTTATAGTCCAAAGTATTAAAAGTACATCCTTCCCCCTGTACAAGCTCATCCAGAGAAATGATTACAAAAGGGGTAAGAAGGTTTTGGGGCTTCCCTGGTGGCTCAGAGATTAGTGTCTGCCTCCAATGCAAGAGACCCGGGTTCAATCCCTGGATTGGGAAAATCCGCTGGAGAAGGAAATAGCAACCCACTCCAGCATTCTTGCCTGGAGAAACCCATGGACGGAGGAGCCTGGTAGGCTATAGTCCACAGGGTCGCAAAGAGTCAGGCACAGCTGACTGACTTCATTTTCACTTTCCAGAAGGTTTCAGAGATAATTACAGAAGATAAGTTACGCTTGCCTTGAGACTGCTCCACATCAATGGTGACAGCTGGAACCTCCTTCACTGACAAAGCCAGTGCGACCTCTAGGTCTCTTCGGTAGAGTTTATCGTCCAAAGCCATCCTAAAACACACACAAATAATGAGCTTTTAAACTATCAGTCTCAACTAAACAGCAAACCTTGAGAGAGGTTAGCTGAGAGTTTCCAACCTCAGGAAGATGTTCTTAAACAATGATCACTATCATAATGGACTTTAACGTTCCACCTCCTGAAATGTAACAGTGTCATGTTGGACCCAGCAGAACAGAACAGACACGGGCAGTGGGTGACGGTGTCCACGTCATTGTGACATCTCTTCCTCACCACCAGCTCTGTCCAGGTGGGAAGCACCCGACCAAGTGAGAGCAGACGTGGCTCAAACATCACTTCTGCTTAGGAATCTTCCTTGACCTCACCCACGCCTCCTTAGGCAGCTATTACAGCTCCTACATTAAACTGACATTACTCTCTCTATATATTTTTTTTTTTCTTTTTTTACATCTGCTCCGCCCAATCTGGATTCTGACAAGTATTTCAGTAAGTACTTACTTTGCGTGAGGCACTGCACTAGACAGGATACTAGACGTGCCCTCAGAGTCTGCAGTTAATGAGGTAGGGAAGAAAGTCCTAGAATAATTATCCCATGTAAACAGATTATCATGGCTCCTGTTCAAGGTGGTCAAGAGTGCTCCGGTGTTTAAGAAGGGAACGCAAAGACAGACAGAAAAGGTTACATAAAGGAGGAGATGTTGAGCTGCACCTAGAAGGATTTAGTACTTTTTAAAATCACAAGTTTTATTGAGATATAAGTCACACAGTGTCAAATGCAGCCTTTGAAGCCTACAATTCAGCAGTTTTTAGTATATTCAGACAGCTGTGAAGCTACCACCACTATTAATTTCAGAACATTTTCATCACCCCAGAAAGAAACTCCATACCCCATTCTCCCACCCCAGCATCTGGCAAGCACTAGTCTACGTGCTGTTTCCATGGACTTGTCTGTTTCGGGCCTTCCACGTCAATATTAATGGAATCACATAATATGTGGCCTTCTGTGCTTGGCCTCTTTGGCTCACCATGATGTCCTCAAGGTACATCCATGTTGTGGCATGTATCAGGACTTCATTTATTTCCATTGCTGAATAAGGTTCCACTGTGCGGGTGTATTGCATTTTATTTATCCAGTCACTGATCGACAGGCATTTGGATTATTCACATTTTCTTTTTGGCTATTATGATTAATGCTCCTGTGCATACCCATGTACAGGATTTTGTGCGGGCAGAGTTTTATTTCTCTCGGGCATATGCCTAGCTGGGTCATATGATAAACCCTACATTTCGGGGCACTGCTACTCTGTCTTCCAATGAGGGTGCACCACTTTACACTCCCAGCAGCAATGCATGAGGGTTTCCATTTCTCCACGTCCTCCTCAACACCTGCTACTATCTGTCTTTCTGCATCCAGCCATTCCTGTGGGTGTGACATATGATCTCACCGGGGTTTTGATTTGTATTTCCCTGTTGGCTATGGATGGTGAACATCTTTTCATGTGCTTATTGGCCATTTGTATATATTCCTTAAAGAAATGTCTATTCAAGTCCTTGGCCCATTTCCAAATTGGGTCATGATCCTTTTTAGTGTTGGGTTGTAAGAGTTCCCTATATATTCTAGATGCAAGTCTCTAATGGATCGCATGATTTGCAAATCTTTTTTCCCATCCATTGCTTGTTTTTTAAACTATATTTTAAAGATAGTACAAGAAGCTGAAAAACGAATCGAAAGTGAAGAGAATGACATGGGGGTAAGTTTCTCTATGTTAAGGAAGTTTCCTCACACTGCTGGAGCAGTGAAGCATCACACATGCCATGTTCCACTTGTCAGAATCCCTCCTCAGCCACCTCCTCCCCACACTGCAAGTCTGGGGCCTCTCAGATTCCTCCCCTCCATCTCCCCCACTGCCTTCAAGTACTAACTAATGGAACTCCACGGTTAGTCTGAAACTACAGGTCCTTCTCACTGCTGGACAAAACTCAGTAAGATAAAGTGGAAATATTTTTTATCTGTAGAGAACGGTTTTCCTGAGCTATCTCTAATGGACATCCAGCACCGTGTAAGTTTCATGTGTGACACAATGGTGTGGCTCACATACATCATGAAATGATGACAAGTTTAGGGAACATCCATCGTCTCATTGAGAAATGTGGCTTTGAATTTTATAAACTGTCCTTACAGACATAACTTTAAACAAAGTAGTCTTGTGAGACCTGAGGACTTCAGAGTCAGGTGCGAGGTCTCCTTGTAACGGCAAGATACACCTTGTAAACTTGGTGATTATGACTTAAATGGTTATTTCCTTATGCATTCATGAACTTAAAGCAGTTCAGAAAGCCAGAGGGGATTAGCGTTTACATTCCTGTTCTCCTACATGAATTAAATAAGACCTATGATTTTGCTCAAGTTCTAATTTAAACCAAGAGTTTGAATTTATCTCTTTTAGATTAACACATCTAATGTAATATATTCACTGCATGTCTTACCTCTCACCTTTTTTTAGGGGTTTTCTCTTGTAGTGGGATATCTTTTTCCTGGAGATTCTTCAGCTTAGGTTCTGGTTTTTCTAGTTTCAACTCCTTTTGTGTTGTTCTGGATTTCTTATTTAACGGTGCGGTTGCAGGAACAAAATCATCTATTTATGCATGAATTAAAAATAAAAGAATATATGAAACTGCTTTTCCTAAGGAAGAAATAAGGTAAACTTACTTTCTTGGTAGTTGAGAGTCATTACTATGTGTGTTCAAGTTTTAAAGATAAGCAAACTGTTTGCTTTCCATAATCTAAAAAAGACAATTGGCATACTGTTTTTATTCTCACTCGAGCTTTTCAACTTTGTTTTGGTGACTTAAAAAAAAAATCCATCTGTCAAAAACTAACTCCCTGAAAAACTATAAGGGCCACTAAGCTAGCATATATAAGTGGCAAAGAAAAAAACGATTAATTAAAAACTCTAAAACCATTAGAAAAATCAATAAAATTCCCTGTACAATTTTATCATATTGACAAGTGGAAGAAAATTATTTTTATGGAAATTTCATAACACAGCCAAATACTTTCTTTCAAAGGCCTATTCAGCACAGTTCAGTTGCTCAGTCGTGTCTGACTCTTTGCAACCTCATGGACTGCAGCACACCAGGCTTCCCTGTTCATCACCAACTTCCGGAGCTTGCTCAAACTCACGTCCATTGAGTTGGTGGTGCCATCCAACCATCTCATTCTCATTACCTTTCCTAAAACAACAACCAAGCTAAGTAAAGTAAGCAGCATCGGAACCTGGAGGAAGAGAAAGTGGCTCCTACTTAGGACTTTACAGTAGCAGTCTTTACAGTGGTATCATCATCTTAAGAGCCCTCCTATGATCCCACCACAGTAACTTTATTTTTGGCAAAGGGATGCTGTTTTCCAGTCCATTCAGTTTTCATGGGTTTTTCTGTCTTACCATCCTCAGAACTGAGGTGATTCTTCTGTGGACACTCAATATAAAACCGCTGCTCTAACTTTCAAATGCATACGTGACACGTATGCATACCTTCAATGTACGCACAGTCTGAATCATGGACTTTCCCATCTATTAACAAGTGTTTTATGCTTCTCCACATAGAAATACAATAATCTGTGACTTGTCCCCCACCTCCACACCAGTTTCCAGAATACAGCCAGCAGTTTATACCTATTTTGCGACAGACTGATGACAAGAGTAAAAAGCTAGAAAGTCATGTTCTATACTCTTCTGTCCCAAGTCTCAGATGCATATTAAGACTGGGCTCCAGGCAAAAACAGATTTCTTCAAACCAAGGGATTACTAAACATTTGACTCCCAGAAAACTCCAGCAGTCTAAGAAAGAAAGAAATAACTTACTTTGAAGTATAATGTAACCTAACACCATGTTTCTCAAAGTTTTGACCAAAGTTCTCTTAATAGCAAAGACAAGTATATATGTAACACAGTAGGATAAAGCTTAAGCCTGAGCTTCCTTCAGGGGCTTGCTTTACTCTATCATTAATGGGGATTTTACAATATATTCTGTAACACATCTGCATCTCTGAAAGACAGGGGGAACCTGGATCTAGAGTAGTTTAGACCTGAAAAATCATTTCTCCTGGCCCTGTGTGGTTATGATTTATGCCAATAATAATTCTTGTCAGTGTAGTAATCAGCATAATTATCCTAAATACTAAAAAAATTATTTCTCCAGACCTTCCTCATATGCAATTGGTACAACCATATTTTAGCCATACATACACACACACACACCCCCATACATAATATATCCTATAAACAGGAAATAAACTATCAAAACTTTAATGAAGAAATAAGATGCTCTACTTACCATCACTATCAGAGTCCTCAAATTGGGAGTAATTGACTGGCTTCTTATGCCTGTGACCAAGACAGAAATTTTATTTATACAAATGTCAACTTCTCGCCTCCATTCTTTAAGGCCATTAATACTCTTGAGTAAATAAAAATGTTTGGATTCCCTTAAGCACATGTAAATTAAAAACATGATTTGCATTTTACAGCAAAGATATAACATTATTATACTTGATAAGGAAAAAAGTTAATTCAGAGAACAAAGTAAGAATAATCAATATAATTAACACAAAGTGTACACACTGTTTAATTGCCATTGGGCATTTAGAATTTCTTGTTGTATGTATTCTTTTGTTTTATATGTGAATTCTGATGTATTAAATTACAAACTTCTTGATACTGAAAGCCATTTTCTTTTATCTCTTCCAATATTAATTCATGCTCACTATGATGCTGCTGCTGCTAAGGTGCTTCAGTCGTGTCCAACTCTGAGCGACCTCATAGACGGCAGCCACCAGGCTCCTCTGTCCCTGGGATTCTCCAGGCAAGAATGCTGGAGTGGGTTGCCATTTCCTTCTCCAATGCATGCATGCATGCTATGTCGCTTCCGTCGTGTCCAACTCTGTGTGACCCTGTGGACAGCAGCCCACCAGGCTCCGCCGTCCACAGGATTCTCCAGGCAAGAATACTGGAGTGTGTTGCCATTTCCTCTCCATGGCTCACTATGCAATAGACATTTAAAACATGGGGAGTCTGAGAAACAGCCTCAGAGACATGGAAAACAAACTTAGGGTTACCAAAAGGGAAAAGGGGTAGGAGGGATAAATTAGGAGTTTGGGATTAGCACATACAAATTATTGTATACAAAATAGGTAAACAAAAAGTTTATATAACACAGGGAACTATATTCAATATCTTGTAATAAACCCTAATGGAAAAGAATACATGTGTATGTGTATATATATATACACATATAAAACTGAATCACTTTGCTGTACACCAGAGACACAAGATTATAGAGAACTACACTTCGATAAAAAGTTTTTAATTAAAATTAAAGTAAGGCTTTCCTTCCTCTCACTCTCTCACACTCCCATGTTTATTCTCAGCCCCTTAGAATGCAACCTCCAGCACCTAAATATAGGTACATATACCTAATAAATACATACTTCCAGCGCAGAAGTAAGTATATTCGAAACTCTACTAAATGAATGGCTGACCCTAGGTCTCCATGGTGCTCGACTGAGGTAAAGTAGAGGAACAATTTCCAACAAACTTGGTGGAAAACACAGAGGATCTGGCGCCAGCTGGCTTAGATTTGCTTGTTACCCAGTAACTTACTAGCTGTATGACTCAGGCAAACTGACTTTCAGGCCCAGAGGTTTAAACTGATAAAATGAAGAGAACTAAACTTTCTATCTCAAAGAAATATAGTGACGAACAAGTGAATTAACACCTAAGTAGGAACTCAGTTGAGTTCAGTTCAGTCGCTCAGTCATGTCCCACTCTTTGCGACCCCATGAATCGCAGCACGCCAGGCCTCCCTGTTCATCACCAACTCCTGGAGTTTACTCAAAACTCATGTCCATCGAGTCGGTGATGCCATCCAGCATCTCATCCTCTGTCGTCCTCTTCTCCTCCTCCCCCAATCCCTCCCAGCATCAAGATCTTTTCCAATGAGTCAACTCTTCGCATGAGGTGGCCAAAGTACTGGAGTTTCAGCTTCAGCATCAGTCCTTCCAATGAACACCCAGGACTGATCTCCTTTAGGATGGACTGGTTGGATCTCCTTGCAGTCCAAGGGACTCTCAAGTCTTCTCTAACATCACAGTTCAGAAGCATCAATTCTTCGGCGCTCAGCTTTCTTCACAGTCCAACTCCCACATCCATACAGGACCACTGGAAAAACCATAGCCATGCAAAGGGTAATCGGGTCTTAGTTGAACGGGGTGGGTAAAAGAAACGGCAGGAAGTGTCAAGGACGCCAAGAGAAGGAAACGGCTAGGTTGACAGGACCCTTCCAAGGAGCGGGAGCGCTTGCTGGAGGCCGGAGTGTTTCCCTGTCCGTCCCACTATCGCCACCTGGTCCTCGGGCCCTTCTCTCCATCCCGTGCAGGTAACGTAGCCTACAGCGTCTTCCTGACCTTCCTCCCCACCCTCGCCGGATGCCATGAGCTACTCACCTCGCAGGCCGCACCATGATCCCCTCCGAGGCTGGAAACCTGCACCTCTCAGGATCTAGCAGGCAGCCGCCGCGGCAATTTCAATTCCCGCCCAAAACCAAACCCGGAGCGTTCCGCCCATCCCGCGGCTCGCCAATCCTGGCTGGCCATTCCAACTGCCGCGCATGCATTCTGAGAGGCGCGCGTTAGTTCACGCCCTCCCCAAGCACCGCCCTTCCGCGTCCGGTCCGCCGGAACTGAGCTTGTGTTTCGCCACTTCACTTTCGTTACGGGAGTTTGCTCTGTGCCGTCTCCAAAATGCACCATAATAGTATAAATACATCTTTCGACACTTTTTAAATTATTAAAAATAGGTAGGATGGAACAAGGGAACATTTAGACCGAGGAATTTTCCACGAGGTGCCAGGAAAGAGGAAAATACTTGGAAGAATCTGCCGTGGCGGATCTTCTGGCTGTAAAAACAAGGCAGCAGTCAGCTGATGGGCCCAGCGCCAAGGCCCTTGGTCAGGACCCGTACAGCGGACAGCTGGGAACTCGGAAAAAGAGGAGGTGAGCTTGCGACCAGAGCGAGGAAGCTTCCTCGGACCGGAACTCTCGAGTCGGGGGGCTGTTCCCCTCACTCGGCTGAGACTTCTCGGCCCGACAGTCTGCCCTCCCTTCCCTGACTCATTCAAGCCTCCAAACCTCCATTCTATTGACTGAATGAGTTCGGTCCAGCTCTTCTCTTCCAATCCCATTGTTGTCTGGAAATCTTCCTTGATTTCAGCGCTGGGGAGGGTCCAGGTGGCTCAGTGGTAAAAGAATCCGCCTGCCAACGCAGGAGACGCCGGATTGATCCCTGGGTGGGGAGCATCCCCTGGAGGAGGAAACGGCAACCCACTCCAGTATTCTTGCCTGGAGAATCCCATGGACAGAGGAGCCGGCCTGTTACCGTCCCTGGGGTTGCAAAGAGTGGAGCACGACTGAGCACACCCATGCACGCAGGCAGTAATAACAAACCGGAGAGAGATAACTAAAGTATCCATTTTTTGAGACACAATTCTAACGAGTGAATCAACTGAAACCAGAGCTAATGGTTTTTGTTTGCCTAGAATATTGACTCTAAACAAAATGAGACCATGAGCCCATATTTAATTAATTTTCAGTTCCCTGCAAAATGTTCCTTTACTGCCTCTGTCTCCCTCATGTGTACTTAGCAGCCTTTGATTTTTTTAAAAACTGATATGTTCTTATATAAAAGCTTCTTTCTTTCTTTATTATTTTTACCAGCTTCCATTTACTGGTCATGTTATGTTTACCAGATGCTTCGTATTTATTATTTGATTAAGCATGAAGACAGTCCGACAAGTTAAAAGGCTTCCTGGGATATATCTAATCTGAGAAAAGGCCAAGGAAAGAAGAGCAGTAAGCGTGCTCTAGGCGAAGGAAAAACATTCAGAAAGGTTGGAAGTGGAAAGAGAGATTAGGCATTGAAAGAGGTTCAGTATGACTGGAAATAAAGTTTGTCAGTTTGTGTATTGGAGAGGAGGGGAATTCAGCTCCCCAAAGAAGAGTCTGGAGGTATAAGCAGGGGCGAGAAACTGTTAAGAAATTTGTATTGTATCCTAAAAGCAATGGAATATCATAGAAGGATTTTAAGCAGATAATCAGCATGACCAGATATGCACTTGAAAAAGATTTCTCTGACTTCAGTGTAGAGAATAGTGTGAAAGCTGATTTGATGGGGGAATGCCTAGGAACAGGACTCCTGTTTGGGGCTAATAAGGAAATCTTCAATTGATGTATTCTTTCTGACTAGATTTCTTCTTTCCCAGTAGTTGTCCACTTTGCTTTGTGGTCTATCCTGTACTTTTTCTGTATATTTTCTCCCCATAGAGAAATCTTTGCAGCACCATCTCCCTTCCCTCCACCCCTCAATCAGATCTTACGCCTATGGCCTCTAGGCTCTTCAAGATGCCTCAATCCCTGATCTGTTTCTTTGAGTTTATATTCACCAACTATTTCATGAACTGTATCTGGCTACCATGCATCTCTTCCAAAGAATCCTCTCTGTTCTTCTCTACATGATCCTTACCGATTCGTGAGAACTCTGCCTAGGAATCTTGGCTTCCCAGGTGGTTCAGTGGTGAAGAGCCCACCTGCAGTGCAGGAGATGCGAGTTCGATTCCTGGGTCAGGAAGATCCCTTGCAGAAGGGATTGGCAACCCACTCCAGAACTCTTGCCGGGAAAACCCCATGGGCAGAGGAGAGTGGTGGACTATAGTCGGCGGGGTTGCAAAGAATCCGACGTGACTGAGAGACTGAGCGCACTGCCTAGGAGTGCCAAGCGGGCAGTTTTTTAATATATGAAGTTGGAGAGAGACTTTTCATTAAAAAAGAAGCACTTTGTTTTCATCATGAAAACATCCCTACTTTTATGAAGGGATAAAAGTAGGGGAAAAGTAGAATAATTAGCTGAGTGTCACACAAAATCTGCGTGGGGAGCCATCTTTAAAGTGGCTTTTTGTGACTCCATGCACTGTAGCCCACCAGGCTCCTCTGTCCATGGGATTCTCCAGGCAAGAATATTGGAGTGGGTTGCCATTTCCTTCTCCAGGGGACCTTCCTGACCCAGGATTGAGCCTGGGTCTCCTGCATGGCAGGCACATTCTCTACCATCTGAGCTAGAGGGAAGTCCAGAAGTGGCTTAGCAATAAGGAAACATTTTAAGTGTTTTTGGACTTATAACTGGCTGAATTTTTTGTTGTTAGTTTCCTAGAATCCTGCTAAAGATGAAAAAAAACAGAGAAAGATTCTGCAACCGAGAGAGGGAATTTGTGTATAAATTCAAAGTTGGAAGTCAGTGCTTTGAACTGAGGGTACCCCTCAAATTTCCTGTTCAAGAGAATGCCAGTCATTTACATGGACGTCTAATGCTGCTGCACAACTTACCATGCTTTATAGAAAAAGGTGAGGACTGATTTTTGGAAAGTATCACTTTGTTATTTTCCTTTGGTCTCTGTCATTAGAAGTTTCATAGTAGCATAAACCTGAGAAGCGCTGGAAACAACCACAAAATGTGACGCTTTCAAGAATAAAAAGGTTCCCCAGATCTTTCTTCTATTGAATTTTTTTTCTGTATCTCTTATAGCTGTTTATTAGCCATTTTAGTATAAAAATTTAATTACATATGATGAAAAATGACAGAGTCTGGATTAGAACTCCTAACCTCTTCATGTAGCTAGATGGATTCATAAGGCATGTTGGCTATCATTGGTTATGTGCTCAATGTTTTGCCCTTATAACAATCTGGTCCTCAGTTTCTGAGATGTCATGAAAGAGAAGGGGGTACCTATCTTTCAATAATCTTTGCTCACCTAAATTAGTTCCGTAGTCATCTGTATTATGCCATTTTAAAAGGTCTACATTCTGTCTACAGAGAAGGGAAAATGTTTTAATTGAGAATATGTTGGATCATAGAAGGTGAGAGATGCAAGGGAACGTGGAAACTTTCTAGCATAATCTCATCATACAAATAAGGAAACTGGTGCCTAAGAAAGGTTAAATAATTTGCCCAAGGCAGTAGTTCTCAAAAGTTGTTCCCCAAGCAGCATCACTTGGGAACCTGTTTGAAGTGTGTATTCTTGGGCTCCACTGATTCACTTTGAATCAGAAACTCTAGGACTGGGGTGCAGCATCTATTCCAGTGAGCCCCCCAGGGAACTCTGATGCGTCCTAACAACTGAGACTCTCTGGTTCAGAGTTACAGACGTGTCAGAACCAAGATAGAGCACAGGTATCCTGGTTTCTGTCTCACTGCTCTTTAATCTGTCTTTTTTTTTTTTTTTTTAAAGCAGCAAGTATGTATTATCTTGCTACCATTACTGTGGGTCAGGGATCCAAGTGCAACTTAGATGGGTGCCTCTGGCTCAGGGTTTCTCATGGGACTCCAGCCAAACTGTCAGTCAGGACTCCAGAGTCTCATCTGAAGGCTCTACCAGCACAAGATCATCTCCAAGGTCATTTGTGAGGCTGTTCTCAGGCCTTATCATGGGGCCTCTTCATAGGGTCACCTCCGCACCTGCAGCTGGTCTCCCCCAGGGCCAGCAACCTGAGAGAGGGAGGGAGCAAGGAAGTGCCCAAGATGAAAGCCATGGTCTTCTCATCCTCAGAGCAGTCTTTAAGTAGTGTCTCTGAAGTTGGAATTGTAGATCATCTGAAATAAATCAGTTTTAATATGCTGATCACTCTAGTTCTATTTCAGGTTCGAAGAATGTAACAATATATGGCCTTCCCAGGTAGCTTAGTGGGTAAAGAATCTGCCTGCAAGGCAGGAAACACAAGAGACGCGGGTTCAGTCCCTGGGTCAGGAAGATTCCCTGGAGAAGGGCATGGCAAACCACCCCACTACTCTTGCCTGGAGAATCCCATGGACAGAGGAGCCTGGTGGGCTACCGTCCATGGGGTCACAAAGAGTTCAACACAGCTGAAGCAACTGAGCACACGCACACGCACACACACACACAGACACAACAATATCCTTGAAAGTTATACAGGAAACTCATTTAAATACAGAAAGCTTCATCCCCTCTCTCTGTAGGAGGTCTTTATGTGCTTTTTCTCTACTCAGTTTTGGATGAAGACTTAAGAAATTAATGTTTTTAATTATTATCAGGGTTATATTACATAAGAATTAAGAATTTTGACCATTCAGTAATCTGTGATTGTAAAGAAAAATAAGTGTGAGATTAGCTGAATGATCCTCTAAGCTGAATTTATCTAGTTAGACATGCTCAAGGGTATAAGCTTGACAGGAGTGTCACACTGGAATGATTAGCCAGGTAAAATGTTCCCAGTTTATGTCTGCCAATGATGGTATTTGTTATCGATATTACAGAGTTAAAAGAAGCTCTGAGCCAGTTTATCGAAGAAGAATCCCTCAGAGATTATGACCGAGAGGCTGAAGCCGCCCTGGAAGCTGTGAAGTCAGGTGAAGTTGACCTACATCAGCTGGCAAGCACATGGGCCAAAGCTTATGCAGAGGTATGAAAATAGATAAGATCCTAAACTTAAAGGATATTCTGGACTCTGATGTGTGGTTTTTTTCTTGCAGTTTTATTGAGATGTTGGGAATGTAGCTGGCATCTGACACTGCATGAGTTTAAGGTGTAGAGCATGATGGTTGGACGTACATGCACCAGAGAATGGTTATCACAGCAAATGTACTGAACATCCATCATCTCACACAGACACAGAGTTAAAGAAATAGGAAGTAAAATGTTTTCTCCTGTACTGCGGCTTTGTTCTCGGAACTTTCATGTGTACCATACAGTGATGTTCATCATATTTATCACATGGCACATCACATGCCTAGTACTTACTATAACCGGAAGCCTGTGTCTTTTGACTGCCTTCATCCCATTTCTGCTTCCTCCATCCCCAGCCTGAAGTAACACAAATCTGGTGGCTTTTTCTGTGTGTATGTTTGTTTCTGAAGCAGAATGATGAGCGTGTTTAAATTGCCAAGGTAGTACTGGAGCAGCTGTAGAACCGCAGGTTCTCTGTGTACGAAGATTTACTCCGTAACATGCACCCTGTGTTGGTGCTTGTGTGCTTCCTTCTTGTTACCAAGGTGAGCACACAGGACACAGTGCTTCCTGTAATGTTCTTGTAAAGTGAGGTGCTGCTTTTGTATTTGTACCCAGCATAGGGTTGCCAGATTTAGTCATTAAGAATACAGGCCACCCATTTAACTTAGAATTTCAGGGACTTCCCTGCTGGTCCAGTGGTTGAGAATCTGTGCTTCCAATGCAGGGGGTTGTGGGTTTGATCCCTGGCTGGGGAACTGAGATCCCACATGCTATGTGGTGTGGCCCTAAATAAATAAATAAACTAGAATTTCAGATAAACAATGAATTTTTTCATATGAGTATATCCCACATATACATGGAGCATGCTTATGTTAAAAAATTATTCATTGCTCAATGGAGTGGCCCGGGGTTACTGTAGACTGAGAAGAGAAGACCCCTGGACAGAATCTTGACAAGACCCTTTATTGTAATTATCTGTTGACCTACCTGTATCTCTGGCTTATCTGAATATCCACCTGGAAAGGTCTGCCTTCTTCCCTTTTATTAACTAGTAACCAGCACAGAGAGCTTCCCCAGTGGCTTAGTGGTAAAGCATCCACCTGCCAATGCAGGGGACTTGGGTTCAATCCCTGGACCAGGAAGATCCCCTGGAGAAGGAAATGGCAATCCACTCCAGTATTCTTGCCTGGAGAATCCCATGGACAGAGGAGACCGGCCATAGTCCATGGGGTCACAAAAGAGTTGGCCACAACTTAGCAAGTAAACAACAATACATCCAGCAACAAGCTTGCAAATAACAGGGTTTCATCTGTGATAGATGGATGTATGAGTGAATATATACAAGTAAGTAAACAAATCCAAACAGTTAAGAGGTGAATTGAGGAAGAAAACCCTGCAAAGGAAAGAGAGGAACTGGTCAGGGAAACAGAAGGAAGATAAAAAACTATAGTAGAAGAAAAAGTTTATAGTTTCATGAAAGCTGACCAAAAAAGAGGTAACCAAGAAGGAGGGACTGGTCTGTGGTTCAAATGCTGCACAGGTGATCAAGCAAGGAGAAGACTCAGAAATACCCACCGGGTTTATCAGGTCTTATCTGTGGCAAGATAAATTCCAGCAGATTGGTGGGAGCAGAGACTAGATTTCAGTGAGTTAAAGAACAAGTGGGAATGTGGAAGTGAAATGAGTCTAGACAACTCAAGAAGTTGGGCTGCAGAGAGGAGGGTGAGACCCAGGATCAGAGGCTTGTTGTTTAAGACAGTAGAGAGAAAGGCCGAAAGGAACCAGACCCAGAGCCCAAGTGGAGGATCAGTCTTTCCAGGGAGGAGGGAGGTGGCTTCCATCATAGCGGAGAGGAAGAAGGAAAACGTAACCATCAATTCAGAAAACTTTTCTTTGGTAGCAGGAAGTTGAAGATAATTCTCTCCTAACTGCTTCTGCTTTATCTGAGAAATAGTAAAGGAGGTTGTTTGTCTAGATGGGGTGGTGGGGGGCTGATGAGATGGTTGGATGTCTGAGGACTGAACTGACCAGAGGAAGCCAGAGTTGCCAGGCAGCATCGCGAGGAAGGGTTGGACTGGCACCGGTCTCCCTCCATAGACTCTGGACTTGTGTGATTTTTCTGCTGCGGCTCCCCAGAGCCTGGCTGCAGGTGGAGCTAGAGGAATAAGATGCGGTTTTGTTAGGTGGGCAAGGAGGATGTGGGCGAGACAGTGACTGACTGTAAGCTTTATCAGGAAGAAAGGGCAGTGAGAGGGAGCCAACAGCTCAGATAGTGGAGACTGTGAAGCGGAGGTCCTGGTGAGGCTGCAGAACCAGTTGCCTGGGAGCCGCTGTATGAGAAGTTTCGGTTGGAGTTTGTAATCAGTGACTGAGTGTTTGAATTTTAGCAGCCGAGCTGTTCCCAGGGAAGATATGGAATGGGTGGCAGGCAAAGGGGAGAGCTTATTAAAAATGCAGCGTTGAGGGACACCAGAAGGCAGGGCCTTGGTGAATCATCCACCAGGACATCCAGGTGGCTCAGGCTGGTCTCAGGATGTGGGACAGGGAGGAAGTGTGTAAACTCGGTGCCAGAGTTCTAGTTGACTGAGGGTGAGTGAGAACTCTGTTGGGTGCATCTCGTGTAGTAAGATGCTTCTCCCTATTCACAAGTGTCACTCCAGGCTGAGTTGTAAACTGAGGCTTGCAAGTTGCATAATGAGCTGATCTAACCTTGTGGGGTTAAGCCCAAACCCGGAGTGATTTTGGAACAGAGCCTAAGTCACGTGGACTGGTTATAATTCCTAGAGGGATGCTGTGTCTAGGGATGCATAGAAGTTATCAGAGCATGGTCCAGGTTTGCAGAGGTGCGGGACAGATAAAATCCACCCTCTATATTCGGCTGATTCTCTTAATAAGTCTCCCCTCCTGACCTGGAGTGGATCCAAGTATAAGTGAAAGGGAACAAGGGGAAGAGTTTACCTGATTGTCCCAGTTCAAAATACCTGTTTCCATGATTTATCCATTTGTGGTATGTAAGGGAGATTATTATTTTGAGCCCTATCATCGGTTCCCGTTTGGGGTATTTTCATTGGTAAGAAAAGGGAAGAATTTAGATTGTTCTCCTTTACGGGTGGCTAGCTGCAAAGATCAAAAATAGAAACAGTGTTGAAATCTTTGTGAAACTTCCACTCTTGCCGTTGTATGGTGTGGCCTTTGGCGGGGGCCTTCTGGGGCCTTCTGAGCATGTCAGTCTCCCGCCGCTGTAGAGCGCTGCGCGTGTCTGGTGTGTGGTTATGGCACGTGTCCAGGGCCAGGCATCTGCCTCCCCAGATGCGTTTGTGTGTGCGCACTCAGGGTCTCTTTTCTGCTTCTGCATGTTTCCGGTTTTTTTGTTTGTTTGCTTATCAGTGTTTATGCAGTCCCTTTATCATTTTGATAACTACTATTTTCATACATTTAATTGAGGGGACTTACATTTTGTGAAGAAAACAATACTTGAGTTCAGAGTAAAAAAGTTTCGCATGTATATCTTGATATAAAATCCTATGCATGAATTGGGTTATCAAGGGCAGTGTTGTTACATAGGTAAGCTCATTCTCTAAATATATAGCCTACAAAACCTTTTTTAGCAATAATTTTTAAGAATGAAAAGCTTTTTTTCCTGATGATATAATTACTGTATGCAAGTTATTCTCTTACGTGGCACATTAGAATACAAAGTAAGGGACTTAAAGATCCCACTCTGCTACAGACAGCCCCTTCAAGTGTGTGTGTGTGTGTGTGTGTGTGTGTGTGTTTTACGGAAATGAGAGCTTACTTATTACCCTTTCTTCTTTTTATTTTGAGATTATGGACACTTCCTATCCCTTGCTCCGCATTAACACCTTCCCCTTATCTCTGCCTCCGGGTAACCCACATTGACAACTGAGTCCACTTCTTTCCGTATTTTTTGTGTATGCTCAGATAATCCTATGTAACCTATAAACACATATGTAGAGGGCCTTTCTGTCCTTTGATGTACCGAAATGGAATCATAGTATACTCACTTCTCCAGCAGTGTGTTAACCAAGAGCACTGCATCAGAGTTTAAGAATGTCTGGTCCCATCTTGCAGACCACGCTAGAGCACGCGAGGCCCGAGGAGCCCAGCTGGGATGAAGACTTCGCGGATGTGTACCATGACCTCATCCATTCTCCAGCCTCTGAAACTCTCCTAAACTTGGAACACAACTACTTCGTCAGTATCTCTGAACTCATTGGCGAAAGAGACGTGGAGCTGAAAAAGCTACGGGAGAGGTACTTCCTAGTTCTTGTATCACGATAATTAAATGTTACATCATCAAATAATGACGGGCTACAGAACAGCGCGTTCTCTGTCTCGCTCTCTCTCTCTCTTTTTCTTAAATAAAACTGAAAAATAGAATAGAAAATCATCTTTAACATTAGAAAGTAATTTTCTTGTGTGTTTAGATCTCTCATTTCACCTGGGCAGATAAGGTTCTCCTAGTTTATAGAACTCCTCAAGGGATTTACCTAAACGAATTATGACGGTTCTATCTACTCTTAGTTCTGATGGAGGAAGAACTTACCTCTTCTAAAGGGTCAGCTTTGTTCCAGGCCCTGTGCAAAGTGCTTTGGATGCCGTCTTCATTCAGACCGCTATATTAAAACACACACACACAGACTGGATGGCTTAAACAGCAGAAATGGACCTCCTACAGTCTGGAGGCTGGGTTGTCCAAGGTCAAGGTGCCAGCAGACTCAGTGTCTGGTGAGGACCCACCGCCTGGCTTGTAGCCAGTGCCTTCCTGACATTGCTTCCTCAGCCTTTCCTCTGTGCACACTCCTGGTGCGTTGCTTGTAGACAGAGAACAGTAGCACCCCTTCTTCCAGACTAATTCCATCATGAGGATGCCAGCCTCTGGAGCTTACCTTAACCTAATTGCCTCCCAAAGGCCCCACCTCCACATAACATCACAGTGAAGGTTAGGGTTTCAACATTTGTACTCTGTGGGGCCACAAAGATGCAGTTCTTAACAGATGCCCTGTCTCATTTGATCCACAACCCTACTGTTACTGCCCCAGTTTACTGAGGCAGAAATGGATTTCCTCTAGTTCTTTATTTCATATCCAATAGTATTGTCCACAGACTTCCCAGGTAGCTTCATGAGTAAAGAATCTGCCTGCAATGCAGGAGACTCAGGAGATGTCGGATTGATCCCTGGGTCAGGAAGATCCCCTGGTGGAGGATATGGCAACCCACTCCAGTATTCTTGCCTGGAGAGCCCCATGGACAGAGGAGCCTGGTGGGCTACAGTCCATTGGGTCGCAAAGTGTCCGACGCGACTGAAGCAACTAAGCACACACGCATGGAATATTGTGAACATATTTAAAATAAGCGTGAAATACAGATTAGGTTTTTTAAAATATGGTGCTAGTTACCCAACACTAATTACCTTCTCTTGAACTTCATTTGTTTGCTTTTTTCCCCACTGGGGCTTCAGATAATACAGTCTTCCTCTCATTCTGAATCTGTTCTCAGCTCTCAGGTTTTCTGGGCCTGCACTCGTTCTACCTATTTGAGTTCAGTTCAGTTCAGTCGCTCAGTCGTGTCCGACTCTGTGACCCCATGAATTGCAGCACGCCAGGCCTCCCTGTCCATCACCAACTCCCGGAGTTCACTCAGACTCATGTCCATCGAGTTAGTGATGCCATCCAGCCATCTCATCCTCTGTCATCCGCTTCTCCTCCTGCCCCCAATCCCTCCCAGCATCAGGGTCTTTTCCAATGCGTCCACTCTTTGCGTGAGGTGGCCAAAGTACTGGAGTTTCAGCTTTAGCATCAGTCCTTCCAATGGACACCCAGGACTGGTCTCCTTTAGAATGGACTGATCGGATCTCCTTGCAGTCCAAGGGACTCTCAAGAGTCTTCTCCAGCCTGTTTAGGGATATTAAAAAATGCACAGCTCAGCATCTGCAGTTCACATCAGTGGCTGTCGCCCCTGCTTTCAGTCGGCAGCTGAGTTGCTCTGAGCTGTGGTCCTCTTTGCTGCCTGCTCACTCCACCTGCCAGAAAATTTCATCTCTGGCCATCACTGTTCCATAATTGTTCTTTTTTCTAAGTTGGAAGAAGGTTCTTATTCCACTTAACCCTTCAGTTTTTTTGGAAGCTGCATTAAGTTACTAATTATCTGCATTTACTAGTACTTTATATTTATTTTTTTCTGTTACAGGATAGTTTTTCAATAGGGATTTGTTTTGGTGTATGTTATTTTTTGAAATGTCTTTTAGCCAGACTTCTTGACGGGGCTTTGTTCCCCTACCCCCAAATATTACAGATAATCAGTTCAGTTCAGTTGCTCGGTCGTGTCCGACTCTGTGACCCCATGAATCGCAGCACGCAAGGCCTCCCTGTCCATCACCAACTCCTGGAGTTCACTTAGACTCACGTCCGTCGAGTCTGTGATGCCATCCAGCCATCTCATCCTCAGTCGTCCCCCTCTCCTCCTGCCCCCAATCCCTCCCAGCATCAGAGTCTTTTCCAGTGAGTCAACTCTTTGCATGAGGTGGCCAAAGTAAGTTTCAGCTTTAGCATCATTCCCTCCAAAGAAATCCCAGGGTTGATCTCCTTAAGAATGGACTGGTTGGGTCTCCTTGCAGTCCAAGGGACTCTCAAGAGTCTTCTCCAACACCACAGTTCAAAAGCATCAATTCTTCGGCGCTCAGCTTTCTTCACAGTCCAACTCTCACATCCACACATGACCACTGGAAAAACCAGAGCCTTGACCCGATGGACCTTAGTCGGCAAAGTAATGTCTCTGCTTTTCAATATGCTGTGTAGGTTGGTCATAACTTTTCTTCCAAGGAGTAAGCGTCTTTTAATTTCATGGCTGCAGTCACCATCTGCAGTGATTTTGGAGCCCCAAAAAATAAAGTCTGACACTGTTTCCACTGTTTCCCCATCTATTTCCCATGAAGTGATGGGACCAGATGCCATGATCTTCGTTTTCTGAATGTTGAGCTTTAAGCCAACTTTTTCACTCTCCTCTTTTACTTTCATCAAGAGGCTTTTTAGCTCCTCTTCACTTTCTGCCATAAGGGTGGTGTCATCTGCATATCTGAGGTTATTGATATTTCTCACGGCAATCTTCATTCTAGCTTGTGTTTCTTCCAGTCCAGCGTTTCTCATGATGTACTTTGCATATAAGTTAAATAAGCAGGGTGACAGTATACAGCCTTGACGTACTCCTTGTCCTATTTGGAACCAGTCTGTTGTTCCATGTCCAGTTCTAACTGTTGCTTCCTGACCTACATACCGATTTCTCAAGAGGCAGGTCAGGTGGTTTGGTATTCCCATCTCTCTGAGAATTTCCAAATGGAATACATTTGGGGCTTCCCTGGTTGTCCAGTGGTTGAGACTTCACCTTCTAATACAGGGGGTGGAGGTTCGATCCCTGGTTGGGGAACTAAGATCTCACATGCCTCATGGCCAAAAAACCGAAACATAAAACAGATCACTGTTGTAACAAGTTCAATAAAGGCTTTAAAAATGTTTGAAAACATTTATATTAAGAACCGTTTTATAGTTTTTCACGTGTCCAAACTGTCAGCTTAATAAATAAAAATAAACCATGTTCTTTTTAAGGTAGGTAATATTTTTTGCAAAGTTGAACCGTATAACTAATAGTAAGTTGGAATTCATTAGTGGAAGTTCACCCAAAATTTTGGTGTTTAATTCATTTATCTAATTCGTGAGTAGAAGTGACATATTTTCTCATCTCTCCTTTCATTTTAATCCCATTTTACATAGTTAAAAGAATTTGTCTCGGTGCAGCATCAACAGTTCTAATTATCTTTTTTCCTAAATGTCTTCAAGATAACGTACAGGTTGTCAGAATCATCATGACAGACATCTTGAGTCACTACGTAGTATTTCATATAATAAATTTTCCTTTCATCTTAATCGTAGAAATAAATGTTGTATCATTAACTGTACTTGCACTTCTAACACTTTTAGGGTGAAATAAATGTTCATGAAGTTGAATTGTTATTTATTAGTTCTCTTTTTCCTAATTGAAAATTTCCTTCTTTTTGCAAACCAGTTTCAAGATAGTTCTTTGAACCTTTAAAGTGGCAATGATACTTTATATCCACTAGAGGGAACATGTGTAATGTAAAATATTAATATTTGTATCAAAGTTTATAATTATAAATGCTTAGCAGTTATTTCTGTTTTAAATAAAAATCTTACTTGCAAGCATTATCTTCAGCTGACCTCTAGTAATTATTAAAAAACTAGTGGGGTCGCCTGCATTATCATTAAGTGGGAATTAAGTAGTACTGAATATTTGATACTAGAAGGTATACATTGGGATGTATAAAAGTGTAACATACGAATGAGTTTCGTTTATGATGAACATGTAGGTATCTTAATCAGTTCTTAGAAATCAGTGCAGTTTCTCTTCTAAGAGCAATTTACGTAAACTGACTAAAATGGTAGTGAAGTCCTTTAGTTCATGTCTGTTTCACTGCTTCCAAGTTTGTTTGAAATGTGTTTTAGAAAAAACTTGATTAATACATTTTTACTAGAGATTTTTTAATCAACTTATTTATTAAAATCTAACCGACTTATAAAAAGGCAATAAACTGTAGGTATGCAGTTCAGTAAGCTTCCACAAAGTAAGCACACCAGTGTGCTCCTCTCCCAGATCAAGAAGTAGGTGATCTCCAGCCTGCAGAAGGCTCCCTCCCACCCATCCAGCAGTTTCCACCCATTTCCTCCGTAAATAACCACTGTCTGAACTTGTAGCACCATTAGTTTTTCTTATGGGGAAATACCATTTTTAATTTCCGCATATTGTTTGTTTGGATAAATTAAGACTACTTCAGAATGTATTTCACATTCCTCTAGAAAGGGAACGCTGTGACTTAATACCAGTTTGATTCTTAGAACCTAACTGGCAGCTTCTGATTATAATATAATGTGTGATTCGAAGGTTGAAGTCACTTTAACTCACATTCAGAGGAATAAAAAATGTGCTTTGAGCTGAATTGGGGAGTATCTTCTTTGTGAAAATCTGCAAGTGAAAAAGGCTCTGGACTTTTCAATACTAGTTACGGAAATTGAACTCTCTCTCCTGGATTCTGAATGTTCTCCTTTATGCACCAAATTTAGGTTCCGATTTAACTACACATTGACGTCATGTATACTATACGACGTTAGCGTCGTTTCCGCCTCTCCATTGCCGAGGCTTCAGAGTGTTTTCCAGACAGTACCGTGGCCATCCCTGGGCACCCTCCTTTAAGAAGAAAATGTTCTTTTCACTTCGTAGCAGTTATTCCGTGAATCTGAAGTGGTTCTGCACCTTTAAAATGTGATGACTGTATCCGATCTACTCATTCATGTTTCAGGCAAGGTATTGAGATGGAAAAGGTGATGCAGGAGTTGGGAAAGTCACTGACGGACCAAGATGTGAACACCCTGGCTGCTCAGCATTTCGAATCCCAGCAGGTAAGTGAGGCATGTATAATGGCTTTCAGAGTGCTTTTGTTTTGTTTATTTTTGTGAAGAAAAAAAAAAAATTGACTCGTTGGTATACTGTCTCTTTTTAGGACTTAGAAAATAAGTGGTCCAATGAATTAAAACAATCGACTGCCATTCAAAAACAAGAGTATCAGGAATGGGTAATTAAACTTCATCAAGACCTAAAAAATCCCAACAACAGCTCCCTCAGGTATTAATCAGGTGTCATTTTTATGAGATGAAAAGTTGTTATCAGTAATAGTTTGTATTTACTGTAAAATTGGACCTTTCTAGTTGTAGATGTTTTTAAGTTACCAGTGAAAATTCAAGATAACTATATGCTTTTTTTTTAAACACCTTTCATTTTGTAGACTTTACGTGGATTATGTGGGGCAGGATGTTTTACAAAGGTGATTCCCCACCTAGAACTTAGCTTTATAAATCTTGTGGGTATATATACCTAAATACCTTGACTACTGTCTCCTGTGTTTTTTTTTGATTGGTTTCCTTTCAGTGCAGTACACAGTGGTTGAATGCATCTTAAACGCCAAGCACTCTTTAAGCAGAAAAACAAGATAACTGCCTGTGGGGAGCTTATATTCTTTAGAGACTGACCTGTAAATAAAACAGAATGATATGTGCAGTTACAGAAGCATGTACAGGGTACAAAACGAAGAAAGAAGACTTTCTATAGTTCATAATTTGTGTGGTCCCTTACGGGCTAAATGCACTGTTTCTCATATTGCCTGTTATTCCTGGCTGTTTACTCACCTTTGAGAATTTCTTTCTTTTTTCAATCCTAAAGTATATTCTATTGGAGATATTATTAGTACAGTATAATAATCCTGTTTTCAGGGTTTTCTAGTGTGTACTATAAACATTTAGATATAGCATTTTATTTATATAATGTCCTTCTCCCCTACTTGTCTTGCCTTGAAAGTAAAAAACCATGTCTATTTTTTCTGCTCTTGTAATCCCCAGATCTCTGTCAAGTGTCTAACTCTTGAGCAGTTCAGTTCCGTTCAGTTGCTCAGTCATATCCGACTCTTTGCAACCCCATGGACTGCAGCACGCCAGGCCTCCCTGTCCATCACCAACTCCCAGAGTTTACCCAAACTCATGTCCATTGAGTCAGTGATGCCATCCATCCATCTCATCCTCTTCTCCTCCTGCCCTCAATCTTTCCCAGCATCAGGATCTTTTCAAATGAGTCAGCTCTTCGCATCAGGTAGCCAAAGTATTGGAGTTTCAGCTTCATCAGCAGTCCTTCCAATGAACACCCAGAACTGATCTCCTTAGAATGGACTGGTTGGATCTCCTTGCAGTCCAAGGGACTCTCAAGAGTCTTCTCCAACACCACAGTTCAAAAGCATCAATTCTTCAGCGCTCAGCTTTCTTTACAATCCAACTCTCACATCCATACATGACTACTGGAAAAACCATAGCCTTAACTAGACAAACCTTTGTTGGCAAAGTAATATCTTTGCTTTTTAATATACTGTCTAGGTTGGTTATAACTTTCCTTCCAAGGAGCAAGCATCTTTTAATTTCATGGCTGCAATCACCATCTGCAGTGATTTTGGAGCCCCCCAAAATGAAGTCTCTCACTGTTTCCACTGTTTCCCCATCTATTTCCCATGAAGTGATGGGACCGGATGCCATGATCTTAGTTTTTGTTTTCTGAATGTTGAGCTTTAAGCCAACTTTTTCACTCTCCTCTTTCACTTTCATCAGGAGGCTCGTTAGTTCTTTACTTTCTGCCTTAAGGGTGGTGTCATCTGCATATCTGAGGTTATTGATATTTCTCCCAGCTGTCTTGATTCCAGCTTGTGCTTCATCCAGCCCAGCGTTTCTCATGATATACTCTGCATAGAAGTTAAATAACCAGGGTGACAATATACAGCCTTGACATATTCTTTTTCCTGTTTGGAACCAGTCTGTTGTTCCATGTCCAGTTCTAACTGTTGCTTCCTGACCTACATATAGGTTTCTCAAGAGGCAGGTCAGGTGTTCTGGTATGCCCATCTCTCTCAGAATTTTCCAGTTTATTGTGATCCACACAGTCAAAGGCTTTGGCATAGTCAGTTCAGTTCAGTTCAGTTGCTCGGTCGTGTCCAACTCTTTGCGACCCCATGAATCGCAGCATGCCAGGCGTCCCTGTCCATCACCAGCTCCTGGAATTCACTCAGACTCATGTCCATCGAGTCAGTGATGCCATCCAGCCATCTCATCCTCGGTCGTCCCCTCTTCCTCCTGCCCCCAATCCCTCCCAGCATCAGAGTCTTTTCCAATGAGTCAACTCTTCACATGAGGTGGCCAAAGTACTGGAGTTTCAGCTTTAGCATCATTCCTTCCAAAGAAATCCCAGGGCTGATCTCCTTCAGAATGGACTGGTTAGATCTCCTTGCAGTCCAAGGGACTCTCAAGAGTCTTCTCCAACACCACAGTTCAAAAGCATCAATTTTTCAACACTCAGCTTTCTTCACAGACCAACTCTCACATCCATACATGACCACTGGAAAAACCGTAGCCTTGACTAGACAAACCTTTGTTGGCAAAGTAATGTCTCTGCTTTTCAATATGCTGTCTAGGTTGGTCATAACTTTTCTTTCAAGGAGTAAGCGTCTTTTAATTTCATGGCTGCAGTCACCATCTGCAGTGATTTTGGAGCCCCAAAAATAAAGTCTGACACTGTTTCCACTGTTTCCCCATCTATTTCAATAAAGCAGAAATAGATGTTTTCCTGGAACTCTCTTGCTTTTTCAGTGACCCAGCGGATGTTGGCAATTTGATCTCTGGTTCCTCTGCCTTTTCTAAAACCAGCTTGAACATCTGCAAGTTCATGGTTCACTTATTGCTGAAGCCTGGCTTGCAGAATCTTGAGCATTACTTTACTAGCGTGTGAGATGAGTGCAATTGTGTGGTGGTTTGAGCATTCTTTGGCATTGCCTTTCTTTGGGACTGGAATGAAAACTGACCTTTTCCAGTCCTGTGGCCACTGCTGAGTTTTCCAAATTTGCTGGCATATTGAGTGCAGCATTTTCACAATACCATCTTTTAGGTTTTGAAATAGCTCAACTGGAATTCCATCATCTCCACTAGCTTTGTTTGTAGTGATGCTTCTTAAGGCCCACTTGACTTCACATTCCAGGATGTCTGGCTCTAGGTGAGTGATCACAGCATCATGATTATCTTGGTCATGAAGATCTTCTTTGTACAATTCTTCCATGTATTCTTGCCATCTGCTTCTGTTCCATACCATTTCTGTCCCTTATTGAGCCCATCTTTGCATGAAATATTCCCTTGGTTTTTCTTAAAGAGATCTCTAGTCTTTCCCATTCTGTTATTTTCCTCTATTTCTTTGCACTGATCACTGAGGAAGGCTTTCTTATCTCTCCTTGCTGTTCTTTGGAACTCTGCATTCAAATGGGTATATCTTTCCTTTTCTCCCTTGCTTTTCACTTCTCTTCTTTTCACAGCTATTTGTAAGGCCTCCTCAGACAGCCATTTTGCTTTTTTGCATTTCTTTTCCTTGGGGCTGGTCTTGCTCCCTGTTGATACAAGCACGTAAATAAATACTTACGGGATGGATGTATAGACAGGCTTATGAGTCGATTATCATTAAACTGTTTACCTGATGCTATCTATCTTCCCCTTTTATTATCATCTGTCATTTGTGTTGTTGTTTTCCCCAAGACAATACTGAAAAACATTTAAACAATTTTTTATAATTAGAAATGGGATAACCTCCTGGACACTAACATGTATATACTCTTCATTTCAAATGAAAAAGTGCTAAACTCAGTACAAAAGGAGCTGTCGGGGACAGGCTGGGAACATCCATGTGCCATAAGGTCCGGTGGTGTTTCTCAGACTGCTGCCAGGAACCATGCGAGATCCTTTACCTTCCAACTGAACTTTAAAAATAATAGAATGGAATGGAGTGGAACAGATCTGAGCAGAGTAGACTAGGGGAAAAGACATCAGTGCATTACACATGTGTATATTGAAGAAAATGTAAAATATTAAATATGTACTCTATACTGTGGTCAAAAAGGCAGAAAATCACTGACCTAATGGAAGCTCAGAAAGCCCCTTGCTACAAAAAATATCTCTTGATGCAGGAGACCCCAGTTTGATTCCTGGGTCAGGAAGATCCGCTGGAGACAGGATAGGCTACCCACTCCAGTATTCTTGGGCTTCCCTTGTGGCTCAGCTGGTAAAGAATCTTCCTGCAGTGTGGGAGACCTGGGTTCGATCTCTGGGTTGGGAAGATCCCCTGGAGAAGGGAAAGGCTACCCACTCCAGTATTCTGGCCTGGAGAATTCCATGGACTATATATATATAGTCCATGGGGTCACAAAGAGTCGAACACGACTGAGTGACTTTTATTTCACTTGCTACTGTAGTTTCAGAAATTCAGTCTATGTGATCAGTTCCATTGTATGAATATTGACCTCTAGCTGCTGCTGCTTTAAAAAATCAAATATTCCTAGGAAAGAGGATTTTTACTGTGACTTTGTTAGCTTGCTTTCCTTTTGATAGGTTTCCTGGGGGAGCAGAAACCTGCTTTCAGCATAACTACATATGGGATTGTATGAAATTGACCAATCTTTAAAATTCATTCATTTTTGCCTTTTCGCTTAAAGTCAGGTATATTGAAGGATGAATTACATAAAAGTCACTTGTTTTAGGTTTACCTTTTGATGAGTTTTGACAAACTTAGTCATGAAGCCATCACTGCAGTCAAGACATAGTATTTCCTTTTTATCCGTTTATATTAACCCCACTTCTGCTTGCCGAGCTCGTGGTAACCTGATCTGATTTCTATCCCTGTAATTTTGATTTTCTTATATAAATGGAATCAAACTGTATGCAGCAACTTATGTCTTACTCTCTTCACTTAACATAACCCTTTTGAGACTCATTCAAGTTGTTGCCATTTTAAGTGGTTCTTCCGTTTTTGTTGCTCTGTTGTTCTTTTGTTTATCCAATGGTGGACATTTGAAGTATTTCCAGATTTTGGCAATTATAAATAAAGTGACTGTAAGCATTCACATACAGGTCTTTGTATAGTCATGAAAGTGAAAATAAAAGTCAGCCGCTCAGTTGTGTCCAACTCTTTGTAAGCCCATGGACTGTAGTCCACCAGGCTCCTCTGTCCGTGGGATTCTCCAGGCAAGAATGAATACTGGAGTGGGTTGCCATGCCCTCCTTCAGGGGATCTTCCCGATCTGGGGCTCAAACATTGCAGGCAGACTCTTTACCATCTGAGCCAATAGGGAAGCCAGAACATATGGGTAGACATATGTTTATAATATAACATATGTAGCGTATGTTTAGAATTCTCTTATGTAAATACCTAGGAGTGGAATTGCTGGGTAACACAGTAAGTAAAATCCATAGTGTGTTTAATCTTGTAAGAAACTGCCCAACTGTTCTCCAAAGTGGTCGTGACATTTTTGCATCCCCCCCACCCATGTATGCGGGTTCCAGATGCTCCACAACCTGTCAGCACTTGGTGGTGATATTTAGCCATTCTGGTAGGTTTTGTAGTGGTGTCTCATTTTGTGTGTCTTTGCGTTTCCCTGGTGGCTCCTAACGCTGAACATCTTTTCACGTGCTGATCTTCTAGCTATAGCTCTCCTTTATCTTTTTTCTTATTACTGAGTTGTGAAAGTTCTCTATGTATTCTGGTACAAGTGTATAATCAGATATATGTTTTACAAATATGTTCTAGCACCTCGTGGCTTGTCTTTTCATTTTCTTATCCATTTCTTTCAAAGAATAACTTTTCATTTTAATTAAGTACAGTTTATCAGTTTTTAAGAGATCTGTGTCTTATCTAAGATATTGTTGAAATTTAAGATCACAAAGATTTTCTGCTGTATTTTCTTCTAGAAATTTTATAGTTCAGACTTAGACATATAGCTCACCATCTAGTACTTCATAGATATTATAATGAATATAAGTAAATATATCCACTGTAAAATGCAGACTGTTGTGTGTATTAGAAAGGAAGTAGCGTGTGGCTCAGATGCGTCCCCTTCTCCAGGCAAGAACACTGAAGTGGGTTGCCATTTCCTCCTCCAGGGGATCTTCCTGACCTAAGGATTGAACCCGGGTCTCTCCTCTCCTGCATTGGTAGGTGGATTCTCTACCACTAAGCGCCACCTGCGTAAATAGTACCTATGCCCAGAAATGAGCAGGCTGTTAAGGTGAAGGCCATGGAAATCCAGTTGGCAGTCAGGCTGTTTAGTTTCTGTTCTCCATTCCAGTGCACCACAGGCCTCGTTGTCTACAGCGGTACGCTGCTGCCACTTGGTGTTGAGAGTGGGGCTTTGGTCTCTAGGTGGTCCTCCTCTGCCTGTTGAGGGTGGGAGGCAGGTTCCACGGCCTCATGGTCTTGGGCAAGCCCTGCAGATCTGGGCTGAGGGCACGGGGCATCCTTAGCACGTCCACCTGTGCCGCCCCGGGGGCTGTCGCTCCTCCTGCCCCACCCCCAGGCCTTTCCTGGAAGCACCTGGTGGAGGCCGGTGGGAAAGAGTTTGCAAGAGCATGTAACATCCATTGCTGTCCTAAACGTACATGCCACCCCATACTTGACCTTGAAGAACGTGTTAACATTTTAGCTGATTTCTTCTTACCTTCTTACATACATTACAGCATTTCATTTCTACGATGCTCTGCCAAAACCGTGTGTCCTGTCTCCCCTGGGACAGGCATGTCACACTTAAGAATTTAATTTCTTGGTCCCCTTGTTACCTCAGATCTCTGATGAGCTTCAGAACAGTTATGGCCATATAGATTATCCCAGCTTTTCTTGTTATTAGAACAGGAACAACTTTCTTTGGTGGCTTCCTGAATCCTAAGATGATATTTAATTTGTGTAAATCTGTATGAATTTGTTTGGGGGTTGAAATTGGCTATATTTCCTAATGAAGTCCATCAGTGACACAAATAAGACTGTTTGGATTTATCGAAAAAATCTAGTCAGGGGGATAGATGACTATTACAGACTTGCGTCATCTTCAGCTCACCGTAATATGTGAATTGAACAGTTGTACAGTTCCGATGCCTCCATGGAAACACTTTCAGAAAGTACAGGGCAGGCCAGAGCTAAGAGAAGTCTTTTAGTGTGAGACTGTTGGCAGTGAAAAAATAAGAAATGGTCTTTTAAAAAAAGGATATGAATATGTCAAAATGAACTTTCTTCTTTTTTAATTCTTTTTTTAATTTGACTTTTTTGTTTTTAATTTTCATTTCTCTCACTTCACTTCTTTAGTTTCACTGATGCCACCTGATATAAGGATATATTAATGTTTTTTAATGTCATTTTAAACATTTTAAGGTATTGTTAGTCACTGTTTAATCATGCCCTACCAGAGAAGGCAATGGCACCCCACTCCAGTACTCTTGCCTGGAAAATCCCATGGACAGAGGAGTCTGGTGGGCTGCAGTCCATGGAGTTGCTAAGAGTCAGACAGGACTGAGCGACTTCACTTTCACTGTTCACTTTCATGCCTTGGAGAAGGAAATGGCAACCCACTCCAGTGTTCTTGCCTGGAGAATCCCAGGGACGGGGGAGCCTAGTGGGCTGCCGTCTGTGGGGTCACAGAGTCGGACACGACTGAAGTGACTTAACAGCAGCAGCAGCAGGCTACTAAGAAATATTACATAGTGACATATGAATTGATATTGTAATGACTAAAAAAATATGCCTCACTGACTGAAAGAAATAACCAAAGAAATGGAAGAATAAGTGGGAATTTTATAAGTTGTAAGTGCTTGTGTTCCTGCCCCGTGGATAAAAGATAAATTTAGGAGTAAATTAAGTGCTACTTTCAGCAATTAATTTCATTACCTGGTGACTCAGATGGTAACGACTCTGCCTGCAATGCGAGCGACCCGGGTTTGATCCCTGGGTTGGGAAGATCCCCTGGAGTAGGAAATGACAACCCGCGTTAGTACTCTTGCCTGGAGAATCCCATGGACAGAGAAGGCTCGTGGGCTACAGTCCATGGGGTCGCAAAGAGTCAGACAGGACTGAGTGATTTTCACTTTCATCTCATTATAAATCTTTCTTTCCTATAGGAAAATTTCTTGACAAGCATACCAAAAAAAAAGCATATCAATAATTTTTTCAATTGCAGCGAGGAAATTAAAGTTCAGCCGAGTCAGTTCAGAGAATCCGCTGAAGCAAATGGAAGGGTTTATGAGGAACAGAGAAAGTTAGAAGAAAGTTTTACCATCCACTTAGGTAAGTGTGTTAATTTTTTACAGTCACCACATTGTAACCAGTAGAACTTTTTAAAAATGTTTTTAAGAGAAAAATCCTTAGCATATAAGTAGAATATATCCAGGTTCTTTTTAAAATGAAAGGCTTCCTTGATGGCTCAGACAGTAAAGAATCCACTTGCAATGCAGAAGACCTGGGTTTGATCTCTGGGTTGGGAGGATCCCCTGGAGAAGGAAATGGCAACCCATTCCAGTGTTCTTGCTCGGGAAATCCCATGGACAGAGAAGCCTGTAGGCTACAGTCCATGGAGTCGAAAAGAGTCAAGACACAACTGGGTGACTTCCACTTCACTTTTGAAATGAAAAATTAGGTTCTGCTCCAAGAAGGTCTGTGTTTATTGACTATAAGTTTTCTGTTTTAGCTCATCCATTATATTTTTTTCAAATGCAAAGGTGAAATATTAATAGTTATTAAAGTAGAACACAGGCTTCCTCGGTGGCTCAGTGGTAAAGGACCCACCTGCCAATGCAGGAGGTCGATCCCTAGGTCAGGAAGATCCCCTGGAGGAGGAAATGGCAACCCCCTCCAGTATTATTGCCTGGAGAATCACCATGGCCGCAGAGGAGCCTGGTGGGCTACAGTCCATAGGGTTGCAAAGCATTGGGCACGACTTAGTGAGTAAACAACAGCAAAATAGAAAATTGAAAAGCCCGTCTGAGAGTATTCGTAGCACAGATTTACTAGGATTCCTGCCACCGAGATTTGCCTCCCGCGCTGCTGGCTTTCTGCAGCTGTCTAAGTATCTTCCTGGGGCCGCTGCCCTCCCCCAGGGGCCCAGCTGAAGACCATGCACAACCTGAGGCTGCTGAGAGCAGACATGCTGGACTTCTGCAAGCACAAGAGGAGCCACCGGAGCGGCGGGAAGCTCCACCGACTGCAGACGGCGCTGTCGCTGTACTCCACGTCCCTCTGTGGCCTGGTGTTGCTGGTCGACAATCGAATCAATTCCTACAGTGGCATTAAGAGAGGTGAGCTAGCGTTGTGCGGAGTTACGCCCTCAGAGTTCTCCGCTTAATCCCATTTGAAAGAGAATGCAGTTAGAGGAAAAGAACTGGAAAAGGCTCGAGTCCAAACAGCACACAGACCCAGACATGGTCGTGTAGGATTTGTTTCATACTTTAGCACCCATGGGGCGCTTTAGGATATTTCATTTTTCTTAAAGTCCTATCATAGATAATACTTGTAAGGATCCTTTTTCAAGGTATCACAAAAAGAATAATCAAGACATAAATACAGTTTTCAGTTTAGAAGCAGATCCTGACTGAATTTCAGTTCATCCATTTGTCATGTTTTTTTCTTTATAATTTTAAATAATCTATTTCTTAAAAATGCTAGGTGGAATTCTGCCTTCCCTCCTAGTACGCTTCATTTCTTCTGATAATTTTTCTAAGAGTTTGACATAGAAAGTGCATTGAAATGTAGAACTACTTTTAAGATGCTTGAATATTTTATTTTCTATCATAAGTGTAAGAACCTGATTTCTTTTTTAGCACTTTTGGGAACTAGATTATGATCAAAGTATCTACTATTTAAAGAAGGTTTAGACTTTTATTAAAATTTCCTTGCCTATTAATTATGTATTTTTTTGAGCCATTGAGAGAGTGAGTTTCTGATCAGAACCAAATTGTTGTCCCTTAGCTTACTAAGATAATTATAGAGAGGACAAGTATGAGATGCCGTCCTTGGGAATACTATGTTGCATTTCTTCTGGATCTCTCTGTATGTAAACACTAAAGATCTGATACTTCACCTCTGCAAGTTCATTAACTGTGTTGGGTCCCTTAGATTTCGCCACGGTTTGCCAAGAATGCACTGACTTTCATTTCCCCCGGATTGAAGAGCAGCTGGAGGTTGTCCAGCAGGTCGTACTTTATGCAAGAACCCAGCGCAGGAGCAAGTTGAAAGAATCTCATGGTCAGTGAAACTCAGATTTTAAAAACTTTCACTTGAGGATGTTCCATCTCTAAGCACTCTCTTAGCATCCTGGCCACCTGAAATAGAGAAAATTGCACTGGTGGGAAGATGGAAGAAAGAAATTAAGAACAAATTTCAAAGTCTTCAGAAGCTTGAATTCTGTTCTTAATTTTCTTTTCTGCCTGATTTTGTTCAAGATCCTTAGAAAAACTGTTTTTAAATTTTGTTTCTGTAGTTGTACTTGAAGTAGGCGCTCAGTGGAAAGTTGGGATCCTTTGCTTCAACTTCTATATCTCTGCAACGGATATAATTAGTACTGTAAAGGACATTGAAATCACAGGGTAAACAGCCCGAAATATGCACTTCTTATATGTTCCGTCTTTGATCCACTTAGGTAGCATGAAGTCAGTTACAAGGACTGGTTTTGGTTGTTCTTTTTAAAAATTACTGTGTTTAGAACTATATCCTGCTTTTTCTATATTTATCCACAATCTAAACATCCTTATAGGAAATTTACTGGAAGGTGGTTTAAAAGCTATGGGAAAAGTTCATGGTGTCTTTCTTCAGTGATTTCTAATTATGTGTAAGAAGACCTTTGGGAAGACAGGGGAGGCATAAAAGAAGATACCTAATTCTGCTATCTTAAATTGAAAAATGAAGGTTTAAAAAGGAATCTCTGAAAGTAAATTGGTGCCATAAGTTTGTTTAGTTAGGAGCTAAATATGTAAGGGTAATATTTATTCAAGAATATACATGAGATGTGTCTTTCTTATTTTTCTGATATTTCATAGTATATCACAAGCTTAAAATTACAATACATGCTCTTATACGGCTCGAGTACATACCCGGTGTTTTATTATTTCTCACAGAAACGTGATGTCTTGCCCAAGAAATAAAACACGGTGCGTTTGTAACTAGTTGCCCAAACCTTTCAGCCTGCCTCTGGCGCTTTGGTTGCCTGTCTTGTTTGTCTTGCAGCTGCAGCGTTTCAGAGAAACACTTAGAGTTTTCTGGTGCTTCGGGTTCACAGGTTCTGTTTTTTTAGAGTAAACAGAGACACTGCTATACCTTTGCTAGGTGACTTTGTTCTCTCTCCCATGTACGTCAAAGAATTCCTCCTGTTCTCCTGATGATAGAAGGCAGTTCTCTAGAATCGACTTGATTGGCATTCATAAAAGTGTCCATGTTTATTCAGTAGACTTAAAAAAACATTTTTTTTTCTTATTGTAATTGTTGCTGAAATAGGTAAAGATAGTCTTGTACGTGCTAAGTCACTTCGGTCACGTCCGACTCTCTGCGACCCCATGGACTACAGCCTGCCAGGCTCCTCTGTGGGGTTCTCCAGGCAGGCATAGTGGAGTGGGTTGCCATGCCGTCTGTCAGGGGATCTTCCCAGTCCAGAGATTGAAACCGTGTCTTCTGTGTCTCCTGCCTTGGTAGGGGCTCCTTACCACAAGTATCACCTCAAGATTCACAATTCAGACAGCACGAAAGAGCACATGGTGAGAGACCCTGTGACCCTGCCCACCAGCCGTCCAGTGTCTGCTCCTGGGGCAGCCAGCGCCGTGTCTCATGTACCTTCCGGACATGCGTTTATGAATGTGTGTGAGCACATGTCTGTGTGTATTTACAGATTTTCCTGCTTCATGCAAATGGCAGCTTTCTCTGCACACTCTTTTGTCCTCTGCTTTTTTTCCACTGAATAGTTTATCTTGGGCATCCTTCCACATCTGCACGGACACAGCATCCTTAGCGCCTGTTACTGCTGGATAGGGTCCACTGCAGGATATCCCCTTAATGACCACTTCCCTGTTAATGGGCATTTCATCTGCTCCAGAGTTTTGCTCTTCTAAGTAATAATGCGTGAATAAACTTACACATATATCATCGTGCATGAGTGAGCGTATCTGTGAAATAGAGTCCTAAAAAGACAATCCTGAGCTAAAGAGCACAGGCAGTGTATTTCTGATAATGTTAGCAATTACTCTGCGCTGCGACCCCACCAGTTTGTATTTCCGCTATAGGTGACTGTGGCTTTGCCCTGACAATGCGTGTCACTCACAACAGACCCCGGCTGAGTCTAGGAAATCAGCCTGGAAGCGCACCCCAACGAGGACCTTCAGGCAGATTCCAGTCCGTCCTCTTATTCTTCTGCCGACTCCTACCCCCGTCTCATTCAAAGTGGCACGGATGTGATCAGAAACGTTCAGCTCTTATTCTCAGTAGTGACTAAAAGCATGAAGACGGAGATCACGACAGTGTAGGAGAAGGCGGAGGGTGCTGAGTTTATTTATGAGAGGTTAGAAAGTGTGTGGGGACGGAAAGTTTTTAA
The DNA here is from genome assembly GCF_001704415.2 of Capra hircus. Taxonomy (NCBI): domain Eukaryota; kingdom Metazoa; phylum Chordata; class Mammalia; order Artiodactyla; family Bovidae; genus Capra; species Capra hircus. The sequence continues at coordinate 104,538,964 of NC_030812.1, forward strand.
ACCACATACGGTTAGGGCACCGTGTGTACATCATGGTAGTATTTTGTTCTTGTTCAGGCAGCTATTTTGTGGTTTAAGTGAGTCAGTGAAACAAGTAGGTTTATAAAAGACTCCTTTCTTAGAGAAGCCCGCGTGTTGTTACAGAAGAGTTTTGCCAAAATGCTTTCCCCGCCTCTTCCTTTTCTGAGGCGTGCCCACGTGCTTGTTATGCACGTTCACATCCTGATACGCAAGTCTGTCTATTCTAAGACACTCCGTTATTTTTCTCACTGTGTTTTTTATATCAGCATCTTTATGTTTTTGTGGTTCATGATAAGCTAAAAGCAGTTTCGTTTTGTACATATTTTATACCCATTTTAAAAAATGACGATCTTCTTAGTGTTACAGGGTATTACCTTTGAAACACGGAAAGCGGGCAGGCTGTAAACTGTTCTCTTTTTGTTTCTTAGGAAGGATTTTGTCAGTTTCAGATCGCATGTGAACAAAATTTAAAGAGTCTTCATTTACTGTTTTTCTTGTTTTCTGTGCTGTGAGCAGCCATTTATTCAGAGCCTATCAATTTCATGGGTCAGTATGAGAATCAGATTATTGCCTGAAATGTGGATTCTGGCAACACAGAGCCTTCTGTCTATGTCTCTCCCTCCCTCAGTCTGTTTATAAAATATATGCGTTTACAAAGTACAGTGTTATAAATCAATTACTCAAAGTAGTAAGTGGGTAAAACACTAGGCTACTTTTATTCGGAACTTTTTAAAAACTATAATACTCCCTTGGTAGTTTCAGTTTACTCATTTGAAGTTCTGACTGTTTTCAAGTGATTTTCTGATATTGAAGGCCATTACAATATAGTCTTATATTTAAAGTGTATAGATACATAGTTTCTTAAAGATAGCTATGCCAATAATATTCATGCTGCATTTTTCAGTTCTCTTAGGATTCTTATAAAATTCAGATGTATCTTCTATTAAAAATATTTGTATACATGTAAAATAATGTATTTAGCCATAATAATGAATAGTCAAATGTGCTATATTTTATTTTACCAACATTAATCCTTCAAAGTAATGTCATCCCTTCTAAAAAGAAAGGAAAACTATTGAATATCTGGGAGGAAAAAGGAGACTCCATCTGAAATGGAATCTCAAGTATCTGTTTGGAAGAAATTGTATATAGTGTCAGATAAGAAGTGACAGATTTCAAGGATGGGCTGAATATCAAATGATTCCTGGTGCTACTAACCATTAGCCTGTCATCCTGAACAAGTTATATCCTCAACAGTGACTCAGATTCTAAAAATAGAGATGGCCACCCCACAACTGCCTGATGAAGTTATTTTATGTATAGGTAACTTAGGGCCCTGAACTGCCCAGATGAAAAACAGAGCCTTGGCAAGTCTTGTGGTCAAGACCACAGAATGTGGAATCTGAGTGTGTGGATTCCAGACCTGGCTCTACCACTTACCTGCGCCTCCTTCTTTAAGTGAATTAACCCGTCTAAGCCTCTGTTCTCACATGTAAGATGAAAAGGGAAGAGTGTTGTGGTTAGAGGAGTTTTGTAAGAATTGAGAGCCCATCCGTGTACAGCATGTGGCGGACCACCTGGTACCTGGAGATCCTTAGTAGGTCTTTGCTGTCGTCGTGGTTGTTGGGGGGACAGCAGTAGTGTGTTCTCATACATTAACTCTGTTCTCTCATGTTGCATTATCTTATGAATAGATTCTGGAAGCCGAAATGGAGGAAGTGATGATAAGACTAAAACTGCAGATAGAAACTATTTAAATATTTTACCTGGTGAGTATTATTTCACTTGCAGTTTTCTTGTAATCACATGCATTGAAATCACAGATTTGAAACACAGGTTCTTTTGGTGTACATTATACAGGTTGTCAAGTGTATCACCTTAGAACTCTGTATCTCTGTAGATACACTGTCACAGTGTCCATCAACTAAATCCTTATTCTTATACCAGCCCTGAGTTTTCCCAGATGCGTACAAGAAAAATGCCTCAAGCTGTTGCGTAAGTTCTTATTACTTGCTATGTGACACATTGTTTCTTAGTTTCTTAAATGAGCCAATAAATCATTTTTCTTCTGACATATAAACAAAAGTAAATAGAGATGTAAATAATTGAACACGCAGGTCATCTGATTTAGAAACTTTTTTATTGCCGTCTCCCCATAAATTTTCCTGTCTTCCCTTTAAATCTCCTGTGTGACTCTTGGGAATATCGCTTACCAACTGAAGGTTCAGGCCCTCGGTGCTCTTCCAGATGCCATGCCCTCTGATAACCTTCAGCAGTGTTTGTAAGACAGGGTGCAACAGGAAGGCCCATCTGTGGACATTGTGTCAAGTCTCTTCAGCCGCATGTCGCAGGTGCAGGTTGTCTGGCCCCATTTCCTTCCCCAGATTTTCGACGCCAAGGCCACATTCCACGCAATCCTGGTGCTCAGTCCTCTCCCGGCCAGCTAGCTTGTGGTTGTCAGCTTCCGAGTGCACGCCCACCTCAAATAGCCCACCCTGGTGGATAATGCTAAGTGGTGGGAATTGCGTCACCATGAGGTGGTTCTCCACTTTGTGGAGCAGGAAACTGTCCTCCTCTCCATCTAAAAATACCTTCATTGAGACAGGATTTATCTTATCTCTCTTCGTAGGTGCATAATTTAAATCACCTATATTCTATGGCTTTCTTAAAATGTGTCACCCTTATCTGTTCCGGAGGCACCGATGTCTGATTTTTTTTTAACTTAACTCTTTACTGCTGTGTGTATTTTCCCTCTTGGTCCTTCTTGGAAAAAGCTTGAGGTGAGTATCTGGCTATTACTAGTAAATCAGGAGACTGTGCTATAAGTCAGCATCAGAGGAGGAGGAGTAAGGGTCAAGTGAGCCATGCTGGTAGCTTCTGAGTTTCCATTTGGGAAAAGCTTGCCAGCCTAGCCAGGAAGGATACAGGAGATTAGAAGGGTCCATATCACAAAATGCTTCTCAATTTCAAAGTTACGGAGAAAGAGTTTGATTTATGTCTCTTTTAACCAGTGAGTTTGTTTCGTCATTATCTAATTACTTGTAGCTTGTATCATCTTAAGAATTAAACATCAGCTTCTTTAATTCTTAAAACAGCTTTGTAAGGAAAGCAGTCAGGCATTATTTTTCCCATCTAATTCATGAAGTACAGAGGATCCGTAAATTGAATTGATTTGCCCAATCACTCAACCAGTCAGTGCTAGACGCCAGATCTTCTTAACACCCATTCTGGTCCCTTTCCCTGCCGTTTTCTGTTATTTCAATCACCGCTGCCAGCGCCGAGACCCCCACGATCCTCACGGGTAAAACGAGGCCCAGGACAAGTCGTCGGAGGTCAGATGAAGCAGTGCCAGCCTGGGGCTCAGGAACACCTGACTTGCGCACTAAGTCAGTCGTCAGCCCCTGTGCTGGCTGTGCAGGTTCAACATGGTGACTCCCATCGCCTAAGCCATCAGCCAGAGTTTGAAAGATGGGACTTCGTGGGACCTGCCTGGTTTCTGATAAGCAGTCTGCGTCTCGTGTTGCCTGCCAGGGAAATGGCAGCCGTGCCACTTCTTGCCAAACAAGTTTTTTTTTTTAACGTTTCTTTTGTCTAGTTTGGCCTGTCACTGGCCTTTCTTTAATTTCTTTTACTGCTTATCTAGTTCTTGTATCAAAAGTCAAAGGAAAAAGAAAGCCAGACTTTTGACTAGGGCCTATCGGTGACACAGCTTATGTATACTTGTAACTGGAAATTGTTAAACACTGTGCCAACGTGTGTTAAGTACTTTAAACATAATCTGTGTTTATAAGTAAATATAAAGTAAAATCCTAAGATAAAGACCTTGAGGCCAGGATGAGCGGAATTTGTGGGGATGTGGGTTAGTGATGGAAGACTAGGTTCCACAACAGCAGGACTTTCCTCGAAGAACATCTCAGAATTTCCAGTGAGGCAGGTGTGTTTATAAAAGCTTATTTTTATATATTTTCTGTTTATTTACATTGACAGAAACTGCAGAATATAAAAGCCAATGGCTGGCATGGCTACCTAGGAAATGGAGTGATTGTAGAAAGCCTGGATGTTAAGGCTTGATGAAACAAGCTTTCGGTTGAAGACATTGGATTACCATTCAGCAAACCAGAGTTTACCAAGTACCTTCTGTGTACCAGGTCCTGTAGCTCCATGAGCTACAGACAGAACGGTATACGAGAGAGACAGAAGTCCTTATAGTCACGGCATGTAAACAGTGGTACTCTCTTTAACCTCACAAACAGATAACAAAAGAATTTCAGTGCTCAAGTGAAAATTAAACAGAACAATGTGAAAGAGAGTTAAGTGAGGGGTGAGGGAGTCCTGCGTCAATCAGATGGGTCAGTCAAGGGAGACTTCTGGGAGGAGGTGACTTTTGCTCTGAGACGTGATTGGTGAAAAGCAGTCATCTGGACAGGAGCCGTGGGGGAGGGGCCCTCAGGAAGCAGACCTGGATCAGGAACAAGCCCTGTGTGTGTGAAGACCTTAAGGAAGGCCGTGTGGCTGGGGCAGGAGGAAAGGGTGAGACAAGAGGATATAGTTGGGGTTTTTTCCGAGTGTCGTGTGAGCCTTTTGGACCATGTTAAGTGGGAGAGTGATATAATCTGATCTAAACTTAAACTCATTTCAACTGTACGTGTGGATATGATATGTTGGTGGGCAGGAATGGGAATAGAGTGGTTAATTCAGAGGCTGTTACCGAAACCTAGGTGATTAAGATGGTGCTGTGAACGAGGGTGATAGCAATGATAATGGAGTGCTCAGGCTTGAGATGTTTGTTGTAGATCACTTCATGGCACATAGAAGGAGAAAAAATGGAAACAGTGGCAGAGTTTATTTTCTTGGCCTCCCGAATCACTGTGGGCAGTGACTACAGCCATGAAATAAGACACTCACTCCTTGGAGGGAAAGCTGTGACAAACCTAGACAGCATATTAAAAAGCAGAGACATCACCCTGCCAACAAAGGCCCATATAGATAAAGCTATGATTTTTTCCAGTAGTCATATACAGATGTGAGAGTCGGACCATGAAGAAGGCTGAGCACCAAAGAATTGATACTTTCGAATTGTGGTGCTGGACTGTTGAGAGTCCCTTGGACAGCGAGGAGATCAAACCAGTCAGTCTTAATGGAAATGAACCCTGAATTTTCGTTGGAAGGCCTGATGCTGAAGCTCTAATACTTTGGACACCTGATGTGAAGAGCCAACTCACTGGAAAAAGACCCTGATGATGGGAAAGACTGAAGGCAGAAGGAGAAGGGGGTGGCAGAGGAAGAGAGAGCATCACGGACTCAATGGACGTGAATTTGAGCAAACTCCAGGGGATAGTGGAAGGCAGGGAAGCCTGTCGTGCTACAATCCATGGGGTCTCAAAGAGTTGGACGGAGCTTAGCGACTGAACAACAACAACACTGAAAATAGTTGGTGGCGAATTGGATTGGGGAGGATGTCCTGAGAAAAGGAAAGTAATGAAGGCCAATTCGTGTGTTTCTGCCTTTGCAGCTAACGGAAGGAAACTGGGCCCCTAAACTGAGATGGAGAAGAGCAGATGCAGGGTGTAGGGGAGACAGCTCTTCAAGTAGCCTGTCTTGACATGTTGGTTTTGAGTGAATTAGGGCACTGTGAGCATTTACATCAAAATTGTGATGATGGGCACTCGTTTGATTTACTCACTGCTTGGTGGTCTCTTCATACCAATGCATGAACCTAAGATGAGTTCGGCCATCACCTCTCTTTCCCATCACCTTCTTTCCAAGGATTAACTGGTGCTAATTCTGTTTGCTTCCTGAGTTCCACACAGGTCCCTGATAAACTCCTCCGCTGGGTTCAGCACACTGGCTGCCCGTCACAGTCGTCTCTGAAGCCCACTAGTGAACACTCTTTGTGTTTCTGAAAGTCACGACTGTTATCTGCTGTTCACAGGAGAATTTTACATCACGCGGCACTCTAACCTCTCAGAAATACATGTCGCATTCCACCTTTGTGTGGATGACAACGTGAAATCAGGAAACATCACTGCTCGGGACCCCGCCATCATGGGGCTCCGAAACATCCTCAAGGTTTGCTGTACCCACGACATCACGACCGTCAGTATCCCCCTTCTGCTGGTGCACGATATGTCAGAGGTGAGCAGGTGGGAAGAGTGCCGGCGTTTTCTGAGAATGTGGCAACACTGTAGAATAAGCATCATCCGCTTTACATTTGTGGAGAAGGCATGGCACCCACTCCAGTGCTCTTGCCTGGAAAATCCCATGGATGGAGGAGCCTGGTGGGCTGCAGTCCATGGGATCGCTAAGAGTCAGACACGACTGAGCAACTTCCCTTTCACTTTTCACTTTCATGCATTGGAGAAGGAAATGGAAACCCACTCCAGTGTTCTTGCCTGGAGAATCCCAGGGACGGGGGAGCCTGGTGGGCTGCCATCTCTGGGGTCGCACAGAGTCGGACACGACTGGAGCGAATTAGCAGCAGCAGCGGCAGGTTTACCTCCACATTTGTATTGGCCTAGACTACCACTAAAATTACTTAGCATTCTCCGAGTAGGCATTGACAGGCAATAGAAAGAGATGCTTGCTCGTTGGCAGGAAGAAGCCAGCCCCCTTTTACCAGGTTCTCAAGGACACTGTTGCTATAATGCACATGCTGGCGGCTTCTACAACTAAAGTGTGGCACAATTGTTCGCTCCTTTTGCTATGGACTATATTTTACGGTTTTAAATTTTAAAAAAAACTCTCTTTCCATGACTGCTTTCTCTCGTGCTTTCTTCTCTCCCCTCCATGAAAGCTAGTTAGAGGGGATAAGTTGTGGACATAATACAGAGGTTAAATCCAACCTTAGTAAGAGAGTCTGGAGGAGCGAAACAGCCTCCAGGCAGACAGGTGCCAGCCGGTCCTTCCGGGAGAGCCCATGGCCAACGGGGTGAAGGGCCCATATCAGCAGCACAGTGCTGCTGGTTTTGAGTGGCATTGTTTAAAAAGCAAAATGGCTAGCCGGCAAGGACAGATTGTGAAAGAAGGGTGCTCACTCCTTGATTATTAAAAGTTATTTACCAGAGTAGCAGATGTGTGTAAACCCTCTTACCGTAAAGAAACAGTGCAGATTTTATGTTGTACTTTTCAGAGTGACTGAGTCCCCGCTTAGACTCATCGTATTCAGGAGGCCTCACTTTAAATGCAGTTCTCTGTATAAACACACACACAGCTCGAGTCCATGTAAGACAAGGTGGTGGTTTAGATGATTTCCCACTGACCATCCGTTTGTGTTTTTACCAGACATGCACCGTTTTGATTAAGAGAACTCTGAGTCCATTTAATGAGAGGTGCGCCCGTGTTCTCAGTCTCAGCCTCAGTGGTACCTGATACGGCAGTAGGGAGTGACTGACCAACGTGTGGTGTTTTCTTTCCTTCCACTGTCGCTTTATAACGTTTCAGTCCCACCAGGAACTGTTAGCCATCCTTCTCATCACAAACCAGCCCATCTATAGCAGAGTCTTTGGGGAGGAACAAAGAAAGTTTGTGACGTGGTCCAGCCCCACGAAAGTATCCGGACATGCCTGCAGCTGGACTCCTGGTTAACCAGTTTATAAAAATGGTTCTATGTAGGTGGGAAACAACCTCAAAGGCAGCATTTCCAAAAGTCACCAAGTTCGGCCTCACTCCCAGACATCTGACACTAGCAGTGTGCCCTCTCCCACGGTGTAATGAAGGTTTCATGTCTTAAATCGGGACGGCCAGCTGCAGGACATTAAGTCTGCATCCAGAGTCCCGTTTTAATTCACAGTGGTATATCAAGCCGCACTCCTCCCATCGGTCGTGTTTAAACATCCATTCAGGTCACAGAGTCTACCCTGCAAACTCAGACGACACTGCCCAGGATATAGAGGCGGTGTTTGCCTTAGCTTTCACGAAAGGGTCCCACAGCATTTCGTCTCTTGTTTTCGTCCTGTGACAGACACGCTTGCCACACTCACGCCCACACTGCAGCGCATGTGAGGTGACACCACTGTCGGAAATGGTCCTGTCCTGGGGTTGATAAAATGAACTGCAATTTAAAAAAAAAAAAAGGAAAAAATAATCCATCGGCCAGAAGGAAGACATCCTGCTCTTAGCAGTTCTATCCCTGTAGACCTTTGCGATCTGAAGACAGTGTCATCCTGGAATCAGTCTAACCTGACAGACGGGGAGTGAACCTGCAGGTCACGAACCCCGAGTTCCTGACTCTTCCTCTTATTTGTGCTGTGAACTTGTTGACTCGTTTGGGACTCACCAGGTTTTAGTTGTAATGGTTGTGGTAGACGTAGATGATGATCTTTGTTTTTAACTTTTCGTTGTTATTTACTCACTCAGCCACGTCCGATTCTTTTGCGACCCCCTGTACTGTGGCCCACTAGGCTCCTCCGTCCATGGGGTTTTCCAGGCAAGAATACTGGAATGGGTTGCCATTTCTTTCTCCAGGGGATCTTCCTAACCCAGGGATCGAAAACCCACGTCTCCTGCATTGGCAGGCGGATCCTTTACCACTGAGCCATCCGTGAAGCCCTTCTAACCTTTCTTAGTGTATAATACACCTCGGGAAGAGCACACAGAAACATAGATTGCACGTTCCCCGACTGACCACCGACATCAGCAGGGCCCAGGTGATGAAGCAGAATGGCACCAGCCAGCACCCAGGCTCTCGTCCAGCCACGTAACCCACATTCTCTCCACTGCTCCCTCCACAAACGTAGCCGCCGTTTCCACTTTGAAAAGCACAGGTTAGTTAGGTATTTTTTTCCTGCAAAGTCCTATCAAAATCACATGATTTATTTTGTTTCTGTTTTTAGGAAATGACTATACCATGGTGCTTAAGGAGAGCGGAACTTGTGTTTAAGTGTGTCAAAGGTAAGATACCACCTGATATTTAACAACAAGGACCTGTATTTCTTCCTCGAAAATCTTGACAGTCGAGCAAACCAGGTGAAAGAACTGGACTGTGCCCCAGTCATCTGGTGCCCCAGTTAAATGGTTTAATGAGCAAATCCTTCATAATGGACTTTTTAACCTTTTCCAATCACAAAATAAAATCTCCAGCCATCTTTTTTGTTTGTTTCGGGTCACGCTATGCAGTTTGTAAGATCTCAGTTCCCCGACCAAAGCTTGAACCTGGGCTGCAGCAGTGAAAAGCACCCAGTCCTAACCATTAGGCCACCAGGGACGTCTCCAACCCTCTTGAAATGCAACAATATTTGAACATTGATAGAACTTACTCTCAGCTACCTTTCATTTTCCCGAAAAGAAAATAGAACCACATGTTTAAGGAATCTTTAATGACCTGCTTTGGCTTTGTTGTGTGGAAACAAAATAGAACTCGAGAAATGATCATTCCAGGTGTTTTGACAGCACTGTGTGAAACCGTGCTGGTGTGGAGAATTAAGGATTACAGAAGTGTATCTGGCCCTCAGTCTTAGTCTCTCCCACAGGGAAGTGGGTACCTAAAACGTGAAGACAGGTAGCCTGACTGTAAACATCCAGTTTACTTTCAGTAAAGGACAGGTAGGCTTGAAGACCAAAACTCATCATTCAGCCACGTTTGTTGCTCTGTTCCAGGTTTCATGATGGAAATGGCCTCGTGGGACGGAGGGATTTCTAGGACAGTGCAGTTTCTGGTGCCGCAGGTGTGTTACCTGGGTAGATCTCAGCCCCATCCAGCTCTGCTGTAGTATTCCTTACAGACGTGGCTAGGCACACTGCCCTGCACACAGCATGGTCATCGTTGTTTAATCTCTCAGTCACGTCCGACTATTCACGACCCCATGGACTGCAGCCCGCCAGGATCCTCTGTCCATGGGATTCTCCAGGCAAGAATACTGGAGTGGCTACCCACCGAGAAAGTTTTAACTCACTAATGTTCACAGAAAGAACAGTAGGGAAACAGTGGGGAGGGAAGCCCCGCCCTCATCTCGTTCAATTCATTTCAGTTTAGTCGCTCAGTCGTGTCTGACTCTTTGCAACCCCATGAATCGCAGCACACCAGGCCTCCCTGTCCATCACCAACTCCCGGAGTTCACTCAGACTCGCGTCCATAGAGTCGGTGATGCCATCCAGCCATCTCATCCTCGGTCGTCCCCTTCTCCTCCTGCCCCCAATCCCTCCCAGCATCACAGTCTTTTCCAATGAGTCAACTCTTTGCATGAGGTGGCCAAAGTACTGGAGTTTTAGCTTTTAGCATCATTCCTTCCAAAGAAATCCCAGGGTTGATCTCCTTCAGAATGGACTGGTTGGATCTCCTTGCAGTCCAAGGGACTCTCAAGAGTCTTCTCCAACAAATGCTCACGGCTTTCTGTGTTTCAGAGGGAGAAGTGTTTGGAGCCATCAAGGCACTCCGTTTACTGTTGAAAACATTAGCATCTACCACTCAAGGGTTCTTTGATTTAACCCAAAGCTGAACTTGACTCTTCTTTCCGTTTTTTCCCCCACATTTATGTTATATAGAGTCTAAAGAGTTCATAAAGGAGGACACGAGCAGGAAACGATTCTGTCTTCTGTGTAGAATTCAGCGCAACGAGTGGTACTTTTATCTCTGATTACACTAGTATTATTGAGGGCTTTTTCTGGTAATCAGGCTTCCTGCTTGGCGGCCACAGTGTGGGTTCTCAGAGAAACGCCCCTGCCCAGAGCCATGCAGTCGAATCAGTTCCCAAAGATGAGGTTCTCACATTCCACCTCGTGTCCAGAACTACTTGCATTACTTCCATATTTTAAAACACTTTAAACATTTTTTAAAAATCACTGATAGTTTAACAAATGCAAACTCTTTTTTTTTTTTTTTTTGTTACCTCTTACAGAGTATTTCTGAAGAGATGTTTTACCAACTTAGTAACATGCTTCCCCAGATCTTCCGGGTGTCATCGACACTGACCTTGACCTCCAAGCACTGAGCCCCCACAGATCAACACGCTGAAGAAGATGCTGGGATCCTGTCAAGATGCCCAGAAAGAGAACTTGCAACCCAAATCCCATCATGATAAACGTCTGCTAAACATTCCAAAAACCCATATGTTGTACAGACTGGTGATCAGCCCCTTACTTATACATTCATTCTTAAGCTCTGTTTATGGAAAAAAAGAACGTTTTTTTTTTTTCCCTACTATCCTATCTGTGAATATTAGTGAGTTAAAACTTTCTCTGTTTCACACATGGGCATTTGATGTAGGAGATTATTCACTACAATTTCATGGAAATACTTGACTTTTCCAAAAGTTTGAATCATATCCTGGTACAAGGCTTATTAGTGAGTCACTGAGCCATGTCTCACTCTTTGTGATCCCATGGACAACAGAGCCTGACAGGCTAGAACGCTCCAGGCAGGAATACTGGAGTTGGTTACCATGCCCTCCTCCAGGGAATCTTCCCCACCCAGGGACTGAACGTGCGTCTCTTACGCCTCCTGCATCGGCAGGCAGGTTCTTTACCACCAGGGCCATCTTGGAAGCCGCAAGAAACAAAAAGCACTCTTATTGGTACGCCTGCCTACACATAATCACAGACACATTTGGCAGAGACAGTGCTTTCTCATAACACAGAATGTGTGTTGATCTACTCAAGGCAGCAACTGTCCAATAACAGCCCCGAGGAGAACACCACTCCGGGCTGGGTCCACAGCTCATTAACACTTTACAAACCCTTTTCCAAAGAGCCTGGCGGTCCCACCGAGAAGAGGGTAGGTGTTTGGCCCTTGGAGCAAGAGATTGTCTTCCAAGCACGAATGCTACCATTGCAGCTGATGCTAACACAGAGCAAGGTAGGGAGAAAACGGGGTGTGCTGGTACGGGGTCAGAGACTGCTGGGGTTCGTACTGTGACAGGTCAAATTGGAGGTGGGTGTAGTGTGATCAATAAAAGGCGTTAACATTCGACTTCTCTGGGGGTCCAGTGGTTAAGACTTCACCTTCCAGTGCAAAGTGTACGGGTCCGCTCCCTGGTCAGAAGCAAAGATCCCCCGTGCCTCGTGGCCAAAAAAACCAAAATGTAAGACAGAAGCAATATTGTAGCAGGTTCAATAAAGACTGTAAAAATGGTCTGCCTCAAAAGAAAACCAGTTAAGATTTGTGCCTATTTAATAAATTGTTTGGGATTAGCAGATGCCAGCTTCTGTGGGGGGCTGCAGTCCATACAGTCCACAAGGTTGCAGAGTCAGACAGGACTTAGCGACTGGACAGCCAAGACTGGAAAGATCAAGCAGTGATGCTGCACACCATCTCTTTTCTAACTTTATAGTTTGTGTTGGGGTATAGCGGATTAGCAATGTTGTGGTGGTTTCAGGTGGATAGCAGAGTGACTCAGCCATACATACACATGTATCCATTCTCCCCCAAACTCCCCTCCCATCCAGGCTGCCACATAACATTGAGCAGAGTTCCATTCTTACAAAGACACACCACACACTAAGCTGGTCACAAGTGTGTAGTTAAAAGTACCAAATGGTAGGGATTTTAGTGCAGCGGTAGATGAGGAAGTCTGTGGTGTTGCGTTTGAACGGAGACGGATGAGATTAAGACTACCCCGCGTGTTTTTGGAGGCTTCTTGGATGGAAGTGGTTTCAGACACTCCATGAATGACAAGGAGGAGGTGGCTTGGCAGGCTGAGAAGAGGAAGAGCGCCCACCGTATGAGGTCCAGATGGGAGCAGGGGTGGAGCGAAGGGAGACGGTGCAACACCACCAGGAAGCTGGGAAAAGCAAACTGAAAGGGCCGTCGGGATACTGCAGACCCCGGGGCCTCAGTGCAGACTGGGACAGTGGCAAAGACCGTCTCGGTGAGCTTCAGCTTCTCAATTTGTACAGTTAAGGATCCCGAGGACAGATGATGAGGCCCTCAAGGCTTTAAAAGCACGCCCTGGAGATGAGGCAGAGACAGCCTGAGGTCTCTGCCCCTTACGTACTCAAAACCCAGCAAGGCTGTAAGCTTGCTGCAGTGGGAAAGGGTGGCCCCAGCTGTTCCGCGGCATGGCAGTGTGACTGGAATGGGGGAGAGGCATGAAGAGGAATTTGAAGGGAAACGCAGCTTAGGTTGCTGGGCGCTGGCTGAGCTGATCTCCTCCTGGCAAAGCACTCGCTGTCTGTGTCACTGAAGTTGGATCCTGGCTGAGTCTCACAAGGAGGGAAAAAACGTTCCACAAAGGAAAGACGAATTCATGGAAAGAGGCCTGTTTCAGAGGCCCTCAGAAGATTCAGCCGAGCTGCGCTGAAAGAATGAGCAGAACCGAGAGGGTGGCTCCTCAGGCCTGTTGTTCAGGTTTTCGGTGAAGAATATCTCTTCTGTTGCTGCTGTTCTTCATTTGCTCAGTCATGTCCAACTCTTTGCGCCCCCCTGGACTGCAGCCAGGCTTCCCTGTCCTTCATTATCTCCCGGAGTTTGTTCAAACTCACATGCCTTGAGTCAGTGATGCCATCCAACCGTCTCATCCTCTGTCGTCCCTTTCTCCCGCTCTCAATCTTCCCCAGCTTCAGAGTCTTTTCCACTGAGTCAGCTCTTCGCCTCAGGTGGCCAAAGTATTGGAGATTCAACTTCAGCATCAGTCCTTCCAATGAATATTCAGGGTTGATTTCCTTCAGCATTGAGTTTTCCCGTTTAGGTAAAATTGAATGGGTATCAGCAAGCGGTACACAGCATCATGGCATACCAGGCTCACTGTCATTCCTGGCAAGTTCACAAAGTCAGAAACATCCTTGCCATTTTCTGTTCACCTGTGAAGTCTTGTTCTGGTGAAATGTATCTTGGGAAAGACTTTTTCAGTAGCTTAGTGACATCATTCAGTTCAGTTCAGTCGCTCAGTCGTGTCCGACTGCGACCCCATGAATCGCAGCACACCAGGCCTCCCTGTCCATCACCAACTCCTGGAGTTCACTCAGACTCGTGTCCATCAAGTCAGTGATGCCATCCAGCCATCTCATCCTCTGTCGTCCCCTTCTCCTACTGCCCCCAATCCCTCCCAGCATTAGAGCCTTTTCCAATGAGTCAACCCTTAGCATGAGGTGTCCAAAGTACTAGAGTTTCAGCTTTAGCATCATTTCTTCCAAAGAAATCCCAGGGCTGATCTTCAGAATGGACTGGTTGGCTCTCCTTGCAGTCCAAGGAACTCTCAAGAGTCTTCTCCAACACCACAGGTCAAAAGCATCAATTCTTCTGTGCTCAGCTTTCTTCACAGTCCAACTCTCACATTCATACATGACCACTGGAAAAACCATAGCCTTGACTAGACGGACCTTTGTTGGCAAAGTAATGTCTCTGCTTTTGAATATGCTATCTAGGTTGATCATAACTTTTCTTCCAAGGAGTAAGCGTCTTTTAATTTCATGGCTGCAGTCACCATCTGCAGTGATTTTGGAACCCAAAAAAATAAAGTCTGACACTGTTTCCACTGTTTCCCCATCTATTTCCCAGGAAGTGATGGGACCAGATGCCACGATCTTCGTTTTCTGAATGTTGAGCTTTAAGCCAACTTTTTCACTCTCTACTTCCACTTTCATCAAGAGGCTTTTTAGTTCCTCTTCACTTTCTGCCATAAGGGTGGTGTCATCTGCATATCTGAGGTTCTTGATATTTCTCCTGGCGATCTTGATTCCAGCTTGTGCTTCTTCCAGCCTAGCGTTTCTCATGATGTACTCTGCATGTAACCTAAATAAGCAGGGTGACAATATACAGCCTTGACGTCCTCCTTTTCCTATTTGGAACCAGTCTGTTGTTCCATGTCCAGTTCTAACTGTTGCTTCCTGACACCTTTAAGGACTACCAATTGCAGGAACCTCAAACTTAGAAATATTTCCTTGAGGGTACATTACAAAGGAAGGGGAGGGATAGGACAGTGTGGGGGCAGATTCAGCCGAGCCTCATTCAATTCACAGCCTGTGTTTGCAGAGTTTCTTCCACACAGACACAGGGCTGAGAAAGATCCAGCCTCCAGAAGGCTATACAAAGACAATGGCCTTGAGGAGCTATTTGATTCAAGTGAGAAGACTGGAGGCTCTTCCAGGATCTGTGCTGCTGACCATCTCTAATGACCAGAACATAATCCCGGCTAAATCCCAGCATGGATGGCTGGCCTCTGAGGGTCCCTGCTGGACAAGTATGTGATGTCCTCTTACTCATACAGCTGCAGTTACTGCCATGCCCCCCAGGTCTCTGTTCTTTTCCTGTTTTCCCAGAGGAGGGCCAAGTTCCTGTAATGTCCAAGTCTGAGAACTGGTCGATCTTAATACTACCTGCAGTGAATCTTCATTCATCATGGCCTCTATATTTGCAGATTCTCTTACTTGCTAACATTTGTTTGTAACCCCAGAAGTAATCAGACATCTACCATGAAGAAGACTGAGCACCGTAGAATTGACGCTTTCAAATTGTGGTACTGGAAAGACTTGAGAGTCCCTTGGACTGCAAGGAGATCAAACTAGTCAATCCTAAAGGGAATCAACCCTGAATATTCATTGGAAGGACTGATGCTGAAGCTGAAACTCCAATACTTTGGCCACGTGATTCGAAGAACCAACTCCCTGGAAAAGACCCTGATGCTGGGAAATATTGAGGGCCAGACAAGAAGGGGCTGACAGAGGATGAGATGGTTGGATGGCATCACCAACTCAATGGACATGAGTTTGAGCAAGCTCCAAGAGATAGTGAAGGACAGGGAAGCCTGGCATGCTGCAGTTTGTGACGTTGCAAAGAGTCAGACAACTTAGCCACTGAGCAAAAGCAATAGGCTCGTCAATTCCAAGTTGCTTGGATGTTGTAACTGACCCTCAGGATGAAATGGGAGGCCTTTGCAACCACTTTGGGCATCATATGTGCACACACACATGCAGAACGGTGGAAAACTGAGTCAGCAGACAAGTACACTCCCAGCCGAGAAGGGCAGGGTGACCCTCTGCCTTCTGATGTCAGATCCACCAACATAACCAAGTGTCCTTTACACAGTCTATTTTCTGCCACATTTTTGACAGTTTTGTTGACGGTTTTACAGGCTAAAGTGTACCCCCAAGTGTCACGCTGACGGATCGTCTAGGATTCCTCAGTGCTAGAAGGCTGTGATGTGCCTTATGTGGAAATACAGGTCTGTGCACAAGCTCCGCCCAGGCATCAGTTATGGTGCTGCTGGTCCTGAGTTCAGTGTACATAATGAGTCAACAGTCTATTAAAATCAGGTGTCTTTAAACAGAAACAAACATAAGAAAGGTTATGTATTGATTGGCTGGTGAGAATGTCACAAGAGCCTTGTATTCCCCCAACTCCCCGCCCCGAGCAGTGGTCCAGGACTTGCTAACTTGGGGCACAGCCCCAGAGTCAGCGGTCTGCCCGTCTTCTCTCACAGGCAGGCAGGCAGAATGGGCTCTCTGTGGATGCCTTTGGCACGTGGAAAATGAAACCTGGAACAATCGCCGGGAAGCACATGCTTCCTTTCTGGAGATGTCGAGGAATGAAGCAGAAACCATGCTGTCGCAGGTCCGGTGTGAGATCTCTGTGTGTAGATCCCCCCTTTCATCTATGTTCTCTTCTGCCTTCTCTCCTCCTCTCCCTTTCTCTTTCTTTAAAGTCACATCCTGGTTCCCCGTTATCTGCTCCTCTGTGCTCAAAACTATTCAACGCAATAGTCTAGCAGCAGAGATGGGAACACAGCTGGACAGTCTGGCGTCAGAGATGGGAACACAGTTAAACAAATTTGCTCACAGACTGCCTCTGCGATTCAGTCTCCGTGGCTTGTTCCACCGGGCGTGTTACCCAACCCTCGGAAGGATGTTTCCTCATCTGTAAGCTAGGAAAAATTAATAATAGTATCTACCTCACCGAGTAGTTGGAGGATTAAATAAGAAAGTGCACACGACCTGGTGTATCGTCATTCTATAAATACACGCTGCTATTATCCTTCCTTCCTGCTGCCTCCCCTTTCTCCCTTTCTTCCTTCCTGTCTGACCTTTCTCCTCTTTTCCTTCTTTCCTTTCACTGGATGGTAAGGACACGAAGTCACTTAGCACACTGTGTCCCCGGGCAGCGTGCAGCCCAGTGGAGTCGGGACAAGCATTCAGGGTAACTTGCAGGGCCAGCATGCATGCAAGAAGGTGTTTACACAGTCAGCACAGAGTGCTGTGCACACAGTGGCCTGTGGACACGGTGCACCCAGTGGGCTTGGACATCAAAACAGACACAGGAGCGACACATCGGGCCGAGCGGGATGCTGAGCCCCTCGAGAGCAGCCAGCTTGGCCCTGCCTCTCTCTGGCATAAAGTGCATATCCGCTGGGAGCCCTCGTCTCTCTCGATGGGCCAGCACAAGTCTCCTGGCAGACACACACTGCCACCTTTGCCAGGAGTGGCAGCAACTTCAGACACAAAGGATGGGGCAGGTTAGAGTGTCAGGAGGAAGTCACAGGGGAGGTGACTAACCCCGTATTTGAGTGCGGCAGGAAGGACTCACATTTTTATCGGGTGAACCTGGATTTTGAACATAACAATAGTATGAAGTAGTTATGAGGTTTCAGGTCTGCTGCCCCCAAAGCAGCCGTATAGAATTCACCCCTGTGATACTCCCCTGGCTCATCTCTGAGGATCTCCTGTCTGAGAGCTGATCAGATGTGTGCTGTCTCGTGGATGACTCACTAAGGCTGGAGGATTAAAAGCTGGCAAGGGATCCAGTGCCAGGAGGTTAGGGAAGACGTCCCAGGGATGAGAGAAGAGGATAGGAACTCTACCATCCCTGATGCGCTTGCTCTGCTCCCTGTGTGTGTGGTGCCAGTGAAGGAGGGAGGAGGCGAGAGGGCAGCTTCTTCCTTTTGTTCTTCTCTTTAAAATCATCTTGGCCAGGGCCTCCCTGGTGGTCCAGTGATTAAGACTCCAGGCTTCCGATGCAGGGGTCGCAGTTTTGATCCCTCATCAGGAAACTAGGATCCCATGTGCTGGGTGGTGCAGTCAAAATAATAATAAAATACTTTCTAAAAAATCATCTTGGCCATCTTGTCTGGCATAGCACACTGGATATTTACTCTTCCATGTAAGGTTTCTTTTAATGTGAAATACTTCCAGCATACAGAGTTAGGAGCATTAGGAGAATTAGATAGCCAGTCCTCATTTTTCTACTCCTTGTGTTTGTGAAATTTTAACATTTTGCTATGTTTGCTTCAGGTCTCTGTGTTTTTAAAAAATTCATTTGGCTGCATCGCGTCTTAGTTGCAGGACTGGGTTCTTCGTTGGGGGCGCACAGACCCTCTCATTATGGTGTGTGGGCTTAGTTGTCCTGCGGCATGTGGAATCTTAGTTCCTTGATCAGGAATGGAACCAGCATCCTCTGCAAGGTGGATTCTTCACCACTGGACCATCAGGGAAGTCCCAGGTCTCTCTTTTTTTAAGACATGAAACATGAACAATACAATTGGCCGCTTGTCCCTTCTGCTCCTCCCCCATTCCATACTCCCCCTTTATATCGGCTACTTCAGTAGCAAACCACCCAGACACTTAGTGGCTGAGACAGTAAAGCCTTCTGACTCCTTACAGCGCCTTGGTCACCTCAGTTGCTCTGGTCTTACCTGGGCTCTTTCATGAGTTTTCAGACGGGCCTCAGAGGTCAGGTGGGTAGCTCTGAAGATCATCGTCTCTCTCGGGTGTTTGGAGGTCAGCTGGCTGCAGGCTGGAATAGGCTGACCTCAGCTGGGACATCTGGATAGTCCCCCAACTGGGTCTCCTCCTCCATGAGGCTGGCCCAGACTTGCTTACCTGTGGAAGCAGGTTGGTTAGAATAGACAGTGGAATCGTGCAATGCTTCTGAGGCCTAGATTCAGAAATGACACATGTCACTTGTACTACATGCTGTTGGTTAAAGCAATTCGCAAACCCATTGTATCTTCTAGGAGTGAGGGAATAGGTTTGCTGTCTTGATGACAAGTGTTCCTAAAGTTACATAGCAAAAAGCACGGATGCAGGATGGGGAGAAACACTGCTGCCAGTATATCTGTCTCTCCCAAGTAGCGATTGCTGTCTTGGTTTCAACGTTC
Organism: Capra hircus; assembly: GCF_001704415.2. NCBI lineage: Eukaryota > Metazoa > Chordata > Mammalia > Artiodactyla > Bovidae > Capra > Capra hircus. Next base: position 104,558,004 of record NC_030812.1, read on the forward strand.
TTCATTCTCATGGGCTTGTTTATAGCTCTAAGGCATGTCTGTAGAGTGTGTATCCATCTCTATATAGTGTAGCCATAAAATGTGTCATACCAAGATGTGCAAAAGCTTTCATAAGGAAAGCATTATCTTCTGAGTATCATTCAACAGCTTGCTTTTAAAAAATAATTTTTTTATTTGGCTGTTCTGGGTCTTAGTTGCAAGATGCGAGATCTTTAGCTATGGCATGTGGGAACTCTTAGTTGTGGCATGTGGGATCTGGTTTCCATAGGAGAGATGGAACCCAGGCTCCCTGCATTGGGAAAGTGAAAGTGAAGTCGCTCAGTCATATCTGACTCTTTGCGACCCCATAGACTGTAGCCCTCCAGGTTCCTGCTCCAGGGGATCTTCCTGACCCAGAGATCGAACTCAGATCTCCTGCATTGCAGGCAGACTCTTTACCCTCTGAGCCAGCAGGGAATCCCCTGCATTGGGACTGTGGAGTCTTTAACCACTGGACCACCAGAGAAATCCTAACAACTCGCTTTTTTAAAACTCAATACGATGCTTTTGCGATTCAGCCATATTGATACAAATAGAGCTTCTTCCTTCATTTTGGCTGCTGTATATTATCTTTGAATACTCTGAATTATATAGGCTTATATTCCAGTATTGACTATGCCAAAGCCTTTGACTGTGTGGATCACAAGAAACTGTGGAAAATTCTGAAAGAGATGGGAATACTAGACCACCTGATCTGCCTCTTGAGAAACCTATATGCAGGTCAGGAAGCAACAGTTAGAACTAGACATGGAACAACAGACTGGTTCCAAATTGGAAAAGGAGGACATCAAGGCTGTATACTGTCACCCTGCTTATTTAACTTCTATGCAGAGTACATCATGACAAACGCTGCTGGAAGAAGCACAAGCTGGAATCATGATCGCCAGGAGAAATATCAAGAACCTCAGATATGCAGATGACACCACCCTTATGGCAAAAAGTGAAGAGGAACTAAAAAGCCTCTTGATGAAAGTGAAAGAGGAGAGTGAAAAAGTTGGCTTAAAGCTCAACATTCAGAAAACGAAGATCATGGCATCTGGTCCCACCACGTCATGGGAAATAGATGGGGAAACAGTGGAAACAGTGTCAGACTTTATTTTTGGGGGCTCCAAAATCACTGCAGATGGTGATTGCAGCCATGAAATTAAAAGACGCTTACTCCTTGGAAGAAAAGTTATGACCAACCTAGATAGCATATTGAAAAGCAGAGACATTACTTTGCCAACAAAGGTCCATCTAGTCAAGGCTATGGTTTTTCCAGTGGTCAAGTATGGATGTGAGAGTTAGACTGTGAAGAAAGCTGAGCGCCGAAGAGTTGATGCTTTTGAACTGTGGTGTTAGAGAAGACTCTTGAGAGTTCCTTGGACTGCAAGGAGATCCAAACAGTCCATTCTAAAAGAGATCAGTCCTGGGTGTTCCTTGGAAGGACTGATGCTAAAGCTGAAACTCCAATACTTTGGCCACTTCGTGCGAAGAGTTGACTCATTGGAAAAGACCCTGATGCTGGGAGGGATTGGGGGCAGGAGAAGAAGGGGACGACAGAGGATGAGATGGCTGGATGGCATCACCGACTCAATGGACATGAATTTGAGTGAACTCCGGGAGTTGGTGATGGACAGGGAGGCCTGGCGTGCTGCAATTCATGGGGTCACAAAGAGTCGGATACAACTGAGCAACTGAACTGAACTGATTTGCAAATATTTTCTCCCACTCCATAAGTTGCCTTTTAATTGTGCTATGGGCTTAGTCACCAAGTTCTATCTGACTCTTTGCAACCCCATTGACTATAGCCCGCCAGTCTCCTCTGTCCATGGGGATTCTCTGGGCAAGAATACTGGAGTGGTTTGCCATGCCCTCCTCCAGGGGATCTTCCAAACCCAGGAATCAAACCCAGGTCTCCAACATTGCAGGTGGATTCTTTACTGTCTGAGCCACCAGGGAAGCCCAAGGTTGATGGTTTCCTTTTCTGAGCAGAAGCTTTTTCCTTTGGAGTAGTCCCGCTTGTTTATCTCTGCTTTCATTGCCTTTCTTTTGGTGTCAAATCCAAACATATCATTGCTAGGATCAATGTCATGGAGCTTATGCCCTGTTTTCTTGTAGTTTTATGGTTTCAGATCTTAACATTAGAGTTTTTAATCCATTTCAAGTTGAATTTTGTGAGTGGTTTACGATGAGGGTGCAGTTTTATTCTTTTGCCTGCAACTGTGCAGTCTCCCCAGCACCATTTATTGAAGAGCCTGTCCTTTCCCCACTGTATATTCTTGGTTCCTTTGTCATAAATTAATTGACCGTAGATGTGTGGATCTATTTCTGGGCTCTCTATTCTGTTTTGTTTTTTTATGCTGGTACTATACTCTTCTGAGTACTACAGCATTGTAATATAGTTTGAAATTTTAAAAACTGTAGTAAGTCCTTGTTGATTATCCATTTTAAGTACAGCAGCATGTACATGTCCACCCCAAACTCCCTGTTGGGAGATTTTTGATTATGGCTTCAGTCTCCTTACTAGTGATTGATCTGTTCAGGTTTTCTATTTCTTTATGATTTAGTCTTGATAGACTAATGTTTCCAGGATTTTGCCATTTCTTATAAGTTGTCTGATCTTTTTTTTTTTTGCATATAGTTGTTCGTAGTAGCTGCTTATGATTTCTTTGTATTTGTGTGGTATTAGTTACAATGTCTCCTCTTTCATTTCTAATTTTATCTGAGTCTTCTCTCTTTTATTCTTGGTAAGTTTGACTGAAGTTTTATTATTTTGCTTATCTTTTTTAAAAAACAGCTCTTAGCTTTATTAATTTTTTTCATTGCCTTTTTAGTGTCTATTTCATTTATTTCTCCTCTGATCTTTGTTATTTTGTTACATCTACTAACTTTGGGCTTATATTGCTCTTCTTTTTCTAGTTCCTTGAGATGTAAGGTTTGGTTATTTATTTACCTTTCTCCCTCTCAACTTCATAAAATCAGCCCCCCCCCCCAAAAAGGAAATGAGAGAATGCTTTATAAATTATAAAATTATAAAAAGGTAAGATTTAATTTTATTGTTAAAAGCCAAGGCCATGTTTGAATACGAGGATCTTAATATCTTTTGGGAAGTGAGGCAGGACATGGATGGGTGGGTGGGTAGATGGAAGGAAATTAAATAAATAAATATGTATTGAGTGTGTCTTTTGTGTCATACACTGTTTAAAATATAGAAATATTACATAAAGATGAACAAGACACATGATCTCATCCCCTGGCTAGTAGGAGAGATATATTAGATCAATAAACAAATACATATATAACTGTAAGCTATGCTGGGTCCTATGGAGAAGAGATAAACATAATTGATATGACAATAATGGAAGGCTTTTAGGATAAGATGATATATAAGCTAAGACCTGAAAAATTAATATTAGTTAGCCAGACAGAGTACAGGAAGATGCTTTCCCAGGCTGAGGAAATAAAATGAAACAAGCAAAATTTTTAAAAAGAGTAGTTGAGGTAAGTACACTGAGAAGGGAAAATAAATCCCCAGACTTCTGGTTAAAGGACCAAATATGGGAGACACGGAAAGAACTAGGGAAATCATAGAGAGGGAAAAGCTGGAACCTGTACCACAAAATAGTCTGTGAGCCCCTGGACTTACTCCAGAGATGTGTCAGCATGGACCTGATCTTAAACGTCTTACTAAAATCTTTGAGAACTGAATGGTGAGATAGATCACCACCCGGATTCCAGGCTGTCTGCTGAGCAGCACCAGTGCAAGAAAATTTCAAATAGCAACCCAAAGGCTTTGAAAACAGAACTAACATTCAAGCCATAACCCACGAAAAGTTTTGTCTAAACTTGTGGCCTGAAATTATAAAATGGGTTGGTTGTCTGCTAGGAGAAAAATATCAACATTCTCCATAGGATTTAAATGAAACCTAGAATCTGATAACATAATATTGTAAATGTCCTGAATACAATCTAAAAACACTTGCCATACAAAGAACAAGAAAAATCTCAACTCCCAAGACAACCTAAAATCACTCAGATGTTGGGATTACACCACCAAGCTATTAGAAGAAAATGCTTTATGAAATAAATACAGACTCTCCTGAGACGAATTTAAAAATTCTTAGCCGAGAAATAGATGTAAAGAAGAACCACAGGGAAACTTTAGAACTGAAAAATTCAAGCTCCGAAATAAAGGGAGAAATCACTGGATAGGGTCAGAAGCAGAATGGAGATGATGAAGAGAGGAGTCTGTGAGCTTGAAGACAGATCAAAAGAAATTCTTCATGCTAAACAACAGAAAAAAATTGGGGGGAAAATAAGCTAAACCTCAGGGGACAGGTGGGTAAATAGTAAAGTGTCTGACATTCATGTTGTTAGAGTCCCAGGAGGAAAAAGCCTGTGGTGCTGAAACAATATTTGAAGAAATATTGGCTGAAAACTTCCCGATTTAGTGAATGATATAAATTGAAAAATTCAAGAATTTCAGTAAATCCCAAACAAGATAAATTCAATGAAATCTACATCCAGACACATCAGACTGCTGAAAGCTAAAAACAAACAAACAAAATTCCTGAAAGCAGCCAGGAAGAAACAGTGCACTCATTCCCTACAGGGCAACGCCAACATAAGTGGCCGCAGGTTTCTTGTTAGAAACCGTGGAAGCAGGAGGAGGTGGGAAAAGACTGTCCAGCACTCTATGCCCAGTGAAAATATCTTCAGCAATTAAGTGAAATAAAGACCTTCTCTGATGAAGAAAGACTAAGAAAATCTGTTGTCAGAAGACCTGCTTGAAATACATCGCTAAGAGAAGTTCTTCAGCCATCAGAGGTTCAGGAAGAAACTCAGAAGATCAGGAGTGAAGGAAGAGAAAGTGAAATGGTAAATGTTGAGTACAAGTGGTTGCCTATTCTCCTTTTGCTCCCTCCTAGCATTTAAAGAGTGAACCCTTTAGCTTGGTTGCAAGGCGTTTCATAGTCCGCCTGCCCATCAGCCTCGTTGGCACTCTCCAGACCCTCCCCAGACCACTTTCTTTGGACCATGTTCTCTGTCACAAGAACTCAACTCCAGTTGTAATACAGATGAGCCATGGGCAATATGTAGATACATGGGTAGAACTATGTGAAAATAAAACTTTAATTACAAAAACAAGCAGCTGGCTGAATCTGTCTCTTGAGCCACTGTGTGGTGACCCCTGCTTTAAACAGTTGAACTACCTGTGGACAAGGCATTTTCTTTCATCTCACGAGCACTTCACAGTCTGCTATCTGGAATGCCTCTTTCCTTTGTCCTTTGACCTTTATTCATCACCAGGTCTCCACCTGGATGCCACTTCTTCAAAGACTCCAGGGACTCTCTTTCTCCCCTGCCTCCATTGTTGCACTTACTGTGCTGATGTGTTTACCTACTAATGTATTTACATGTGTACTTCTCTGTCTTCTCCTGCTAATTTATGAGCCTCTGGAGGGCAGAAACTATATCTAGTCCACACTTCAATCCCTAGTGCCTGGAAGAGTCCTTGGCACACGTAAGAACTCAATAAAACTTTAATTTTTTTTTTTTTCCCCCATCAAGTAAATGGAAGGCCAGTAGCTCTCTGGCTGGCCCAGCCCCAGCCTTCAAACTTCAGGACTGGGAAAACTGCCTGGCTAGATGGTTGTATCACCATGGAAGCTGTGATCTGTTTGGGGTAAGCCACTCCTTCCCTTTGGCCCAGCTTCCTCTTCCAGGGAAGTAGAGGTCTGAAATTAAGGACCAACCACTGTATCTCCTCTCAGACAGCACCCATTCCGTCCACCTGGCAGCTCAGAGCTGTCTGACCCCACTTCTGGAAGGCATTCTCAGCCACTGATTTTAAAAATAAGCCGCGAGGGGGGAAATTGCTACATCTCTTTCCAAAGGCCCTTGTAGATGCCAAAGCGGTGGTCAATGAACCATTTGTGGTTAAGGGTGGAGCAACCACCATTCAACCAGCATCCTGGGGACCCTCCCTGCCTGTTCAGTATCCTCCCTTTCCCGCCCATCACCAGTGAAATGGAAACGGGTGACTTTCTCGGCTGAGCCATCAGGTAAGTAAGGAGCTGAATGGTCAACCAGGTATCCTCTTCTTATCCAGTGCTAAATCTCAGGTGAAGACCTGGACCCTTCCTGTAGGATCTTACAATCTAGTTCAAAACAAAACCAAACAACAACAACAAGGCACATGTGAATCAATTAGAGATTAGAATAATGCATTTATTATCACTTTTTAAGGTGGCCTCTATGCCAGGTACTGTGGGGTGCAGAGTCACAAAGATTAAAAAAAAAAGAATCCCTTCACTCAAGGAATGGTCCATCTTCTAAAGTTTATGCTGAAGTAGGAACAGATCGATCGTGTAAGGGAGCTTAGAGTGGAAGATGTCAGTGAAGACTGACATCAAAGGTCCATCAAGGAGGCCAAACTTGAACTGGTCTTGAAGAAACTACGAGACAGAGATTTATGAACTGAAGGGGAAGAGGATTTTAGAAAGTGACAGGACCAGAGGCAGGGAGAGCCGAGAGTGGTGGAAAGAAAGGTGAGTGGAAAGAAGTAAGGCTGGAGAGATCGGGGAGACCCTGAAGACTGCACTTAACTCCAAAGCCAAAGATGATAATAGCCTTCCTTTAAAAAATTGAGCTGTATTTCCCATGCCATAAAACTCACCTTTTTAAAGTGTAAGTTTTTACCATCTTCACAAAGGTACGCAACCATCACCATGATCTAATTCCAGAACAGAGGGCATCCTTCTGTGCATTTCTAAAGAGAAAGTGCATGGAGTGAAACTGTGTCTCAAGAAGATCACCCCAGCTGCAAAAGCAGGAATAACGTGAGGAGAAACAGGACACGGAGGCCCAGAGGCGTGGAGACCTGGACAGAATAGGACCTGCTGCCACCTCCTGCCTACGATCACCTCACTCTATCCAGGAAAGCAGGACATGCTCCAGGATAATTTATTGAGATGATTGACTAAGTCTTCTTCCCTCTTATCGCCCTCTTGCTTTCCTAGATGGTGCAGACATTGTGTTCCCTCATCGATAATGCATGAGGAGTGAGGCCAAAAGCAAGTTACCTGTAGACAACCCTCCCTCCTGACTCCATCTAGAAATTCTGAACTCAAGGTTGGGATTCTGTTGGGAGGGGGAGACCCTCTGGGAACAATGGGAGCTGAAACTGAGCAATCAGAGAGAACAGAGCAGGGCAGGAGAGTCCCCCAGACTTTGAAGAATCAGTGATCTCTGGTTCTGAGACTAGTAGGGAGCTCAGAGAGGGTGATGGTGCTGCCTCCTAGAAGCATGACCCCAGGCGCTAGAGCTCCATGGCTCCGAGCCTCCAAAATGACTCCTGTTCGCAAGTGAATGTATCAGCTCAGCCAACTGGACTGAAGACCAGAAGGGCCTCTCTCCTAAGCATTCTGTTATGCACAAAACTCCCAGGAATTCTGTCCTGTCCTGCAGAGTGAGGAGCCCCCGTGATGATGGAGTCTGCATCAACCCAGTGGGCAGGATGGGGCTCCGACAAACTGAGGGACTGTGGACCTTCTCGAGAGCTGGCAAGCATAGTGGTTATAGCAGATGCTGGAGAACTGAGCCTTGGCACTGCTATTTGTTAGCTGGAGAGCTTAGGCATCTCATAAACCTCTCTGGACCTGGGTCTCCTCCAAATGGGGATAATGAGAGTCAACTACCTCACAGTGTCGTCCTGGGGGTGAAGTGAATGAATGTAAGTAAAATAGTTACTACAACCTTCCCTGGCACATAAAAAGGCTATACAAAAGGTTGCTTGTTACAGATTTCCCTGGTGCCTCAGACTGTTAAGAATCTGCCTGCAACGCAGGAGACCTGGGTTTGATCCTGGGGTCAGGACGATTCCCCTGGAGAAGGGAATAGCAACTCACTCCAGTATTCTCGCTTGTTATTACTAACTAATGAGATGAAAACAAACAGTTGGAGGGAGGGAAGAAAGTAGACGTAGAAAGAAGATAACTGATGTGTGATTGTGTGGAAATAAGGGTGGGGAAAAGAGTGGAGGGGATAAAGAGGAGAAATGGGGGGAATAATAAGGATGAAAGACTGAATTAAGAGACAGATAACTGTTTAGACATGAAGGAGAAAGGACAAGATAACAAAAACCGAATGAAAATGAATTAGGATGGAGAAATAGATGGTTTAATAGATGATTGATAGATGATAGATGGCTGATAGTAGATAGACGATAAATAGAGTTAGATAGGACATTAAATGGGATTGAGAAATAAATAGATCACATAATGAAAATGTTATAGAAGTAGAAAAGTAGTGGCAAAAAGGAACTGATAAAATGATATGTGACAGAGATCAACTAATACAAGTGATAAACTCAGAATGAAACAAGAAAATAGCCTCAGATGCTAAAAGGAAAAAAGCACACAGGGGTAACCAAAGGAAGGGTGTTGGTGAGGAGCAGGTAACTGATGGCTTCAGTCTGCGGGTGGAGGGGCCCTGTCCCCCTGCCTCGCGCTGCCCCCTCCTCTCCACCCACTCCACTCCTCAGAGCTCAGCCCGGTCTTCTCCGGACTCTACACCATGCTCCTCCACTTGGGAACTCCCCGTTCTGTGTACTACACAGTTCAGAAATGACGCTCTTCTGTCCGACTTTCTAATTGCTTTGTGGATGCAATTCCTGTCTTTGCTCCAGAAGACTATTTCCCTAACGAGCATAGGTCCACCCCTCACTCCACTTCCTTGGTATGCTGCCCCATATGGGGTTGGGAGAGAATCTGTTAAAGGAAAAGTTCTGGAATGGAAGTGAGAACCCTGGGGACAACGTCACCTCCAACTGCCACTGTCCCCTCCCTGCCAGACATCACCAGTCACCTCTGGGAGGGTCATCTCTAAAAGCTTGGTCTAGGAGAGGTTGTTCAGCCTGCCCCTGCACAGAAAATACGTGTGCAGTATGTGATGGCACCCCGCACCCCCAACTTGTGCTTCTAAGGGTCTGTGTGTGTGTGTGTGTGTGTGTAAGTCACTCAGTCATGTCCAACTCTCTGTGATCCCATGGACTATAGCCCACCAGGCTCCTCTGTTCTAGGGATTCTCCAGGCAAGAACTCTGGAGTGGGTAGCTGTTCCCTTCTCCAGGGGATCTTCTCTCTGTAATTCAGCGTTCTCCTATAAATAATTGGTCTCCCCTTCAAAACTGTGAGCTCCCACAGGGCAGAGACAATGTAGGTAAAGTTGCAAAAATGTTACAGGACCAACAGGCGCTTATATTCTGTGTCCATTGCTTTTAAGCATCTGAAAATCTCCACTACCTTGCAGTAAACATGCTTTGTCCTAAGGACAGAAATTGTGTGGTGAGGAGAAGGGAAATCTTGGTCAAGAAAAGAGACATGAGATTCTCTGTTTACGCACGTCCTGAATATAGGACAGGGGCCCCGCTCGTACCCAGAGAGAGAGTTCTGGTCACCTCGGCTCAAGGAAACTCCCCCGGACTGATCTAAACCCGTTCCTTTCCTCCTAGACGAGAGGAAGGAAAGTTCCATTCATAACCACGGACAAATAAAAGTCTTCCTCCCTGATTATATACAATTTACAGCAGAGCATGTCATTTGGTGCCCAGGAGCCTGTAATAGCTGGAATTACCCTTGTTCCTCTTCCTCTCGAAGGGCCAGAGCTGAGAAGTGCCCTGTGATTATGGCTCAGGGTATGGCATCTCCACACCAGACAGGCTTGGACTGGTTTGCTGTGTGAGGGTGTGTGTGTACGCACATGTGTGCATGTGTGCGTGTGTGTGTGTGTGTGCATGTGCATGCACTTCTAGAATAAAAATTTCCCACCTCCTTGCAGGGTTTCTCAATTCATAAGGAATGAATGAAAATATTTTTGCCTCTTCCCCCATCTTTAGTGGAAGGAAGGAAAGAAGGGAAGGAAGGGAGAGAAAGGGAGCAGGGAGGGGAGGGAGAGAGAGAGAGAGGATGGAGAGAGGGAAGGAGAGAGGGGGAGGGAAGTCAGGAAGGGGGAGAGAAGGGGCAGGGAGAGGAGGGAAGGAGGTGAGAAGGAAGGAAGGGGAAGGGGGAGAGGAGGGGCCAGAAGGGGAGGGAGGAAGGAGTATGGGACGTGGGGGGAGAAAATAGAAACAGCCATGCCCCTACCTTGCAACCCTGCTTGTGGATTGATAACTCCAGTATCAACAGAACTGAAAAGCTGAATTAGTTGGGGGGCGGGGATGAGCTGATATCTGTAGAATGAGAGGTGAGGACCGGAGAGGAACAGACTCCCTGGATTGGAAGGTGAACGCTGCCGCACAAAGGCAGTCATGATTCGTTCTCCGCTGGCGTTTTGCTACACATATAAAATATTAGAAACCCTAAGTCTGGGGTTGCAAGCTGTTTCTATTGAGGGTCAAGTAGCACGTATTTTAGGCTTTGTGAGCCATCCAATCTCTGTCACAGCTAATCAGCTCTGTAGTGCAAAAGGAGACACAGACAGCAGGTAAACAAATGCCTGTGATCCAAACAAACATCAACACAAAATCAGGCAGATGCTCCGGTTTGGTCCTCAGGACAGAGTTTGCCCTGACTCCTGCCCCGAGCAATTTAATTCTGTGAGGACCTGGTTTTGAAAAATCTTGATACTTTTAGAGTCAAGACTAAAAGATAGAAAGGCAGGAGAAGGAAAGGAAGACCAGGAAGAGCTGGAGAGTGAGCAATAGTTGTTTTTAGAACAGGGGCCAGGAGGAGCATCTGGACTGATGGGCTGGGGGCAGAAGGAAGAAAAATTTCCGTTTGAATCGTTTCTGGGTGAAATTTAGAAAATCAAGTGGGGCTTTGAGTAGTTGCAGGGAAAACATTTGTGACCAAGTGCTGAGGAGTAGAGTCCTGTCATTACAAGTCTTTTACCTGTATTCACTGCAACAAATTCGCTCCAAATTTAGTGACTTAAATGTTGATTCTACTGTGTGATTCTACTGCTACAAGCTATCCAGAGTGCCCAGATTCGTAGAGAAGGTAGAGTGGTGGTTGGTTGCCAAGACCTGGGAGGGAGTGGGAAGTTATTGTTTAATGAGCACAGAGTTTCATTTCAGGAAGATGAAAAACTCGGAGATGGACGGCGGCAGAGGTTGCGTGACAAGGTGAATGTACTCAACGCCACTGAACTGTATGCTTTAGAATAGTTAAAACGGTAAATTTCATTTTATGTGTATTTTGCCACCGTGAAATAATTAATCAACCCTTAATAAATAAATAAATATGGATCATCTTCCATTGTTTCTGGGGGTCAGGAAAGTCAAGAGTGGCCTGGCCAAGTGCTCTGGCTCATGTTTTCTCACAAGGTGGAGTCAGAGGTCAGCCAGAGCCACAATCATCCGAGGCTTGACCGAAACTGGAGGAGCTTTCACACCCATGTGCCTGACCAGCTGGCACAGCTGTTGGCTGGAGGCCTCAGCTCTTTTCCACGTGGCCTCTCCACAGTGCTGCTTGAGAGTCCTCAGAGCATGGCTGGGGCAGAGCAAACCAAGAGACCCAAATGGGAGCCTCTGTATTTTCATGACCCGGCATCAGACCTCATATACCTTCACATCTGCCATACTCCGCTGGTCACAGGAACCTGTCTTGATTCAATGTGAGAAAAGGCCAGCCAAGGGGCCCATCTCAGAGGCTGGCTACCTACCACCTAAATACAAGGACAGCAAAAAGATGTGTCTCTGGTCTTAGTCTGGGAACTGCACGTTAGGAGGATCTAGAAATGTGTTTGCCTCCATCGAGGGAAAGAGAGCAAAATACACCACCCGACTTAAAGTTGCTTCAACAATGAGATTTATTTCCCTGTCTGGATGCAGGAGATTTCAGGGCCACTTAATTCAGCAGCTCAACAGTGCCAGGCTCTTGCTCAGCCTCCTGCAGTCTTCTTGGCTTCGTGGGAGCTTCATGGTCACAAAAGGGTTGCTGCTGCGCACACTACATGCGTACCCCACTGCATGTGAAAGCAGAAAGAAAGGAGGTCTGTTGGGTAGCTGGCTAACATTGCTTGTCACAGTAGACTGATAGGTACATGGCCACGTGTGACACTCTGAACTGACTAATACGAACGGTGCACTTGTAACTTTCTAGAACCAAAGGTCTCAGAGTCACCAAGTCCAGCTTCCATCTGATGTTTGCATCCCTTCTGTTGAATCCAGGGGACCTTGCTGTATACCACAATCTCCGCTCCCATTACTAAATTAGCTTGGGCACTATAATTATATAACAGAGCCTCTAGGTCAAAGGGAAGAACAGCTAGAAAGGTAAAGAGTTGAGGCTGAGGTAGTTGAGGGACAATCCCTGAGCACTGGCTGGTAGCAGAAGTTCTGTAAGCGCGAGTGGAGTCTTTTATTAGGGATGGCACTCTGACCACCATGGAGCCTGATGTCTGTCCTGCCCTGAAAGTGAGTTTCAGGTGAGGCACATCCCCCTAAATGACAGTAACAGTAAAACCCCCAATAAATTGGAATTACCTTAGCATCTCTGAGGAAATCAGTTGTTTTTACATGTGTGAATCTATTTCTGGACTATATTCAGTTCCACCATTCTATGTGTCTGTCTCAAGCCAATACCACCCCCTCTTGACTTCTGTAGCTTTAAAGTATTGAAGTGTTAAGTTTTCCAATTTTGTTCTTTCAAAAAAAATTTTTTTTGGCTGTTATAAGAAACTTTCCATGTCCTATAAGTTTAGGACATATAGTTCCTAATTTCTTAATGTATTCGGCTGTACTGAGTCCTAGTTGCAGCACGTGGGGTCTTTAGTTGCGGCATACAGGCTCTTAGCTGTAGCATGCAGAATCTAGTTCCCTAATCAGGGAACAAATCTGGGGCCCCTGTTTGTGGATCGAACCCAGGCCCCCTGCACTGAAGTGCAGAGTCTTAGCCACTGAACCACCAGTGAGGTCCTCTACATTTCCTATAAATTTTAGAGGCAAATTATCACCTTCAACAAGAAGCCTTCTTTTTAAAGAGGAAACAGGTTTACCGAAGTATAATTTGCATACCACAGAATTTATGCATTGTAAGGGTTGTCCCATGTCCAGTTCTAACTGTTGCTTCCTGACCTGCATACAGATTTCTCAAAGGCAGAACAGACTGGTTTCAAATAGGAAAAGGAGTACGTCAAGGCTGTATATTGTCACCCTGCTTATTTAACTTCTATGCAGAGTACATCATGAGAAACGCTGGGCTGGAAGAAGCACAAGCTGGAATCAAGATTGCCGGGAAAATATCAATAACCTCAGATATGCAGATGACACCACCCTTATGGCAGAAATTGCTGCTGCTGCTGCTGCTAAATCCCTTCAGTCATGTCCGACTCAGTGCGACCCCATAGACGGCAGCCCACCAGGCTCTGCCGTCCCTGGGATTCTCCAGGCAAGAACACTGGACTGGGTTGCCTCTTGATGAAAGTGAAAGCAGAGAGTGAAAAAGTTGGCTTAAAGCTCAACATTCAGAAAATGGACATCATGGCATCTGGTCCTATCACTTCATGGGAAATAGATGGGGAAACAGTCGAAACAGTGTCAGACTTTATTTTTGGGGGCTCCAAAATCACTGCAGATGGTGACTGCAGCCATGAAATTAAAAGATGCTTACTCCTTGGAAGAAAAGTTATGACCAACCTAGACAGCATATTCAAAAGCAGAGACATTACTTTGCTGACTAAGGTCCGTCTAGTCAAGGCTATGGTTTTTCCAGTGGTCATGTATGGATGTGAGAGTTGGACTGTGAAGAAGGCTGAGCACCAAAGAATTGATGCTTTTGAACTGTGGTATTGGAGAAGACTCTTAAGAGTCCCTTGGACTGCAAGGAGATCCAACCAGTCCATTCTGAAGGAGATCAGCCCTGGGATTTCTTTGGAAGGAATGATACTAAAGCTGAAACTCCAGTACTTTGGCCACCTCATGCGAAGAGTTGACTCACTCACTCCCTCTGATGCAGGGAGGGATTGGGGACAGGAGGAAAAGGGGACGACAGAGGATGAGATGGCTGGATGGCATCACTGACTCGATGGAGCTGAGTCTGAGTGAACTCTGGGAGTTGGTGATGGACAGGGAGGCCTGGTGTGCTGCAGTTCATGGGGTCGCAAAGAGTCGGACATGACTGAGCGACTGAACTGAACTGAACTAAAGGGTAAAATCCAAAGAACTTCAGTAATTTGTAGAGCCATCATCACAATTCAATTTTAGAGCATTACCATCATCCCTAAAGGATTCCTCATGTACGTTTGCTGTAATTCCCCTTTCCAACCCGCATCCCCAGGCAACCAGTCATCTGCTCTGTCTCTATAAATTTGCCTTTTAGGGACATTTCAGGTAAACAGAGTCACATATCAAGTGATACTTTTTATTTGTCTTCTTTCATTTAGCATAGGGTTTTCAAGGCTCTTCTATCTTGTACCATGTGTCAGTACTTTGTAACAGTTTATTGCCCTTGGACTACAAGGAGATCCAACCAGTCCATTCTGAAGGAGACCAGCCCTGGGATTTCTTTGGAAGGAATGATGCTAAAGCTGAAACTCCAGTACTTCGGCCACCTCATGTGAAGAGTTGACTCATTGGAAAAGACTCTGATGCTGGAGGGCTTGGGGGCAGGAGGAGAAGGGGACGACAGAGGATGAGATGGCTGGATGGCATCACGGACTCGATGGACGTGAGTCTGAGTGAACGCCGGAGTTGGTGATGGACAGGGAGGCCTGGCGTGCTGCAATTCATGGGATCACAAAGAGTTGGACATGACTGAGCGATTGAACTGAACTGAACTGAACTGATTGCCAAATAGTATTCCGTTGTAAGAACAAACCACATGTTGTTTACGTATTCACCAGTTGATGGACATTGGATGGTTTCCACTTTGGGACAACTGTGAATGATACTGCTATGAATATTCATACACAAATCTTTCTATGGACATATATTTTAATTTCTCTTTATATTTAACTTTGGGGGGATCTGTCATCTAGTTTTCAAGATTGCGTTCCCACCAGCAATGTTAAGGGTTCCATTTTTTTTTCCCAGACTCTTGTTATTGTCTTTTTTTTTTTAATTTTAGAATCATCCTTGTGGGTGTGAAGAGTTACCTTGTAATTTGAATTTGTGTTTCTTGAATGACTTGAGAGTCTTAAGCATCCTTTCATTTGCTTTTTGGCCCTTCATGCATCTTTGGTAACTCATCCACTAAAATCTCTTGCCTCCTAAAATCTCTTGCCTATTTTTAGTTGTGCTATTTGCCCTCTTATAATTGAGTAGTAAGAGGTCTTTATATATTCCTTTATCAGATGGATATCAGTTCTCTATCAGATAGATGATTTGCAAATACTTTTCCGGGTCTGGGATTCCCTTGATTTTCTTAGGGATCCACAGTCACTGAATGTCTATCCATTTATTTAGATCTTTAATGTCTTTCAGCACAGTTTTGTTTTTTCAGTGTACAAGTCTCGAATGTCATTAGTTAAATTTATTCCTAAGTACTGTCATCTTTTTGGTGCTGTTGTGAGCGGAATTGTTTTCTTCGTTTTATTTGCAGGCTATTCATTGTTAGTACATAGAAATACAATCAATTTTAGTAAGCAGATATTATAGCCTATAGCCTTTTGAAACTTGCTTATTAGTTTTAATAGTTTGTGTGTGTGTGTGTGTGTGTGTGTGTGTGTGTGTTTTACTTCTTGAGATTTTTTACCTACGATATAATGTTATCTGCAAATAAAAACAGTTTTGCTAACTCTTTTTCAGTGATTTCAAGGGCTTCCCTGGTGGCTCAGCTGGTAGAGAATCTGCACCCAATGTGGGAGACCTGGGTTCGATCCCTAGGTTGGGAAGATCCCCTAGCGAAGGGAAAGGTTACCCACTCCAGTATTCTGGCCTAAAGAATTCCATGGACTATACAGTCCATGGGATCACAAAGAGTCAGACACGACTGAGTGACTTTCGCTTCATTTCAATGGTTACCTTTTACTTTTTCTTGCCTAGCTGCACTGGTTATAACCTCTCACTGGGTAGAAGTGAAAGAGAAAGCATGTTTGCCTTGCTCCTGATATTAGGCTAAAAACGTTCAGTTTTCACCATTAAGTATAAGGTGAGCACAGCTTTTTTATAGATGCCCTTTATCAAGCTGAGGAAGTTCCAGTTTATTCTTCCTTGTTTAAGAGATTTAATCAGAAATAGCTGTTGATTGTGACACATTTTTTCTGCTTATGTTGAGATAACCATAATGTTTCAGTTTGTTAAATGAATTGCGTTGTTCAATGAATTATAGTGATTGATTTTTGAATGTTAAACCAAGATTGCATTTTTGAGATAAATCCCACACTTATCATAATGGTTATTGTTTCTATATATTATTGTAATTCACTTGCTAAAACTTCCTAAAGGACTTTTGCATCCATTCATGACGGATACTGGTCTACAGCATATTTTTTAGTTTTGTAAGTGGTAATGCTGGTGGCATAGAATACGTTGGTAAGTTTTTGTCTCTATTGATTTTCTGCAAGGGTTTGACATTATATCTTCCTTAAATATTTAGTAGAATTTGCTAGTGAAGCCATCTGAGCCCAAAGTCTTCTTACTGGGAAAGTTTTCAGTTATAAAATTTTTACTAGATATAGGGCTATTCAGGTTATCTATTTCTACTTGAGTGCGCTTTGGTAGTCTGAATCTTTCAAAGAATATGTCTAATTCAATGAAATTGCCAAATTTATTGTTATGAAGTTGTTCATATTACTCCTTATTATCCTTTTAATATCTGCAAAATCTCTAGGGATGTTACCTTTTTTATTCATGACACTGTTAATTTGCATTCTGTCTCTTATTTTCCTGATGACTTTACTCAAGGTTATTAATTTTATTTATCTTCTAAAAAATCAATTTTTAATTTCATTGATTTTCTCTTTTCCCCCATGTTTTCTATGATACTGATCTCTCTAATCTTTATTATTTCCTTTCTTTTTCTTATTTGGGTTTAATTTACTCTTCTTTTTTCTAGTTTTTGGAAAGCAAAGCTGAAATCATTGATTTGAAATCTTTCTTCTTTTCAAATATAGGTGTTCAGTGCTATACATTTTCCTCTAAACACTATTTTAATAGAATTCCGCACACTTTGGGCAACTCATATTATCCTTTTCATTCAATTCAAAACACTTGTAAATTTCCCTTCAGATTTCTCCTTTTACCCATGGGTTCCTTAGAACTGTGTTATTTAGTTTTCGAACATCTGAGGTTCTTCCAGATTTTTTTGTTATTGATTTCTAATTTTACTGTTGTCAGAGAACATACTTTATATGACTCAGATCCTACCAATACTTGTTTTCGGGCCCATAATATAATCTCTCCTGTGTACTAGGAAGATGTACCTGACAATAACAGTGTTCAGCTATTGTGGGATGGAGAGCTTTACAAATGTCCACCAGGTCACGTTGGTTGATACGGCTGTGCAGGTCTTCTCCATCCTTACTTACTTTTCTCTCTCCTTGTTCCATGAACGATTGCAAGAGGGTATTATAATCTTTGGCTGTAATTGTGGACTTGCCTATTTCTTTCTGTAGTTGTAACAGCTTTTACTTCATTTTCCTGAAATTCTAATGTCAAGTGCATAATGATTTATGGTTTTTATGTCCTGTTGATGAACGTATTTTTTCCATTTTGAAACAACCATCTTTATTTTTATGCTATTTTAAAAATGGAATCTACTATGACTGACATTAATATAGACATTCCAGCTTTATTTTTGATGCATTTTTATATTTACAGTAGATTTTTCCCAGGCAGCATCCACTGTCATGATTTTTTTATCCTATATGACCATAAATAAGTTGGTCACTCAGTCGCGTCTGACTCTTTGGGACCCCATGGACTATATAGCCCATGGATTCTTTACTGTCTGAGCCACCCAGTAATCTGATTATGGTGGCATTATTTGTTGTTCAGTTGCTAAGGCGTGTCCGATTTTTTGCGACCCCATGGGCTGTCTGTAGCCCTCCAGGCTCCTCTGTCCATGGGACTTCCCAGGCAAGAATACTGGAGTAGGTTGCCATTTCCTTCTCCATGATAGCATTATAGTTTTCTTTATGTTTCTTACGCTTGGGGTTTATTGAGCTTCTTGGATCTATGACTTTAGAGTTTCCTTTGAATTTGGAAAAATTTAAACATTATTTTAGCAAATATTTTTTGTCCCTTCCCCTTCATCAAATTCTACATATATCAAGTTGCTTTAATGATGTTCTGTCCATTTTAAAAGCTGTCTTTTCTCTCTATGGTTATTTTGAATAGTCTCAATTGCTACGTCTTTGATTTTACTGGTCTTTTCTTCTGCATTGTTTCACCTGTCATTGATCCCATCCAGTGCATTTTTCATCTTAAGCATTATGTTTTCATCTCTATAAGTTCATTGTGGGTCTGTTTTTGTATCATCTATGTCTCTATGTAACATTTTTTAATTTTTTCCTCTAGGATTTTCAACATATAAAATAGAATTATAATAATTATTTGAATGTGGTGGCCTGATAATACTAACACCTGTGTCAGTTTTGGGTTCGTTTCTACTTTAATTTTTTTTTTTCTTCTTATGCCTCACACTGTCCTGCTCCTTTGTATTACTGGTAATTTTTTTAATATAGCCATTATTTTTTAAAATGACTTTTATTTATGTGTTTTTGGCCGCGCTAAGCCTCTGTTGCTGCGTGAGCTTTGCTCTAGTTGTGGCAAGTGGGGCTATGCGCTACTTACAGCGCTCGGGCTTCTCATCGTGGCGGCCTCTCTCATGGTGGAGCACAGGCTCCAGGCATTCGGGCTTCCGTAGTTGTGGGCACGTGGGCTCAGTAGTTGCAGCTCCCAGGCTCTAGGGCACAGGCCCAGCAGTTGCAGTACACAGGGCTTAGTGCTCTTCACACGGCATGTGGGATCTTCCCGGATCAGGGGTTGAACCCCTGTCTCTTGCATTGGCCTGCAGATTCTTCACCCACTGAGCCTCCTGGGAAGCCTGGTGTGTTTTTACTGTATGCCAAACATTTGAAAATTGCCCTGTTGGGGTTTGAATGGTCTTGTATTTTTATGGGTATTCTTGAGCTTTTATCCTGGAGAGAATTTTATACTTGGAAACACACGAATCCTTTCGGGTTTGGTTTTTTTTTTTTTAATATATTTGTTAGGTATTGAGCAGCATTTGGTTTGAAGATAATCATCTTTCACTGTACTTGCACAGCCAAATAAATAAATAAAAATACTTTTAAAGTGGTTTTACAAATTAAAATGCCCCATCAAAACTGATCACACCCCCCTACACACGCACAGAGGGCTTGGAATGTGTTTGAGATTCACTCATCTAGCGAAATCCACAGATTCCAAGCCTTTAATTGAACACCATTGATTCAGACATTTCATGGCCTTCATTATACAGCTGGCACTGGGCTAGGTTCTGAACACACAGAGATAAGTATGGCTCTATTGCTACCAGCAGGACTTCCCTATCAGAATGATTACCGAATCAGATTATGATGCTACAAGCTGGTAAAGGCGGTGATAGAGAAACATAGACAACATTACTGAAGAGAGGGTGGGAGGAGGCGAGGCAGGGGCACCAAGTCCTTGGGGCCAGGTGGAAGGTTGTCAACGATAGCTTCCAGTGGTGACATTTCAGCGGAGTCTTTAAAGATGGGAAGCCACCGCCAGGCAAAGAGAGGACAGTTTGAGCGAAAGCACACAGGCAGAAGGAACACAAAGTGGGCCTCGAGAGACGTGGGCCATTTCAGTAAAAATTCCCAAAGGAGAGGCAGAGGATGGAGCCGCAGAGGCCAGCAGAGGTCAGGACGTGGAGGGCCTGTCCTGCCACACTGGGGAGCCTGCCACCACGAGCCGAGTCTTTTACACAACTCTCCACGGTGGCTGGCAGGATGCATGCCCGCCTCAGCACGCAGTAGGTATTATTAGACGATGATCATGAAAGGCAAACCTGAGAACCTCAAAACTCTGAGCAGAGCCAAAACCCCTTACGTTCTGAGGCTCCAGAAGGTTACCTGACTCCTCTGCCCCTTTGCAAATTCAGCTGAGATGTGCAGCCACGGTGGTCAGCCAGCCCTGAGGTGCCACCTCCTTGGCAGCTGGTGAACCCTCTAGGCTTGTGTGTGTGGCTGGAGAATAATAGTCAGGGGGAGAGGGGGGAGGGTCGGGGGAGAGGAGAGCCAGGAGAGAAGGAAGCAGGGGTAGGCTGGGAGATGCAGCAGGATGAGGCTTGGGCTGAAGGCACAGACCAGGAAGCCCCGTGACCCAAGGTGGGGATTTCTGGGGTGGAGAGGAGGACATGCCCCTGTCCACAGGACTCTGCAAATCCTTGGGCCACCAGGACACAAAGCTGAGCTGGGTGGGATGTTCCCAGTGAGGGATGGCGGGGAGAAGAGCAGGGTTTCCAGTCTGAACGCCTGCCTGGAGATCACTGATGGGCTGGCCCAGCAGAACTCCACCTGCCTGAGCGCTGAGGGGCCTCCCGAGAAAGAATCCAGCCTGGAGGTGAAGAGAACTCGGTCTCTGGGCTTGACCCATTTCAAATGAGGGGTCTGGAAATAAAACCCCAAGGAGGAATCCCCAGGGTGCAGGGATCAATAGTTCTGGTCGGGCACTTCTCTAACAAGCATCACGATAGGAGGGGACCCAGATACTCGTCCTGGTGTTGAAACAGAACATTGGCTCCTTGAGGGCTCTGGGTCTTCAGCACTGGAGGGAAAAGAAATACCCATCGGCTGTAAGCAGGAGGTGGAAGGCTGATGGATGGGACTCCCGGCAGGTGCCCTGCGGTAGTCCCAGGCAGGAGCAGCCACGTGCTCACCCACACGTGTAAGGCACACTCTGGACTTCCAGAAATAACTAGGGGCCACTTACAGTGTGGTGAAGCTCCAGCTGAGCTTTCTACATGTGGAATCTTAGCTCCCCGACCAGGGATCAAACTCACACCCCCTGCATTGGAAGGCAAAGTCTTAACCACTGAACCATCAGGGATGTCCCTGGAAATGTTTTCTCTCTCTTGAATCTTCCTAGTTGTAGTAAGTGTCACTAAATGTCGGCTTTGGGCAGGGTTCCTGCTAGTCGCCCCCCTCGGCCCGAGCCCACCTCTGCCCCGTCAAGCTCCCTGAACAAACACTACCTCTGCCGAGCAGGTGTGGGCACACAGGTGTCTGAGCAAGAGGGAGGGAGAACGCAGAGGCGGCAGTCCCACCGCCCAGGTAACTCAGAAAGACCGCCAAAGACGCTTAACGTAGCTGTGTCGTCTTCTACCTGATAACTTTCTGCATTTTCCAAATTGTCTCCAAAAAAGGCAAGTGTTAACTTTTTTCAGAATCAAATATCAAAAGTTCAGGCAAACAGCACTTTTGACAATCTAGGTGAGCTTTCTGGGCTTTCCCTTACGGTCGCTCCTAGGGTGTTTGAAATTCATGAAGCGATAACTAGGAGGCATAAAAGGCAACAGGGCTTCCCTGATGGCTCAGCAGATTAAAAATCTGCCTGTGATGAAGGAGACACTGAAGACACTAGCTCGATCCCTGGGTTGGGAAGACCACCTGGCGAAGGAAATGGCAACCCGCTCCAGTATTCTTGCCTGGGAAATCCCATGGACGGAGGAGCCTGGTGGGCTACAGTCCATGGGGTTGCAAAGAGCTGGACACGACTGAGCGACTAAGCACACAGCACGTAGAAGGCAACCCACCTGGCTGTGATAGAAGGGGTTCCACCAGGCAGGTCAAACTTGATCAATGTCTACTGCGTGCTACCTGCCCCCAACCCCAGCCAGGGACAAGGCCTGTCATGGGAGGAGATGGACATTAGCATTTTTCCCCCTGCTCACCTCTACGAACTCTTGGCTCATCCAGAGACAGTGATTGACAGCCCCAGAGGCTGCTGGGCAACTATTTGAAAGAGGGGTCCATGGAGAGGCCTCCTCCACCTGTTACTCTTTTTCTCTATCACTTCACATCCATAGGGGTCCCTAAGCCCCAGGAGAAGGGTCAGGTGCAAATCTGGTAAACCAAGAAGCCCTAGCAGTTGTCAACTTAATTAGCCTTCAGGAAAAATCTATGGCTATATGAGCACAGCAGGGTTGCTATGGAGACAGGCCCAGGAGGCGCATTTAGAACAGGGCCTCATCACATCACGCGATAAAAATAAGACCTAGGCTTTTTAATAGAATGAATTACTTAAGTTTTATATTTAACAGGGGACGATACCAAAGCTATTACTGGTTTTCAGAATATTTTAGGAATCCGAGCTGCCTGCTTCTGCATATGTTAGCAGCCATCACAATATACACTCGGGTGGCCGGCAGTTAGGAAGTAGAAGTCCACGTGTCTCTCCCATCCTTGAGCTGAGAGATGGTCCTTCTCACTTTGGGTCTGTCCTCCTTGAATTGGTTGAGCAATTTTCAATGTGTTTCTGAGAAAAGACTGTGTTGTGCTCTGCACCCAGCCCTTTGCATATATTGTCACTAATATATAAGAACCCTGAGTGGTAATGGTCTCATCTTGCAGATGAGGCTCAGAGAGGTTCAGAAATTTTCCAAGTTCACACAGCTAACAAGTGGTGGAGTCAGGATTTAAATCCAGGCATCCCGCATTCCAAAGCCCTTTGCTTTGTAAGACGCCAACCACCATCTCTGCACAAAGAATCTGGAATGAGGCGAACCTAAAGAGATTCACTACTTTTGTTGATACTTGGCAAACACCTTGTAATGGTTGAATCTCTCCTCCAAAGGAGTCCCAAAGCGGATGGGTTCCAGGAAGAAATCTGCAGAGATTCTGGTGCCCCGCTCATGTGCACCTCTCCAATCAACCGAGGCAAGCGTTCATTCATCTCAAACTAGCTTTTCACCGTCCGACGGGCTGCCTCTTCCTGAAGTCCAAGCAGCAGTAGCATGAACACAAGATTCCAAAGTGGCCACAGGTGAGGGGATGTCTCCACCACTCCTGGATGTTGAAATGGTTAATGTGTGCAATCTACCTAGAAGTCCAACAAGAAAGTCCATTTTTTGACAGTTCTGTTTTGATTATTCAAGACCTTCCTATTTTGCAGAGATACTTTTTTAAAATTTTATATATATATATATATATATTTAAACTAATTTTCTAACAAGGCTTACATAGTCGACCCGCTCTGTACCCACTGGGTTCCAATCTTTCCTTGTGGATGAGATGGTGGTGCAGGTGATGGGGGTGGGGGCCCAGGAGGCTGGGGACCCAAGGGTGAGGCCGATGGCAGGGTGGAAGTTCATGTATTCCCTCCCCTATTCCCCACACTTTACCAGATGAAAGTAATCACAGAAGACCGCTGGGCTGCAAGGATTCTGAGAGGACAAAACGGACATGCAAGGCTTGGCGAAAATCCTAACCAAAGCGTCATCCAGGAGAACTAAGCTGCGGGGCAGAAGGCAGGTGGACGCCGCAGACTGGAGGTGGGGACCCAGGCCAAGGCTGGAGCTTGCAGTTGGAGGGGAAGGCATGCGGCCTCAGCGAAGGCCCTGGGCAGCAGGCCTCCTAGAAACCTTCCCCACCCTGCCCACACACTCCACTGTGAGTGAGTGCTATTGAAATGATTCTATGAGGTACCCTTGGCCTAGAGCAAGCTCACTCGATTCATGGAAATCTCACTTCTATGACAGGCGTCATGCAGAGGTTGCAAGCACTGGATTTGGACTTTGGCCACCTTTATATGTTCTGGCTTTGCAGCTTACTAGCTGTCATCATTTGGGCAAGTCACTTAAGCTTGCCCCCTGCCTCAACTTCCTCATCTTTGAAATGGGAATGACAGCAGTCAGGTGGCCAAGGGTGAACCCCAGTAGGAAAAGGGCTGGTGACTCTGTCCGGGGCTGGACGCAGCTCCTACCCTCTGGCTGGCTGCACGCCAGGACCTGTGTGGAGAACAGAAGCCCAACCCTAGCCCCACCTCCCTCCACAATCCTCAAGACATTTGGAGCCCCCCTGTCCAATCCCTGTTCTCTCTTGCTAAAGGGGTGCAGCCTTCCAGCATCCTCCCAGCCTCGGTGGCCTTAACTATGAGCTCTTTCCATGAACAGGGTGACTCAAAGGCCCCAGTCATCACCCGCCACCACGCCTCCCCCATCCCTGGCTTTACCCTTTGCCCTCTAAATAAGGAAGCCAGTGCTGCCAGGCCAAGGACTTCTGCCCAATTTGGGTCCTGGGTGGCCTCTCGCCTCCCTCTTCCCCTGGGCCCCCAGCCAACTCCCCCTCCCTCAGAGATGCGCCCTGCTCACTTCATTCCTGCCTCATAGTTGGAATGACAACAGCTCCCAGAATCTGTGGGGTGTGTGTGTGTGGGGGGGGTGTGCCGGGGGTCTGGGGAGGCAGCCAGGCCGTGGAGCAGGTTAATGTTACAGCCCTGGATAAGTGAGCTGGGCCACTTGACGTCAGGGTGATGATGGGTGGCAGGGAGGGCCAAGCGGCTGAACTATAAAGACAAGTCCAATCCGATATAATCAACTCGGGTCGGAGTGAGCGGGCCAGCCAGGCAGCGTCCCCAAGCCATGGTCCCTACCGGCCGCGGCTCAGCCTGGGTCCCTCTGCTCCAGACCCAAGTGCCCAAAGCCGGCTTTGGTTTCATGTCAGCAGCCTTCAACTGCCTTCCAAAAATAAGCCCCTGCCGCCATGCCGAGGGGAGAAAAACAAGAAGGGCGGTATTTTTAGGGCCATTAATTCTGACCACGTGCCTGAGAGGCAAGGTGGATGGCCCGGGGACAGACGCTGCTCATCACTATGTCCCGGGGAGCAGGACGTCCGCAGGGCACGCTGTGGGCTCTCGTCTTCCTCGGCGTCCTAGTGGGCATGGTGGTGCCCTCTCCCGCAGGCACCCGAGCCAACGGCACGCTGCTGGCCTCAAGGGGCTGGGGCACCCTGCTGTCCAGGTCTCGAGCCGGGCTGGCCGGAGAGATCGCAGGCGTGAACTGGGAGAGTGGCTATTTGGTGGGGATCAAGAGGCAGCGGAGGCTGTACTGCAACGTGGGCATCGGCTTCCACCTTCAGGTGCCCCCCGACGGCCGGATCAGCGGGACCCACGAGGAGAACCCCTACAGTGAGTGCCATCCGCAGCCAGTTGGGGAAGCCAGGGGATGGGACTCCAGCAGGTCTCTGGTGCCTGGGGTCCTATGATGAAGGGGCAAGGAGGATTCTCCACCTGGGTGCCCACTAGCCTAGCCACCTCCCCCAACTCGCTTTGCTCCTGCAGGGTGCATAGGCTGAGGTCTGAGCATCCTCTGCCACCCGCCCATGGAGCCCCTGCGGCATCAATTCCTTCAGTATTTCAGGCACAGCCATGGCCTCATAGGACCACCAGGAACCCCCAGCCAGGGGGAGCCACAAAATGAGGGTGGAGAGAACCGGCAAGGATGCTTAGACCAGATTAGATATGAGCTGCTTTTTATTTCACTTCCCTCTTTGAGAGGAAAGGCAAGTCATTTGCAAAATTTCCAGCTGCAGCTTGTCCTTCTTTCTAGTTCAGCTTGCCCCCAACCCCCATGCCCGCCCTACAAGGTGGTGGGTTGCTGTCTAGATGGGCTAGCCCCAGGAGGGGATGGGGCTGGAGGATCCAGGGCAGCCGTCAGACTCTGTGTGGCTGCAGTGTTTGCAAGATTAGATAGGCTGAAATGTGTTGAAATGCGAGGAGACATTTTAAACAAAGCTAATCAGAAATGACTTTTTTTTTAATCCACGTCAAGGACCTCGTGTGATTAAGCCCAGATTCGAAGCTACTCTTAGATAGATGCCCAGGCGGCCACTGGGATCTCTAACTCCAGTGTCAGAACTTCCCCCTTGCAGAACTCGATTGTTAACAGTTCAGTAAAATGGCCCAAGCTGACAACTCAGCTTCCAAAGTGAGATCAGGGTGGAGGCGATAGAAGGCCTGACTTTCTAGAAGCAGGAGGGTGGGCCTAGATGCCCTTTGTGTGTGGGGGGGGGGTCACCTTTAGCTTGACATCCCACTCTGCTTTGCACAATCGTAACACAGCCCCTGTCTCTTTGGCAGGCCTGCTGGAGATTTCCACAGTGGAGAGAGGTGTGGTGAGCCTTTTTGGGGTGAAGAGCGCCCTCTTCGTCGCCATGAACAGTAAAGGAAAATTATACGCCACGGTGAGTCCATCAGGCCAGGGGAAGCTTCCGGCTGCACGAGGCCTGCCTGCGCGCTCAGTTGCTCAGTCATGTCCGGCCGGCTCCTCTGTCCGCGGGACTCTCCAGGCTGGACTGGGTTGCCATTTCCTCCTCCAGGGGATCTTCCAGACTCGGGGATTGAACCTGCACCTCCTGTATTAGCAGGTGGACTCTTTACCACTGAGCCACCCGGGAAGCCCCTGCATGAGGCCTGAAGAGTGTGCAGTTGAAGAAAGTAATGCAAACTCTTGAGCAGAGATGTGCATATTCATCTAGAATGAGGAGGGGGGCTGTGGGAGGAGCCGGTGCGAGTGAGGTGCTTGCAGCTCTGTGCTGGATTGCGTTTTTCTTGATCCCACCCATTGGAGCCTTGTAGCAAGAAAGGAACCGTAGCTCAGAGGGCTATAGGGTCCAAGGGAAGCCAGAGTTCTGCATAAAGCTGCTGTCCAAGCTTACGGTCAGGCCCTGAGCTGGAGAGGCCCAGAGAAGCAGGCTTGTGTTTCAGCCTAGACATGCTGCTCCCATGAGCCACCCTCCAGCCGCGAGCACAGCTCGGGGAGAAGAAATGAAGCTCTTTTCCTCCCCTTTATCAGTGTGTGGACATCTCACTTTCAGGTTTTAAGCCCTCTGACCTCTGATCCCAGCTGCCAAAGAACCATGCCTCCCACTGTACCCCCTTAGCTGGCACCAGCCTCCACCTCTGCCTTCTCCTATCACCCGTCACGGCTGGTGGGGGCAATGCTAGCACTTGGGTTAACCTCCCCAACTTCCACGTTTCCCCACTTCTCTGCTCTCTCTGATCCCTTCCTTCCTGGGTCTCCCAGCCCACAATTTTGGCATATTCCAAAACGTGAACGGGGAAAGCATTCCTATGAAGGCAGAGACCCTGGGAGTTCTCGCGACTGAAATAAGAAGGCTAAAAAGGAAGACCTGTGAGCCATGGTCAAGGAATAGCAGAGTGACTATTTCTGGGGAGGGTGTGGAGGGCCGTTCTACCCCTGCGTGGGGACAGACGGGAGCAGGAAGTGAATGCAGAGGCCCTGGGACCCGGGGCTGGCATCCAGGGAGGCTGTCCCAACAGACCAGGGCTGTGAAATGCCCGAAAAGGGAGCCCAGGTGGCCTCAGCCTGTGATCTGCAGCACTAGCACCTCTCTGTCTGTGTTGGTTTGTGTGATGACAAGGCATGCGTCAGAATCAGTGAGCCTCTGAGGACAAGTGGCTGGACGGCGGGTAGGCTGGAGTTGGAACCATCCTAGTCTGTACCGTGAGAGGAGGTGCTTCTGCTGAGGGCCTACAGGCATCACCTGCAGAGCACAGAGGCAGGTCTGCACACAGACCCGGGGTCCCACCTGCAAAGTGAGGATGAAGATCAGATGCACCTCTCGGGGCTTCTGGGGAACAGTGCCTAGAGAGCATCCCCAGGGCTCCTGATCAACAGTAGTGCTCAATACAGGGGAATCATTTATGTTATCTCAACACTGCTGCAGGCTCTACCCATCTCCTACTAGAGAGGAGTCCCCTGGGAGGAATCTCTGCATCCACCCCACCTTGGCAACTTGTCACAGGCCAGATTTCTGGGGTCCCTCCTCAGAGATGCTCAGTCATTAGGGCTGGATCGGGGGCCCGCATATGTTTGTTTTTATTCTTCAAGTTTCCCAGGTATTTCTGAGGTGCAAGCAGGCTTAGGGGCCACCAGGCTACATGGGCTTTGCACGGCAGGGAATTCTCACTGGCCGATGGTCACATCAGAGCTGAAAGCTTCAGGGAGATGAAACTGGTCTGCAACGGGGATCCTCAGATGTCCTTTTCACTGCTCTCTGCATGTGTGATGGAGAGGGCAGGAGGTCCCTGGGGCCAGCAGGGCTTCGATGGAGCCAGTGCCCTGCCCAGTACAGTGGATGGTCGCCGACAGCCCCTTCCCAGCCACGCGAGTGTTGCCTGGATCCCGCTGGTTGCAGAGCCAGGAATGGGGGCAGTTGGCTCTGAGCTTCTCTGCAAAGTGAATCTTTTGGAAGGAAGCACAGATTACATCAACCCTTATCTCTGCCACCATCATTAACAAGATATTTAGTATTTCTTTCTCCTTATCCTGAAAGAAATTTAACTGTGAGGTGGGGGAAGGACACAAACAGAGCGTCAGTGTGACCACTTCCCACTTGAAACCTGGGGTCCCCGTAGGAGAAGCCAGGGAGGCTGGGACCAGCAGGAGCGCTGGAAGTAGACAGAGCATTCCGGGACCACGAGGAGGGGGAGACTCTGAAGCATAGGCTGACCCCTCACTCCTGGGCAGATGACTTCAAAGGGGGTCCACAGGACTCACTGAAGAGACAAAGTCCAGGAAAAGGGGGGGCTTCCCTGGGAGGATCCCTGCCCACCATCTACACCTCCACCTCCTCCCCTCATATACCTCCCAGGGGCGTCTGCCCAAGGGCACCTTCTTGGAGGGGAGATGTCCTCCCTGGAGTCCCAGACCCACTACCAGATGCTCCTGAACCCCCTCCCCCCACCCTGCAGTGCCCCTCAGGGGCCATTATCACAGTCTGAAAGAACAATTGCCAACTGATCCCGGAGCCAGGAAGACTCCTGATGGATGGTGATTTCATTCACACCATTTCCTTTAAGCCCCTGGAACTGTCTCCCTCCCTGCATGCTCAGCTGCTACTATGGTCCCTGAGTGGGGTTTCCTCTGGGGGGTGGGGACCCCTGCTCGGGGGAGAGACAGAGGGAGAGACAGGGGGCAAAGTAGGAAAATAGTCAGTAGGTCGTGTCAGACTCTCTTGCAACTGCATGGACTGTAGCCCACCAGGCTCCTCTGTCCATGGGATTCTCCAGGCAAGAATACTGGGATGAATTGCCATTCCCTTCTCCAGGGGATCTTCCCAAACCGGGGATTGAACCCACATCTCCTGCACTGCAGGCAGATTCTTTACAGGGAAATCCAAGGTAGGAAAATAAGCGCCAAGAAAACTCACCTAGAGAGTGGGCTCCCATGGGTCTCATCCCTTGGAAGGAAGGGTGCAGAGCCTGTGGCAGTGTTTAGACAATATAAACAGCTCACCCATATTGAGCACCTACTATTTGCCAGGTGTCCTTGGGATGCTCTCTGGACAGTACCCCACCAGCTCAGCTGGGAGGCGTGTCTGACTGTCATCCCCATTTTGAAGATGGGACCCTGGGTCTCTGAGGTCTCAGGTGAATCAGGTTTGTGTGCAGACCTGGCTCCACGGGTGATGCCCTAGGGCTGCAGCAGAAACGCACCACCTGTGCAGACTGACACCCAGGTTTCAGCTCCTAGCCTCCAGCCACTGTCTTACTTCCAGCAAAGTCTCTAACCATCTCTGAGCCCAGACCTCTGCTCCCTCTGATTGGGACGGAGGCAGGAATCAGTGAGTTCCAATCGCCTTAATCTTTTTAAAATTAAAAAAGAAAAAAAAAATCAAAGATCTCCACCTGCCAGTGGTACTGTTAGAATCCTGTAGCCGAGAAAAGCACATAGTGATGAAAATCTGCTAGGGATTCAGTTATGCTTCTCTGTGATTTTGATTTTACTCAGTATAACTGTGTCTCCATCCTTTTCATCAATGGCGTCATGACAACAGGCGAAGCAAAGCATTTATTTCATCCGCAGAGGCCTTCGGTTGTTACCTGGGGCGTTAACCTGCGGGGAGGGGAGGATCAGGTCTTGCTCTTAGCTGCTTCTCTCCCCTAGCGGGAGATGGAGTCTGAGCAGATGGGGCAAAGGGTCACTGGAGCTAACAGTATGCGGAAGGGTCAGAGATGGGACCCCAGAGCTGGGGGCGGCTTGTGGTGCAGCCAGGGGCCTGCAGAGCCCTGCAGACAGTCTCCCATATGGCTTTGTCTGCGGCCTCCCTGCTAGCCAGGGCGATGCAGGAATAAGGAGTGAGAAGCACGGCAGGCCTGGTGGAGGCATCTTCAAATGCTTCTAAGTTGCCGATGCAATTGTGTGTTAGGAACGGGGATCAGAAAGGATAGGCGTCTTCAGAGCCAGGAGGTATTGTTTCTCCATTTCAGCTAGGGACCGAGAAAACAGCAGTTGGGCTCCAGGAGGAGAGGGTCTTGGGACAAAGAATTATCTGGGTTTTTTCTCACCTCCCCCCTCCTTATCCATGCAACCCCCTCCCCAACTCCCATGCCCATAGACAACCAGGAGTAAAGGGGGCAAATGGCCTGGGTAGCCCTAGAAAATAGAACTTTAAAGACAAGGAGACACTTCCATCAGTCCGGTGACCTAGTGAATAAACACCAGAGTCTGGGATGGCTGTCTGGTCCACCTCAGACTCTGAGAGGCATTTCTGCCAGCAGTAACTCATGCCAAGACCCCTGTATGTCCCACCCACCCCTGCAAAATGCCCCCTCTCCACTGCCAGAGCTAAACGCTTTAGAGCTGGGTCCTCAGAAGTCCGATTAGACCTATGTGGAATTTAAGACATCGTCACGCTGGAGCTTGGGGCCTAGCAGGCCCCAGCAATGTGATCCGGGGGAATTATTTTCATTTGTTCAAGTAATAATATACGGTAGCTGCTTTTCTTAACACGGCGTTCGCTTGGCTTTTCCCACCAGAGCTGAGGAGCCAACATTCCTGAGCCATGAGACTTGGCTCAGGGACACGAACGGTGAGATGAAGTGAGGGGCTGGTCCCGATGCCAGCCTGAGCATCCGTGGGGCTGTGGAGTATCAGGCTGGAGGGAAGAGTTCAGGGCCACGATCTTGGCCTCCTGCCCTGGGCCCCGTGGCCACTTGAACACCAGGGATGGAGCAGAGGGGCTCAGAGAGGAAGGGGCCAGGCAGAGAGGCTTTCAAAGCAACTTCATCCATGTCTCTTCTCACTTTGGATTCGCACAGAATTCTGGGCAAGGCTTTGGACAATAAAGAATCTGCCTGCAATGTGGGTCAGCTGGGTTCGATCCCTGGGTCAGGAAGCTCCCCTGGAGAAGGGCATGGCAACCCCCTCCAGTATTCTTGCTTGGAGAATCCCATGGACAGGAGCCTGGCGGGCTACAGTCCGTGGGGTTGGAAAGACCATGACACGACTGAGCAACTAACACAACATGGGGAAGGCTAGGGACGTAAAGTGGGCTGGAGGAAAGAAACAGAGGTTGGAAACTTTCCGAGAAGTTGGGGATGGAAGTTGAATATCAAAATCTGATGAGCAGAGACCAAAGCACCACGTAAAACACCACCATCGTGCACATTTAAACAAATACGTTTTAGAAGATCTACTACTACTACTGCTGCTAAGCCGCTTCAGTCGTGTCCAACTCTGTGCGACCCCATAGACGGCAGCCCACCAGGCTCCCCCATCCCTGGGATCCTCCAGGCAAGAACACTGGAGTGGGTTGCCATTTCCTTCTCCAGTGCATGAAAGTGAAAAGTGAAAGGGAAGTCGCTCAGTCGTATCCGACTCTTAGTGACCCCATGGATTGCAGCCTACCAGGCTCCTCCATCCATAGGATTTTCCAGGCAAGAGTACTGGAGTGGGGTGCAATTGCCTTCTCCATTTAAAAGATCTAGACGAACGCATGTAAGAATTAAAGATTTTAAAATTTAAAAAAAAATTAAAAAATTAAAAAAAAAAAAAAAAAAGATCTAGACCTTAGCAAAAGCTAGATTCTTCTATTGGATCAGGGCAAATGCTCTGAATTTCTGGCTCCAATTTGGCTCAGTTCCTCTCTCTTTCTGTCCTGTCCCCAGAGACGTCTGCCCCAAGATCTGATTCCCTCTCTAGAGTTTGCAAAGAAAGTGAAGTCGCTCAGTCGTGTCCAATTATATGCAACCCCATGGACTGTAGCCCACCAGGCTCCTCCATCCATGGAATTTTCTAGGCAAGGGTACTGGAGCAGGTTGCCATTTCCTTCTCCAGGGGATCTTCCCGACACAGGGATCAAACCCAGGTCTCCCTCATTGCAGGTAAAGGTTTTACCATCTGAGCCACGAGGGAATCAGAGTTTGCAAACTTCACATGAAAACTCTCCCTTGACCACCGTTTAGATCAGAAATGAATTCTCCTGGAAACTGGCAGGTGGAGTGCTCTCCAGGGTCATAAAAAGTTAGAACCGATTGGTGGGTGGATGGGGGCTGGACAGGACTAGAGGGAGAGCACAGACCACTTTCTGATACAAAGCTTCTCTCAGTCCATTTTCTGGGCCATCTTCCATCCTCAATTCCCTCCCCATTTTCACTAACATGACGAGGTAATATCAATACATGCACATGGTGTAAGGGGTGGGATGGTGCAGAAGAACACACCGTGGAAATGAAGTCTCACTCTCACTGTTTTTTGTGGTTTTTTTGGGGGGGAGGCGGGGTTTGGCCATGCCATGCAGCGTATGGGATCTTAGTTCTCTGACCAGGGATCGAACCCATGCCCACTGCATTGGGAGCTCAGAGTCCTAACCACTGGACCACCAGGGAAGTTCCTCCCTTTCACTGTTGTCTCAAAGACCCAGACTCTCCCCTGGGCAGCACTGTCACTAGGCCTCGTGTGCCAACCATTCTAGAAAAGAACCAGCTTCCCTATGTGGGTGCTTATGTTGGCATCATATTTTTAAATCACACAAACAGGAGCAAACTACTCACAGTGTCTGAATCTTGCTTCTTCACTGAACCGCATGCCTTAGGGGCCACCTCCAAACAGTGCACAGAGGGGTTCTGGGTTTTTCTGACTGAGAGCCTTCTCTGTGTGGCTGTCCCGTCACTGAGCGGAGCGCCGCCCGCCTGGCAGACCCTGAGGCTGTTTCTGGTCTCTCACTGTTTTAGGTGATGCTGCAGTGAGTGACTTTTATACACGAGCGGAAGTGAGCCTATAAGATAAATTCCTAGAAGTGGAAGCACTCATCAAACCTGTAGTTATTATTTCATCCTAATAAATATTGTAAATTTTCTCTTGACAGCAGTTATAACAATACACACAGCAACACATCCAATGAGAACGGCTAGGCCCCATGCCCTCACCAACGAATGCCTCTTATCCAGCTCAGTTCTCTGCGCAACCCGACAGTTACAAATGTGATTGCACAGCTGTGCTTTACAGTTCCTTCAGGGCTTCCCTGGGGGCTCAGATGGTAAAGAATCTGCCTGCAATGCAGGAGACTCAGGTTCCCAGGCTGGGAAGATCCCTTGGAGAAGGGAATGGCTACCCACTCCAGTATTCTGGCCTGGAGATGTCCATGGACAGAGGAGCCTGGCGGGCTACAGTCCACGGGGTCACAAAGAGTCGGACACGACTGAGTTAGGCATATTTTCTTATGTTTAAATGCTACTTGTATTTCCTTTTCTGTGAACTGTCTATAAACATCCATTTTTCAGTTAGTTCATGGTTCTGAATATAATAGCAAAATTTAATCTATTGCAAACTATATTATAAAGTATAATTGCATTGTAAATGTTTTTTTTTTAATGCAGTTTGCAATTTACATTCTTATTTTCTTTAAGGTGATTTTTTTTTTTTCTAGGCAGAAGTCTAATTTATTCCTCTTGGGTTTCATAATGGCCTCTATTTTTCTGTGTCCTGCTTAGAAAGAGCTTTCTGACTTTTTTTTTAAGATTGTCTTCTCTCTTTTTTCGTTTTGTTTTCGGTCCTGCCTGCATGGCTTGTGGTACCTCAGTTTCCAGACTGGGGTTTGAACATGGGCCTTGGCAGTGAAAGCGCCACTAGGCCACCGGGGAACTCTCCTTAAGTTTCTCTTTTTAGCACTTAAATATTTGTTCCTTTGGAATTTATTATAGAGTTAGGAATAAAATCATACATCAGATTTTATCATTATTCCATTATTATTATTATTATTATATACGATGGTATCCAGTTCTTCCAACACCATGTTTTCTCCAGTGATTGCAATGCCACTTCTGTTTTATATTCATTTTATGTTCATGTTTGGATTTACTTCTGGATCGTTTTCTGTTTGTTGAGCTGCACCAGACTGTTGATTTATGCAGCATTATTTCTGCTCAACTTTGAACATTGATCCTGAATTCACTTTTCCCTGGAGCTTTGCCCATGGACAGCCTTAGGTCCTGTGGTTACCCCGACCGCCCGTGTCCCGAGAGGCCCCAGGAGTGCGGGGCCAGAGCCCGGTCAGCTCTGTGCCCCTCTCCCCCAGGCTCGCCCCCTACCACCACTCAGACAATAAACGCAGGGCTTAGAAGCTAACTTGTCCTACAACCCACTGCAGCTTTTTTTAAACTTTATTTTTGGCCGCTCTGGGTCTTGTTGCTGCAGGGACATTTCTCTAGATGTAGAGCGAGCTCTGCTCTTCATTGAGGTTCGCGGGCTTCTCACTGTGGTGGCTTCTCTTGTTTCATATCACGGGCTCTAGGGTGTGCAGGCTTCAGTTGTTGCCACTCCCAGACTCTAGAACAGGCTCAATAGTTGTGGCTAACGGGCTCCGTTGCTCCAAGGTACATGGAATCCTTCCAGACCAGGGATGTCTAGAAAACCTATGTCCCCTGCATTAGCAGGTAGATTCCACTGGACCACCAGGTAAGCCCCCACAGCAAGTTTTACAGGAATGATGATCCCAAGACAAAGCCTTTAGTGCTTTTACTTTCAACTAATCTATGAATCGGTTGGAGGAGAATCATTATGGCAATAGCAATTACTTTTTACTTTGCTGTGTGCCAAGCCTTATACCATGCATTATTTCAGTGACTGGGCCCTCCGATTTTATGACAGAATTGTCATCACTGTTCCCATTTTACAGATGAGGAAGCTGAGGTTTAGAAGGTGATATCACTTGCCAAGTTCACATAGCTAAATAAGAGGTGAATCATCACATATGCTTCGCCTACTTTGATTAGTTTCTTCTTCCTACTTTGGGACATTCCTTTCTTCATTCTGCAAATATTTTTGAGCACCCATAGCAAGCAAGATAAAAACTTGTGAAAAACAGAACTCCCTGGTACGATATTCAGAAGCCAGTTGACATGGCTAGTGCAGACTTGCAGGGTCATCTCAAGGAAATGAACATCACAGGGAGGTGCCTTGTCAACAGTAACCCAGGGGTGTGAGAGGGAAAGAGAGGAGACCTTCATTCATTGAGGGGGTGGCAAAGGGATGGGTGAGTGGTACCCAGCGTATTACCTAGACAATGCCCATGGCCCCTCACTGGCTCTCGCTGCATCCAAGAGCTATCCCTTTGTGGGCATCCATGAGCCCCTATTAGAGCATCATCCATCCAGTGTCACCTGCTCAAAAGGACACAGTCCTTGTCTCAAGGAACTGGGAGTCCCCTGGGATGGTGCATTGTTTTCAGTGCTGTCAGACTGGTCCACTTGGAGCCCCGAGGAGCCAGCTCATCACCCTTGTTCATCAGAGAAAGAGGCTCTCGTCCACCCCACGGCGGCAGGGTAAGGCCAGGCACTCGTAGTACGATTCCTCTTGAGAAGGTCAGACGATACCCCTGGCACAGCCGCTCAGCCATTGAGTGGGTTTTTTATAGCCGATGGCCTCAGTCGGCAGGAAGGAGTCAGGTATTATGCTCAGCTCTGTGTCTGTTTCATTCTGCATTTCTCTAAAGACCAGATCCCAGGCTTTTGGCCCTCCAAGGGAGCGACCCCCACCTGAAGCCCAGAAATCCCCCCAGCCGGGGGCAGTGACTTGGGTGGGTTTGAATGGAGGGCCCTCTCTTCTAGGAATAAAGGAGGACTTGGGTGATTTATTGGGGCTGAACTTGTCGATGTGTGGCCGGAAGCCTGGCCCTCAGTTTCTGAACAGGTGGTCCTCACATAACTCGCTCCAGCGGGGGCCCTTCATCACCAGCCCCAGACTCCATGGCACCACAGGTCGCAGAGGGAACCAGGTTCTGTTCCCCATAAGGTCTCTGCTCATCACCATCTCATTCCTGCCTTTCTCTGGAAAACGGTGGATTCCTAGGGGGCACCAAGTCTTCCAGGTGGCTCAGTGGTAAAGAACCCACCTGCCAATGCAGGAGACATAATGAGACACGGGTTCGATCCCCCGGTCGGGAAGATCCCCTGGAGGAGGAAATGGCAACCCACTCCAGTATTCTTGCCTGGAGAATCCCATGGACAGAGGAGCCTGGTGGGCTACAGTCCATGGGGTCACCATGAGTCGGACATGGCTGAGCACACACACATAGATGACACCAGGCACCTCTGGGCTCAAAATCAAAGCCAAGGATGGGCCTTTTAACGGGCAGCACACTTGGGCCTTAACCTGGGAAAGATGGGATGAGGGATCCAACTGGAGAATTACCATAATAACCAGACGCAGGTGTGCTGGGAAGGCCTTAGAAAGTTGTCCGTCTCAACCTCCACTCACCTGCCCCTCCTGATGGTCCCTCAGCACGTGACATGCAGAAAAGGGAAACAGGTCTGGAGGGGAGAAGGCTGCCCCAAGGTCACGCAAGTGAAGTCACTGATCAAACCCCAGTCCTCAGTCCTGCTCCACTGGATCCTCTCCCAGCAGACTGGAGAAGACAGCTTCTTCTATCCCTTCCTGGTGCTGTCTCTGAACGTAATAAATTATCATCCAGGTGTTTAGTAGACTAAGTGCCCACGACCGGCAGTCTGGAGCACCCCCGGTCGCCACGTGACACAGGCCGTCCACCCACATCCCTGGGCCTGAGTTTTCTCATCATGAAGAGGGGGAAGGTGAGGGGGGCCCACGAGAGCTCCAAAGGCCCCCCTGTTTTCAGCTTCCAGGCTTCTGCTTACCCAGGATGGCTCAGAGCTCCCAGCAGTCATCCGATTCGGGGAGGCGAGGGGCCCAAGGCCTGCTGGGCTTCGTTCATCACTGACGCTCTGCCATTTGTCCATTTCCTCCGCAGCCCAGCTTCCAAGAAGAGTGCAAGTTCAGAGAGACCCTCCTGCCCAACAACTACAACGCCTATGAGTCGGACATGTACCGAGGTGCCTACATCGCGCTGAGCAAATATGGACGGGTGAAGCGGGGCAGCAAGGTGTCCCCGACCATGACTGTCACACACTTCCTCCCTAGGATATGAGGACCCCAGAGGAAGGCTCACAGGCGGAAAGTAACGTCTTTTCTGTTGGAATTTTGCACAAGTGGACAGTTTCTCCTCCCCCTATGCCTCCTGAGTTGAGCTCCTTCTCTGCTTGGGAGTGGGGAGACCTGAGCTGGTACCCAGAGCCACTGGACCCCATGGCGTGTGACCCACCCGAGGGAGGGGTTGCAGCTGGGCTCCTAGAATGGCAATGGATTGATCGATCCCACGCTCTGACCTCGACTGAGGGGAGAAAGTCCAGAGACACTCGTGGAAGAGGACCCTGGGCCCTGGAAAAGAAGGGGAGGAAGTGCGTGTGCTGACGTATATCCATACATCTCGGTCTATACGTGCAGACATCTCGGTCTATATCGTCAGAGCCAGGGCATCTGGGCATCTCCAAACAGGTTTCTTCCTCCAGGCGTCACCGGAATCTGCCTGCAAGAATGTCACCTGTCAGCCCAGCAGGATCGATGCGTGCTCCCACTCTGCCTCTTCCCAATCACCTTCCCTCTCAGAGGCTGCTGACTCCGTGGGTTGCCCCGGGGGCGGGGGCAGGAAGCAGCTGTCCTCTAAAGTGCAGAGAGGGCAGGGTGACAGGGCGTAAGATTTAGCTGCAGACAGAAAGACTGAGCGGGCGCTCGAGGCATCCTGGGTGTGAGGGCTCTGGGGACCCTGGGACACATTGTTGGGGAAGCTGGGGGAGACAATATCCCCCTTTTTTGGAGGAGAGGGTCGGAGCAGTGTGTGAAGCAACTGGTAGAATACCGGCTAGAAGCAGCGGAATGGACGGGGCCTCCTAGAGAGAGCCTTTCTGCTCGGAGGACTCAAATGCTGCGTGTGGCTCCAAGAACAAGCTGCGGCCAGGCTGCCTGCCCGTAACTTTTCCTCACATTGAACTGGGTCTTATTTTAACCTCAGATGACAAGGATCCTAATAATGGCAACCTCTTTGGCGAGCATCAAGGGGTACAAAATAGGTCATGAAGGAAGTAGAGAGGTTTCAGACTTCAGATGCTAATTCCTCTCCAGTAATGTCCAGGAAACTCACCCAAGTTCTCATCTGATACTCTCACTTCCTTCTCAGCCGACCTCCCCCACACATGCACCGGTGCCTGGATGCAGTGGAATTGGGCATCGTGACGTTCAGAGTTTGCCCCCCGACCCCCTACAGTAGGAGAAGAGTGATAATCCGGTGAAATGGAGCATCCCAGCTGAAGCGGCTCCTTGCTGCCTCAATGCCTTCTTGCCTCCTGGCCTTTGAGAGTATTTAAAGCAGAGGTGCCCCAAGCAACTATAAATGTTGTCCGCCTGGAGCCTTTGGATGCCTGAGCCGTTGGGACGTTCCTAAATCTGAAACCAGAGAGACCCATGTCGGAGCACACATATTTTCGGCGGACGTGGACGGGCAGGTTTCAAAATGAGCTGACACCCTCTGTGACTCTCAGAGGCCCCGGCCAGCAAGACCAGCCCTTCCTCTGCTGCAAATATCCTTGCCTTTGACACACCTCTCTATTTGCAGATGCGTCCAGCTATAGATAGAGCCGGGATGAGCTGAAGGCAAGGGCTGATGATCCAAGGGAGAGACACCCTGCTGGTCACCTCCTCTGCCCGGCACATATCAGGGCAGACATGTGCTGGGGGAGGGACAAGAGGCTGCACCAAAGTGGGCAAAGATGCAACAGTGAGAGCTCAGGATGAGAGAGGACGCAGCCAAGCCTTGAATGGAAACTGGATGGAGCTGGGGTCTTGGTCAAGCAGAAGGGGAAAACATCAGTCCATCTTGACTGTTTGGAATATTTCAAGTGTAGATCTGCTTGGAGGCAGGGGACAAAACGGATTGTTCTTCGGGAGATCTTGTCCTGAGTAACTGGTCTGTTTAACAGGGTACGTCGGAAACCGATGCGCTCACAACCTGAGTGGTGGGTCAGCTCCCAGTAGGATGCAGTGGCGTGTAGGGGGTCTGGGTGGGGATGGATGGAGCGCGATCTGAAGAGGAGAAGGAAGTCACAGGTCCCAAAATATTGGTTCCCTTCTCCCCCAGGTGCTGAGCTCTCTGGCAGGAGAAGGCTCTTCTAAGGAGAGTCATGAGGCCTCAGATGGTTAGATCTTTCTTGCAGCCCCCTAGAGGCTTATAACAGTGCCCAAATCCTGACCAGGAGTTTCCTCAAATGTCCATCCCCATCTCTGATGCTAGAAGGGAGGATGAGAAGCTCTCAAATGCCTGGGACCGGGCAGGCTTGATGCCCGTCACTCCAGTATAACGCATTGTCCGATGACCCTGTGGGCAGCTGGGCATCTGTTCTCACTGGTACCCGGGCCCATGGTGTACTAGAGTTTCAGTACTTCAGAGATCACCTCTGATATACGGCTGAATCATTGACTCTTTAACGTTTTTCCCATCCAGAGGAATTCTCCCAGGGCTATCCCTGTGACCTGTGAGCAACTGAGGCTTAGGGAAAAATCAACCCCCGTCCATAGACATTGGGTCGGGGCACAAACAGAGTGAGGTCTGCACCGGTGTGCAGAGTTCTCTCCTTGCTCATCTCCAACCGAGGCCCATGCTTGGCCGTCAGCCCCATTGGATCTGAAAGGCTGCAGGGAGGTGGCAGAAGCAGGGGAACAGAGGTGGTCCCCACCTTCCCACCAAGCATGGACTAAGAATGTCTTGGGTCCTCCCTCCACCAGATCCTGAGCTATGACACCGGTTCATGCAGTTTTTGTAGCTAAATGGCCTCTGTTCAATCCCAAACCATCTCCAGGAGCTCCAGGCAAAGGCGGGGCTCCAGGAGCCCAGAGACTGCCTTGTTACCCCTTCAAGAACCAATGATGCAGAACAGAGCAAAAAGGTGCACCCCTGAAGGCGGCTTCTCAGCTGGGACAACTTAGCTCAGGACAAAGAAGAGGGGCCAGGCCCCTGAAGAATCTACCCCCTCCTCGGGCAGCCATGGGTAGACCGCAGAGGAAACCAGGAAACGCCCTGCTTGTTCCTGTAGGTCGCTCACTGCCTCCTGACCCCTCCTCCCCACTTCCCAATGGAAAAGCAGCGGACAACTTTGTGATGGACACTCCATCACTCTTCTCCTTCATACCCTCCCTCCACCCCCACATCCCACCACACCTCCAACGCACACCCCAGGCCCCTGGTCAGGGCTGTTCTGGGGCTTAAGAAAGAGGGGAGATTCTCCTGTCCTCTGCTCCAGGCGACACACTTCCCTCCTTCAGACACATCGCTTTCTTCCCAAGCCCGGAATTCTCTCCCAGTTCCCATCCTATCCGGAAGCAGCTGGGACTCTCCAGCCCAGGCTGGCTCCGCCCCTCTCATGCCCTGGATCTTGGACCCTTCCTCATCCTAAGAGAGTCCTAGGGGAGGAAGGAAATGCATGAGGTCGTAAGCTGTCAGTCTCCTTCCTCCCAGAGTTGGACATCCATCGCCTTTGCCCACTCTGGGCCACAGCTGCTAATACAAACCAAACGCAGTCACTGGCCCCCGGGATGAGCTCTCTGCCCTCCCTTTCCTTTTTGCCCCTTTTCATGTGGACACAAGCTAGATTGCTCCTACCTCTTTCTGTCCCAGTGCTTTCCCCCAAGGGCTCTGGGTCCGTCACCACCAAGGAGGTGTTCTCTGCCACCCACCCCTCCCGCACCTGCAAAGTGGGTAGCTAGTATTTCTACACTCTCCTTTCAGCAAGAACCCAGCCATTCATTGTGCTACCTCCCAGGAAAACGCCAATGGTAGGAAAGTTAGGGTCAGGGCCAGAAGCATAGATGGAAACACTGAAATCTGTGCTTGCCCCAGAACTGGTGCATCCTCTTCCCTGGACAGGAGGCAAGAGTGACTGTTCCCACAGCCTCCTGAATCTGGTCCACCCTGCAGATAGCTCACACAGGCCCGGGTGTGGATGCCCCACTGAATGGCAGATTCCAGCACCCACACCGCTGGGTCCTCACGTGGGTTCTCCTTCCTATTAATATAAATCAATCAGTACCTCAGGCTGCATCCCAGGGCAGAGCCTGGGTTTAGCGGGTAGGAAAACGCAGAATTTGTTCAGTCCTGTGCTTGTAAAATGTGATGCTTCTATTTTTTTTTAATATGTATGTGCTATGCACAAACCATATCGTGTTCCAGCAAAAAGGAAAAGGTCTTTTTATACGTTCCTCTAAACTGTTTGACTCCACCCCTCCTATTAAAACCGACAACAAATCTTTGGGCAGTGGTTGATTCTCCTCTGGATTCTTTTTCTCCTCTCGAGGAGGAGGGCAAATTGGAAAGAGAAAGCAGGAGTGCATGGTGCTGTGGATCTTTAAGGCCGGAAGTAGTCACATGGGTCGCTTCATCCATTCTGTATTTTACAGAAGGGGAAACGCAGCCAAGGAGGGAGAAGGGCGATGTCGTCAGCATGGTAGACCAGGGAAACCCTAGTGGCTCAGCTGATAAAGAATCCACCCGCAATGCAGGAGACCCGGTTTTGATACCTGGGTCAGAAAGATCCCCTGGAAGGGGAAATGGCAACCCACTCCAGTATTCTTGCCTGGGAAATCCCACGGACAGGGGAGCCTGGTGGGCTACAGTCCTACAGGGGTCACACAGACTTGGACACAGCTGAGCATGTGCACGCACATAGTGTACCAGGGCCCTGGTTATGCACACTTCTGGGGCCGTCAATCACTTTCGTTACTCATCCACATATTTGCCCATCCGGGATTATTAATAGTTAGGGGGCACCTGTCTCTGAGCTGCCCTGGGCTAGGTTTGGGGGCGGGCATGTGAGTGAACAAGGCAGAAACAGTTCCCTAGCCTCTCACGGACTTGCATTAAAAATATAAAAATCACCCGTGAATGTATTGAAGCGTAGATTCCGAGCCACACTCCCAGCATCTAGGCCTGGGTGGGCCCAGAAGTCTACCTGGGCAGCCTCAACATTGCAGAGCCCTGGTCTAGAAGGATGACTGAACTCGTAGAACATTTGGGCCAAGAGAGACTTTACAAATCATTTAAAAAAATCTTTTCATGGGTTAAAAGAAGAAGAAGGCTAGGGAGTATAAGTTTCTTACCCAAGCTCACCCAGCCTGGTGAGAGAGAGACCCCTTCTCTCCTTTCTGTCCACTGTCCCCCACCATCATCAGCCCCTCCACTTCACCCCTCACTCCTGCACCCACACCCCACCCTCTTCTGCCTCCTCCACAGGCCCTGGGGGGGATGGATGGCAGCGTGTCTTCAGCTGAGCAATGATGGATTCTGAATAAAGCTACATACTCTTGGAAGAGGGCTTCCCTGGTGGCTCAGACGGTAAAGAATCCGCCTGCAGCTCAGGAGACCTGGATTCGATCCCTGGGTGGGGAAGATCCCCTGGAGGAGGGCATGGTAACCCACTGCAGTATTCTTGCCTGGAGAATCGCATGGACAGAGAAGTCTGACGGACAACCGTCCACGGGTCGCAAAAGAGTCGGACATGACTGAGCGACGGACACTTTCACTTTCACTTTCTGCTGGAAGAGCACCTGGTCCCGTGCCCTCTTTATCTCACCCTTGTGTTTACACATGCAGTTAACATCTCTGAGCTCCTACTGTGTGCCCAGATACCACACTGGCCCCAGCAATATTGCTGTGGTCAGTTATCTGTGAGCTCATATGCTAGCAAGGAAGACAGACATTAAAGGAATAATTCAGCAATTTGTGATTAAGAGGCATGAATGAGAAAGTCCAGGGGTCCCATGGGGTCACAGATCAGGGTCCAGGGTGGATAAGGGGACCCATCCCAGTGAGAGCTGAGCTGTGAGGGACGTCAGTCAGATTTCAGGTGAGTGAGTGGGTGGGTGGGGTCAGGGGAGGATGGATGCTCTAGGGGAGGAAGGCTGTTGCAGGTGTTTGAGGGGCAGGTGGGGCTGAGGGAAGAGTCAGACACGACTGGGTGACTGAGCATGCTCACAACATAGGCAATAATTTCCGTTGAGGACGACTAGGAC
The DNA here is from genome assembly GCF_001704415.2 of Capra hircus. Taxonomy (NCBI): domain Eukaryota; kingdom Metazoa; phylum Chordata; class Mammalia; order Artiodactyla; family Bovidae; genus Capra; species Capra hircus. The sequence continues at coordinate 104,601,124 of NC_030812.1, forward strand.
CTTAGGTGATTTCTGAAGACATTTCTGACCCTCACAAGTAGGGGTGCAGGCTTTTATTGTATCTTATGGATAGAGACCAGGGCTGCTACAGTACCCAGCACAGCCCCAACCACAGAGAACAGTCCAGTGGTGCCCGGGTTATGAAAGCCTGCAGACAGGTACAGGCGCCCCTCTTACTTGGCCTAAAATTTCTTCTTCTTCTTTTTTTTTTTTTGGCTGCATCACGCCACTTATGGGATCTTAGTTCCCTGATGAGGGATTGAACCCACACCCTCAGCAGTGAAAGTAGAGAGTCCTAACCACTGGACCATCAAGGAAGTCCCTTACTCAGCCTGAAATTCATCACTGACTCTCCCTGGAGACCCAGGTGAGGCAGGAAGGCTCTGAGAGAAGCACCCCTTGCTTCTCCTCTGCATCCCCAGGAAGTCCTGTGCAGACAGGATAAGGCAGTGGGCGATGGGGGGTTGTCCAGAGAGGAGGCTGGGCAGATGAGGAGTTCACATCTGGGAGCCAGTTGAGTGTTCCTGGGTGGAAGGAGGAATGTGAGGGGCAGGTGAGTAGGACCCAAGGGAAATGAAGTGAAGGCCCCACAGGTCCTTCCTCTTCTCTGTCACCTTCTCAAACCCGGGTCAGAACCCTTCCCCAACCCCCATCCTGCTCCTGCCCCCATCCATCCCATCTCAGCCAGCAGGACTCTTGTTCAAAATCTTATCCCTAAATTGTTCCTTGCTGTTCAGTTGCTAAGTTGTGTCCGACTCTGCGACCCCATGGACTGCAGCATGCCAGGCTTACATGTCCTTTACTGTCTCCCGGGCTTTGCTCAAACTCATTGAGTCAGCGATGTTTAGTCATCTCATTCTCTGCTGCCCCCTTCTCTCCTGCCCTCACTCTTTCTCAGCATCAGGGTCTTTTCCAATGAGTTAGCTCTTCTCATCAGGCGGCCAAAGTATTGGAGTTTCAGCTTCAGCATCAGTCCTTCCAGTGAACACCCAGGACTGATCTCCTTTAGGATGGACTGGTTGGATCTCCTTGCAGTCCAAGGGACTCTCAAGAGTCTTCTCCAGCACCACAGTTTGAAGGCATCAGTTCTTCGGCGCTCGGCCTTCTTTGTGGTCCGCTCTCACATCCGTCCTGATGCATCCCACGAATTAGTGAGCTGTGACCACCAGCACCCACTGGCCACCTCTGTTCTTCCCCATCCGACCTGACCCTCCCCACTCCTTCCCCAGGGTTACTGTGGGGCCCTCTGATCTCCAAGGATGCTAAGAAGGTAACACGTCTTGATATTTTTATGGTCTTCTAGTTATTTTTAATTGGAAAAACCCAGGTAAATAACAATAACAAAGCAACAAAAATTAGATAATACATAATTCTTGATTAAAAACATTTTAAATTCATCCAGCAATTAGGAGGGTGGAGGGAGAAAAGTAACAAAATTTGGAAAAGAATAGGAAATCGCATGAGTTATATTTTTAACCTTATTTTTACACCTAGATGGACTTTGTCCTTATCGAATGTGTTATGTGCTTCTTGATTGGCAAATAAAATTGTGCTTGGGAAACTAAAGATATAAATATCTTATTTCCCTGTGTTTTCCAAATTTTTGAAAAACTTCAAAAATTTTCAGAAACTTCCCAAAACAGGTTTGATACCTTTCGTCCAGATTTGTTCCTATACTTCACATTGTTATTTACCTTTTTAGCTGAGTGCTTTTTCGAGCTTTATTGTGATATAATTGACATATAACATTGTGTAAGTTCAACGTGTATGATATAATGATTTTATATATCTTGTGCTTAGTCACTCAGTTGTATCCGACTCTTTGCAACCCCATGGACTGTAGCCCGCCAGGCTCCTCGGTCCGTGGGGATTCTCCAGGCAAGGATACTGGCATAGGCTCCTCCTGTAGGCCATGCCCTCCTCCAGGGGATCTTCCCGACCCAGGAATCGAACCAGGGTCTCCTGCATTACAGGCAAATTCTTTACCAGCTGAACTACCAGGGAAGCCACATATACACATATATATATATATATGCAAACTTATTACCAAAATAAGGTCAGATAATACAGCAATAACCTCACATAGTTACAATTATGTGGTGAAGACTTTTAAAAAAATATACTCTCTCAGACAAGTTTCAAATCTACAGTACAGTACTGTGAGCACCTTTCATCTCTTGTATACGTTTGTTCCTCTGGGCCCTGCAGGGTCCTCTGGATGAAGTCAGGGCGATCCATCGTCAGACCCTTTGGTACTGCCCCCTTGTGGCCACTTCCTTCATCACGGTGGTTGAGATCCACTGGATGTCAATAGGAGTGGCGACTTGGACGCTAATTTTATGAATAGACTGTAGTCCTTGCCTAGAAAGAGCTCACGGCGCTGAGTGGAGGAGTCACCTGCCCAACTGATGCTGCTTTCAATCAGAATGTGTCCGAGGGTGCCCAGGAAAAGGTGACTCAGCAGAGGGGTGGAAAGCCTCGTGGAGGCTGGAGTAGGAGCTTATGCCAGTATCCTTGCCTGGAGAATCCCCACGGACCGAGGAGCCTGGCGGGCTACAGTCCAAGGGGCTGCAAAGAGTCTGACACGACTGAGCGACTAAGCACAGAGCGGGTGGGGCTTGGACTCCAAGTGTGAAAGACACGTGGAGAGGAGGAAGGACTCTTTCAGACGCAGAGACGAGCCCGATCACAGGCCGCGCTCAGAATGTAAAAACGCAAGGTAGGTTCTGCATAGTGGGGGTTAAAAATGAGGACTCGGGTGGCAGACAGGTGTGGGGGGTTGGCGGGGGGGTTGTCAGGGCCTGGATGTGGCATTCAGGAGCTGCTCCATCACGTTGCTGTTGTTCAATTGCTCAGTCATGTCTGACTCTTTGCGACCCCAGGAACTGCAGCACACCAGGCTTCCCTGTCCTTCACCGTCCCCCGGAGTTTGCTCAAAACGCGTGTCCATTGAGTCGGTGATGCCATCCAGCCATCTCATCCTCTGCCGCTCCCTTCTCCTTTTGCTGCTCCATCTTAGGTGGATTATTTAAGCCTCGGTTTTTTCTTCCATAAAAGCAAGAATCATGGGGATAAAGCCCTTGCAAGGTTGAATGGAATAATACTTATAAAATATTGTGCACAGGACTCAGAGAAAGGACAATGAAGCAGCTGAAGCAAGCAGTTCAGGGTGTCCTAGAACAGCGGGTGGCGTGGATGGGTGTGCAGGGTGGTGTAAACTGGAGCCACATCTTGAATACCAAGCTCAGGACTCCCGAACCATCCATAGACAAAGGGGCCCCACTGTAGGGCTGGCAAGGGAAACATTCTGATGAAATCTTATCTTAAGAGAAATCTGTGATGAGAATACAATAGGGAAAGCAAAGGAAGCCCCCCTCAGAGCTTCCCAGGTGGCTCAGTGGTAAACAATCCGCCTGCTGGTGCAGGAGATGCAGATTCCATCTCTGGGTCGGGAAGATCCGCGAGAGGAGGAAACGGCAACCTGCTCCAGTATTCTTGCCTGGGAAGTCCCGTGGACAGAGGAGGGTGGCGGGCTGCAGTCCATGGGGTCGCAAAGAGTTGGAGGCGACTGAGCGACTAACAGCAAACGACAAGGAAGCTACTCACTCATGTATCAGTCAAACGTTTACAACTTTGGGGACTTCCCTGGTGGCCCAGCGGCCAAGGCTGGGCACCCCCATTGCAGGAGGCTGGAGTTCGATCCCTGCTCAGGGAATTAGATCCCACACGCAGCAACCAAGAGTTTCCATGCCGAAACGAAGACCTGGTGCAGCCAAGTAAGTAAATACCTCGCTCGTGCTGGTGAAGCTCGGTGAACTGGAAGCAAGAGCAGGCTCCTGCCGCTGGAAGCCTTTGTCCTGGTGGAGACTGGACAGCCACGAAGTCCCCAGACAATATACCCTTATCACACGACAAGGGGAGGGTGGCAGGGGCCCACCCATGGGGCCAGAATGGAGAATACCAGGGAAATGGGTCACTTCAGCTCCCATGCCTACAGGCCAGAATCGGTGTGTAGATGCAAAAGACGTGATGTGTTAGGAGCTTGGGATTAACAGATACAAACTACTATGTAGAAAGTAGATAGTGGAGCCATGTTAAGCATCTCATAACATGTTTTCGTTATATTAAAATGTACCATTGTTGTGTTCTCAGGAATAATCCTCCCCAAACTCCACTGGCTATTTCTTCAACTTTTTTTTTTAAATTTGGTGGAAATAATTTGATATTTCTCAAAAATGACATAAATGATAAGGACCTGCTATATAGCCCAGGAAACCATACTCATTATCCTGTAAGAAACCATCATGGAAAAGAATATGAAAAAGCATATACGTAATATGTATGTATAACTGAGGGCTTCCCAGGTGGCCCTAGTGGTAAAGAACCTGCCAGTGCTGGAGATGTAAGAGGCATGGGTTCGATCGCTGGATCAGGAAGATCCCCACGAGGAGGGCATGGCAACCCACTCCAGCATTTTCACCTGGAGAATCTCATGGACAGAGGAGCCAGGTGGGCTACAGTCCATGGAGTTGCAAAGAGCTGGACACAGCTGAAGCAGCTGAGTACTCAGGCACGCGTGTATGACTGAATCACTTTGCTGTGTGTCTGAAACCAACCCCACATTGTAAATCAACTGGTTTTCAATATAAAGAAATTTAAAAACCCACAAAGCGATGACGCGCGGGGCTTGGGAAACGAGGATTCCTGGAGCAGAGAGAACGGTGTGCTGGCTCTTCTTTTGTGGCCATTCCTGGGCTCTTGCAGAAGCTCTGAGGCCTTTGCCCCCGGTCTCCTTGCAGCTGACTCCTCTGATCCTTCCTTTGCACTTCCTGCAGCCAGAGAGGGTCGTCTAGCTTTCAAATGCCATGTAAGTGAACCTCCTGTTGACTTTCAGCCTGGAATCCAAGTCTGTTTTAGAAGGACAAGGGAACACAATGTCTGCGCCATTCAGGAATGAGAGAGAGAGGAGGGAGGGAGATAGAGGGAAGAAGACATAGCTGAGCATCTCAATGAATTATCCTGGCGCATGTCCCACTGTCCTGGATGGAGTAAGAGGATTGTAGGCAGGAGGTGGCGTTATGTTCTCTTCTGTCTGGGTCCCCGTGCCTCTGAGCCTCTTAGCTCATTTCCGCGCCCCGTTTCTCCTTATACACCATTCCTGCTTTTGTAGCTGGGGATGAACTTAAAACACAGGAGATCACCATTTTGGAGAACCATCTCCTGACCATGTCCACCTTCACTAATGCCGTCTGCATGAAAGCCTCCTTTTCCTGAGCTGGGGTCCCGCCATGCTCTGCACACACGTCTCACACTCTGGTATCGTTCCCATGTCCCTGCCAGCATGCCACTTGCTGGTTGCTCCCTGAGGGCAGAGCTGGAGGCCCTTGGCATCCCAAACCCGCCTGCTGGCACAGGGTAGGTGTTCGCTGCACTATTTGTTCTGGATGAATACAGGCATCGATGACTATCCTCAGAGTACATGGATGGGCTGGAGAAAAGGTCAGGAAAGAGTGCTGTGGGTGAGGACACCCAGTGAGCCCTGTGTTCTTTGCTGAGAGAATGAAAGTGTCAAGGAGTGGAGTGAGTGGAGTGAGTGGAGCATGGGACACGGCGCAAACTCCGAGCCCTGGGCCACGGCTAAATGGGCTGCTGGGCTCCCCGTCCAGCAGGCAGGCAAGCAGGTCAGCAGCTCTAGGACCCCCCCTGGCCTCTTGCCAGGGAGACACTCCTTTCCCTGTGCCCTCATTTCCTTCTCTCCCCGCTCACTGGTAGTGAGTAACTGGGAAGGAAGCTGACGGGGAAAGCCCTGCTCCGCGGCTGAGAGCCTGCTGATTGGCTGCCAGGCGCTGGCTGGCCCACAAGATAAACATCGGGCCAAACGCACGGTTCCTGTCACCTTGCATCCCACGCTGTGGTTTATCGTAAGCTTTTCTCTTTCGGCCAACAGTTCTAGGAATCAGAGGAACAGAGAATCCTTGGGCTGGGAGACTCTAGGGGGCCAGCAAGCCTCTGTCTCGCCTTGACTGAGCGTGCCCAAAGCTCTGGCTCGGTTCTGAGCTGTCTGCAGGATGTGAGCTGTAGCTGCCTTGGATGCCTGTTCTGGAGTCTTCTCAAGCATGGGAGTTTACCCACCACCGGCATCCCTTCCATTCAGTCGTTGTCTGACTCTGCTCTTCTGATCAGCTCTGGTGTCAAGGGAGGATGCTAAAAAGATAATGCGCATCCCAGCCCAGGGAGAGACAGGAGGTGCTGTGGCCAAGGGCAGAGCCTCTGGGGACAGACCAGCCAGGACCAAGCTCTGGCTACACCATGTCCCACCTCCCTGGTCTCATATAACTGCCCTCAGACTCAGTCTTTCTACCTGTAAAATGAACTTGATCCTTGGTCTCACACCAGCCCCTCCTCAGAGGGCTGGTCTATGAATTAAACTAGCTGGTGTTGCTGTTTAGTCGCTAAGTTGTGTCCAACTTAGCCTGTGTCTCTTTTGCAACCCCATGGACTGCAGCCCACCAGGCTCCTCTGTCCATGGGATTCTCCAAGCAATATTACTGGAGTGGGTTGCCATCTCCTTCTCCAGGGGATCTTCCTGACCCAGAGATCGAACCGGGGTCTCTTGCATTGGCAGGCAGGTGCCCCAAGGGACACCTGAATTAAACTAGTAAATACACCTAAAAAGCTCAGCACGCCTGGCACATAAAGAAGAGTCTGCACACGTCAGCTGTGTTATAACACTCTTGGGGCTCAGACACGTACACACAAACGAGGACTCATATGAGCCCCTCAATGATGTCTTTTCATATATACATAAGGTAGGCCTTATAGCATGCTTTTATACTTTATCTCATTTGATGAGAGAATGAGAGGTCATGAAGACAATTCATTGCTGCTGGAATTACATGTATGGAGCTGAGAGTAACCTCAGCATCAATCTAATAGCAAGCCATCATCATGCAGAGAAGAAAAATGAAACTCAAGTAACTTACCCACACCATGCATCTCAATAACAGTGAAAGTTGGGAAGACAACCTTGGTCTCCTAACATCCCCACAGGATGTCCGTTCCCTACATCATTAGCACACACAGCCAGGGTCAAAAAGATGAAGAAATCCCACTGGGAGCATCTCCCTTCTTGTGCTTTCCTTGGTGAGATAGGAACATGGAAGGAGGTGCTCCCTGTGGTCCAGGACCAAGGAGACGAGAGAAGTCACACCTAGTTCACTAAGTGGGGACAAAACTGTTTCTCAGACCTCGGAAGAACTGCCTCGGGTCCCCATGTGTGAGCCTCTGAGACCAGGTTGGTGCTGCCTGCCCACACCCCTGTATTCCCTATAATTATATCGTCATGAGCTCAGACTTCCTCTCTGAACCCAAAGGAGTGCTGGCCCTCTTCTTCCCTTTCACTCTTCCCCTTCATGGCCTCAAGGTAAATGTTACCCCTAATTTCCTCATGCCCTCTGCAAGTGGAGGGGAGGAAAGAATGAACACTGTTAGTAATTTCATAAATACAAGTGAACTGCAAGAGTTCAACACTTCCCAGCTTGATCCAACAAACTCCATCCCAGGCACCAAGGTTTGTGGCCAAGCATGGTCCCACCAAGTTCAGCTTTTGAGAAGTCCTTAAGAGTCAGTGCACATGGTTTGATGACTTTTATGCTTGACTCGCCAGTGCAGGAGACCTGGGTTCAATCCCTGGGTCTCCAAGATCTCCTGGAGAAAGAAATGGCAACCCACTCCAGTATTCTTGTCTGGAAAATTCCATGGACAGACATGCCTGGTGGGCTACAGTCCATGGGGTCGCAAAGAGTCAGACATGACTGAGCATCTGAGCAGGGACGCAGGCATGCACTCCTCTTAAGAGAATCAGTGTGACCAGATCTCTCAGAAAAAAAATGGTCAATTTGATGACTTATGCACAGAAGAAAATTTATAGAACAATCATAACTAAATCTACCAGCCCCTGCTAACGAAACATAACAAATGACCCTCTTGCTTACTCAAATCTTCCTAAAGTGAATAAGCTAATTTTCTTTGATGGCTGCAGGCTCCATTGTATTCATTTCTGTTGAGAACTTCTTCACAACAGCAGATGTGTGCTCCAGAGTATCTGGAGGTTTTGTTCCCATGGTTTCTGAAGTTCCAGCTTTTCCATACGGCTCACATCTGCCTCTTGACATTAACAAAGGAGTGGAGAATGTATAACTAGCCAAACTCTATCCAGGATGCTTTCAAATTGTGGTGCTGGAGAAGACTCTTGAGAGTACCTTGAGCTGCAAGGAGATCAAACCAGTCAATCCTAAAGGAAATCAACCCTGAATATTCATTGGAAGGACTGATGCCGAAGCTGAAGCTCCAATACTTTGGCCACCTGATGTGAAGAGCCAACTCATTGGAAAAGACCCTGATACTGGGAAAGATTGAGGGCAGGAGGAGAAGGGGGGTGACAGAGGACGAGATGGTTGGACGGTATCACTGACTCAATGAACATGAGTTTGAGCAAACTCTGGGAGATAATGGAGGAGAGAGGAGCCTGGCATGCTGCAGTCCATGGGGTCGAAAAGAGTCAGACATGACTTAGTGACTGAACAATAGCAGCAACAAAGCCCCATCCAGAGCACATCATTCAAGGCCTCTAGAGAGTGTTTCTCTTTCCTTCTGTCCTAATGATTCAGGCCCTTTCCGAGTTCCAACGATTCTTGGAATCTGAACCACACTCTGAGTACACTGCTGACAAGCAACAGTGGTCAGCGGGGAGTGCTGGGGGTAGGGAAGGGGGCAGGGGTCAGCGGAATGCTTGGCCTCTGTACCTTTGCAAGGTTTCGTTTCCCAGGACAAGAGCATCCGTGCCTGGACACAAGCGTTTTCTGAGAAATGATCATCACTGCTGCCCCTCTTCCTGGACCAACTTTGGCAGATGCTAGCCGGAAACAAGTCTCTTCTCTTTACTGGAATGTTATCCCTGTTGCTGTTTCTGGAATTAGCATGTCATCTCTGCCTGTTGCACCCCCTCTTTATTATAAAGAAACACAAGCCTCACGTGTGGGGCTGCGTCCGTTCATTTAGTCCATGCATTCAGTAAACAATCATCAAGAGCCTTCTGTGAGCTCAGACCATGTTAGCACTATGGATGTGGACACAGTTATTAGAGAATTAGAATTATTAGAAATATTCCCTCTTCCCAGAAAGACTATATAAACTAGGAGAAGCAGAGGACCATTTCCTGAAGGCAGCGCTCAGATCAATTCACTTTTACATAGTCACTATCTTCATGAAACCTGCAGCCCCCCAAATTTTTTTTCCAGAAATTGTATTCTAAGTACTCTAATTAAAGTTTCTCTAGTAAAGTTTATGAGGAAGGACACTTAACTAGAGAACAGTTGTATCAAGTCCTAAAGTCCCTTCCTTGCTTTCAAATTCCACGATTCTCTGAGATCAAGCCAGAGTATTAAAAGACTTTTAAAAAATGAATACTAAAAAAAGGCAAGGATGTAGTATGATCAAAGTCTGGCAAATACTAGTATCATTAAGGTAAACGTGTACTTTATATAGCAAATCTCAAAACATGAAAATGTCAGCTCCCTTGTCAAAACTTCTTAAAGTTTTGAAAAATTTTAAAATAGCTAAGTGCTATCAATTTCTGTGCAGGTGGCAAGGCTCTAGAACTCACTACTTCCAAGAGTTAATCTAGATGGAAAATATAGTTGGGCTTGGGACAGAAATTACATAAGTCAGCAGATGAGTTATCATCATGGGCATGTTTGGGGACATGTTCCTGACATAATGTATTCTGGCCCAGGTTCTACTAAGTGCGGCAACACTAAGCCAGCTGTGAAAACTCAGACAAGGCACTTCCCCTCTCTGGTCTCACCTGGAAAATAAGGGGGCGGACTGCATGATTGCCAAGTCCCTCCCGTCTCCACCGTTCTGAGAAACCATCTCTTGGAACAGCTGGAGAAAACAGGATACAGGGCTACATGCCCTTGTGGGATGCAACGGCAATTCTAAAAAGAAACCTACAGTGGTTTCTTTTGTCATTAATTCACTTGTTATTTGTAAGATTCTGTATGCTTGTCCACAACGACCTGTATGCATATAAGCAGAGCCTGCTCATTGGAAAAGACCCTGAAGCTGGGAAAGACTGAAGGCAGGATGACAGAGGATGAGATGGTTGGATAGCATCACCAACTCAATGCACATGAATCTGAGCAAATTCTGGAGACTGGTGAAGCACAGGGAAGCCTGGTGTGCTGCAGTCCATTGGGTTGCAGAGTCAGACACGACTTAGCGACCAACAACAGATGCAAGAGTGGAGAAGCTGTGTAGTCTGGGAGCGGTCAGAAGAGTCCAGGGATGAATCTTGCCTGGGTTTTGGAGGGTGATCCGGGCAATGGGAATAGGGAACAGAACTGTGTGCCCGGCAGTCGCTAAGGACACTGACTGAAGCCACTGACTCTCAGCAGATCCCAGGACTAGTTGCAGGTTAGCCGCTTACATGATGTGGTTCAAGGTGGGTCAGAAATTCCTCTGAACTTCTTTCCTCCACTCAGAAACACCCCTCCCACCAACATGCATGAAAACGGCCATACCTGTGGACTTCCTGACAGATTATAATTTGTATTTTTGATTAAGAAAAACCAAATCAGTGTTTCATGTCACTATGCTTTGAATTTCATTTCCCTCTTAGTGGGCGCGCTCATTTCTAGATTCTGTGGGGTCAGAGAACTTTATTGCCCCGAGACTGCTGGGTTGGCCATCTGTACCTTTGCAACTTGAATGAGCAAACATAGACAAAGGTGCCAGCAGTTACCAGCCTGAGAACCAGGTTCTAAAGATGGAAATCATCAGAAAATTTAAGAAACCAGGAAGTTTCCGAAACAAACTAACCTTTAGTTTCCTCATCTGCAAAGCAGGAATCAGAATTCATTTTTGTAGGGTTATTGTGAGGGTCAAATGTGATAACGTCTGTAAAATATCTGGTGGGTAGAAAGCAACTAGTATGTTTTTGTTGGGTGGTATTCAATATATTGCTGGATGTTGGAAAGCATTCACATTTTCATAGACGCCTACTGGAGATAGATCCTGACTATGAAGGAACGAATTTTTCACAGCCATAATGAGATAGCTGTTGGAGGAGGTACAGAGTTTCAGTGACCACAAGCTCAGAGGTATGGGGATTACTTAGGGATTTAAAAAATGATCCTTTTCTTGGCCAAGGTTAGGATTTCTCTGGGAACACAGTTTCCTTAATATTTTTGTTGCTGTTCAATCACTAAGTCATGTCTGACTCTTTGTGACCCCATGGACTGCAGCACGCCAGACTTCTCTGTCCTTCACTAGCTCCCTGAATTTGCTCAAACTCATGTCTATTGAGTCGGTGATGCCAGCCAACCATCTAGCCCTCTGTCATCCGCTTCTCCTCCTGCCTTCAATCTTTCCCAGCATCAGGGTCTTTTCCAGTGCAAATCAGGTGGACGAAGTATTGGAGCTTCAGTATTAGCATGAGTCCTTCCAATGAATATTCAGGGTTGATTTCCATTAGGTTTGACTGGTCTGAGCTCCTTGCTGTCCAAGGAATTATCAAGAGTCTTCTCATCACCACATGTAGCTTCCATCAATTTGCTTCTAGTCAGTTCTATGACTTATTAATCCTCAACCAAAGACTTGATCGGGATGTGGTCTCTGAGTCCCCTGATAATCGAGCTCTTGAGCCCAGTGTAAAGACGTCTGCCCAGAGGCACTTTAAATAACATTCCTGGGCAGGGAGCCCCCACCATAAAGCTGATCTTGCTGACACCCTGTCCAGAGCGTCTGGTGAAGAAACTCAAAGGAAGGTGTTTGGGAGGGTCCTGGCCACTAAGGTTTTTATGGGCTTAAGTATCTCCTGGAAACAAGATTCCCACCTCCTTCTCTGCTTTCCGATTGGCATAATCTTGTCTCTTTCTTGTAAGATTTACTAAAGGCCACCAAAAACAGTCAGTGCTCCAATATCCTGAATTTCCCCTCATTTCCCCTAACACCACGCCCTCAATGGGCACTCACTTATCACCCCACAGTTCTACTGAAAATAGTTGCATCTGGTAACTCACAGCCTCACAGCAGTGTCCAGTTGTCCAGCCTGGACCAGCGGGGATCTTGATTCTGGCTCCTGCTTCCCCACCTCCTCCCCTCGCCCATCCCTCATTTGAGGGCCACTCTCTTCCTCACGCCTGTCATCCCTTGGCTGTGCCCCTCTGCATGGACAACTTTCACTCCCACAGTGGCAGAAAAATAGCCGTAGACACAGCTAGCACATGCAGATACCACCACCCCTTTCATACACATTTCTTCGGGAGCAAGAATTTTCCCGAAGCCCACCGACAACCTCTCCTTTATGCCTCACCCCCCACACTGGGCTGTGTGCCCACTCCCAGGCCAGCTTCTGGTGCGGTCACCAGGACAGCTTTCAACATGTGTTTAGGGGCCCCTGGGGGCACTGAGATCCTTTCAGGAGGTCCATGAAGAGACAACTATTTTCCTAACGGTATTGCCTTTCTCTCTCAGTCTCTCATGATGGACTTTTACAGCAACTGCATGCTGGGTGATAACACAGCAGATGGAACACAGGAGCAAATGTGGGCATCCCGCTGTGCTGCTATCAAGCCAGACGCTGAAAGGAGTTTTGCAAACATGTGAAACAATGCTGCTCTTCTTCTCTAGGACTATTGCCTGGAAAATCCCATGGACAGAGGAGCCTGGTGGACTACAGCCCATGGGGTCGCAAAGAGTCGGACACGACTGAGCGACTTCACTTTCACTTTCTGTTTGTTTACATATGATCAGCGGATGCCATGGTGCTAGATTGGCAGAGTTGAGTATTTGCAGCATGGCCCACAAAACTGAAAAAAAAAAAAAAAATGCTGCTCTTCTTACTGAGTGTTTGTGGTTTGGGAAAATAAAAGATGTTTTCTTTAAAATATGCTAATCAGGTAAACATCTAACTGGCTTCTTGTTGCTATCTGTAAATTAATTCAAAAGAGTTCTTAAATTCCCTACTTCTAGTAGCAAATACAGTAAATATTGACAGACATAGCCCCTAGAAATGAAAGCTCTTTGAGTTCTTCAAAAAGTTTCAGAAGTGTGACGGTGTCTGACACAGATGCATGGATACCAAGGGGTGGGGGAGGGAGTGGGATGAACGGAGAGATCGGGATTGACACATACACACGACTGTGTATAACATAGGGAACTAATGAGAACCTACTGGTGTAGCGCCGGGAACTCTGCTCAGGGCTCTGTGGTGAGCTAAACGGGAAAGAACTCCTAAAAAGAGGGGATCTATGCATAGGTAGGGCTGATTCACTTTGCTGTGCTGCAGAAACTAACACAACATTGTAAACCAACTATCCTCCAATAAAACTTTATTTAAAAAAGAAAAAAGAGGGTAAAGCCGTCTGAGACCAAAAAGTGTAAGAACCACTGCTTAAATTAATCAGCTTCCACCTATTCAGGCTGGGGCGGCCCATGGTCAGCATCCCCAAGCTTGTCTTAGAGGAGGGGTGCGTGTCTGAGCCGATCAGGATCTGTTGGAAAGGAGTAGAGGGCAAATAATTATTGCGCAGGCAGACAACAGTGTTCACTACAGTACACAGAATTTTTCAACCAAACTTAGACGTGCACTCACCAACTTGCCCAAGGTCACACAAAAGCTCTGCTGGAGTCAAAGCTTAAAAGCAGGACTTCTGGTTGCTGGTTAGAATTCGTCAGAAGCCTGACTGTTGTGCTTCCTAAGCCCCACTGCCTTTTTTGCAATAGGTCTGAAAGAGGTTCAGAAGTCCTGGCAAGGCTGCCGTGATGGGCCACACTCATAAAATGCCGGTCGGAGTATAAATGGTACAACCCTTCCAGAAAGCAATTTGGCAGTAGGCAGGGGCAGTGTTGAAAAATGTTTTTACCCTTTCACTGAGTAATTCCACTTCTAGGAATTTACACAAAGGAAATCATCAGGAATGCGAACAGAATCTATGTGTGAGGATATTCATCAAAGTGTTATCTGTGGTGATGCAGACAACCTGGATGCCCAACAGCACGGAATAGTTATAAATTCTGATAAAGCTGCTGGCTGCTTCGAGTGGTTTTCTCTTGAGGTGAGAATATCAGGAATGTTCGTAAACATGAATATTTTACAGGGATGTGTAAGTTTGGTGATCCAGAAAAAGAAAGATAAATAATAAAAAAATAATTATGACCTTGAAAAACTAACGGTGTGGGAAAACACAATACTGAGGGTTTGTTTTTTTTTTTAAACAGCATGGTGCCATACCAAATATATAATATAATATCATCTACATATGTCAGGGGTGGATTTCTGGAAGGAAATGTTCTTAAATGTTAACAGTTGACACCATCTCTGGGGTATGAGATTATTGATGATTTTGCTTTCTTTTCTAATTTTTAATTTTTTAACAGCAAAGACATTTTATATTGGGGTATAGCCGATTAATAATGCTATGATAGTTTGTGGTGAAGGGTGAAGGGACTCAGTATCCATTCTCCCTCAAACTCCTCTCCTATCCAGGCTGCCACATAACTGTTGCTCTCTATTTTTTGTTTCCTGAATTTTCGAAGGCTTTAGAATGAGCATCTTTTCCACTTGTAGTCATGGGAAAAGGAAGGCTATTATACAAATATAAGAGGTGGCCAACAAGACATGAGACGAATCCTACCAGGGCCTCAGGAAGCTTTTCCTTCTGTTTCCCCTTTATCGCTGCCAGGAAAATGTACATGATGTCTGGAGTTGGAGTGGCCATCTTTCAACTCCAGGGTCAAGGCTGAAGAATCAAAATGATATAGCCCTGATGATAAGCCACTGGACCATTACCAGCAAACACCTACTAATATTTTCTTATTACCTGAGAAAAAAACCCTCTCTGTGTTTGAACTGTTGTCAGTTGGGTTCTCTGTCAATCGTAACGGTAAATATTCACTCTCAGTGGCAAATATTCATTTCATGGGAATTAGTCTAACAGACTTGCATAGATTTTTTTCAGAGCTATTCTCAACCTCATCCTTGAACCCAGAACAAGCAGAGTTGCTCAGACAGAGTGGGAAAAAAAAAAGTAGAAGTTATTTAAGTTTAGTCTCTAAGTTGTGTCTGACTCTATTGCAACCCTTCAGGCTCCTCTGTCCATGGGATTCCCCAGGTAAGAATACTGACTTGAGTTGCCATTTCCTTCTCCAGGAGATCTTCCCAACCCAGGGATCCAACCCACGTTGCCTGCTTGGCAGGCAGCTTCTTTATCACTGAGCCACCTGGGAAGCTCACTGTGGAAGAAGTGGTCGGGATCCATCATTAAGTGGATTTAAAAAAAAAAAAAAAGGACACAAAACTGTTTATAGAGTTGTTTTAGTTATCTATTTCTACATAACTAATCACTGTTAAACAACAATCAGTGGCTATGGCTTCAGTTCAGTTCAGTTCTGAATTTTCCAAGGCTTTAGAATGAGCATCTTTTCCACTTGTAGTCATGGGAAAAGGAAGGTTATTATACAAATATAAGAGGTGGCCAACGAGACATGAGATGAATCCTCAGTCGTGTCTGACTCTTTACGACCCTATGAATTGCAGCACACCAGGCCTCCCTGTCCATCACCAACTCCCGGAGTTCACTCAGACTCACATCCATCAAGTCGGTGATGCCATCCAGCCATCTCATCCTCTGTCGACCCCTTCTCCTCCTGCCCCCAATCCCTCCCAGCATCACAGTCTTTTCCAATGAGTCAACTCTTCGCATGAGGTGACCAAAGTACTTCAGCTTCAGCATCATTCCTTCCAAAGAACACCCAGGGCTGATCTCTTTCAGAATGGACTGATTGGATCTCCTTGCAGTCCAAGGAACTCTCAAGAGTCTTCTCCAACACCACAGTTCAAAACCATCAATTCTTCGGTGCTCAGCCTTCTTCACAGTCCTCTTCTCACATCCATACATGACCACTGGAAGAACCATAGCCTTGACTAGACGGACCTTAGTCGGCAAAGTAATGTCTCTGCTTTTGAATATGCTGTCTAGGTTGGTCATAACTTTTCTTCCAAGGAGCAAGCATCTTTTAATTTCATGGCTGCAGTCACCATCTGCAGTGATTTTGGAGCCTCAAAAAATAAAGTCTGACACTGTTTCCACTGTTTCCCCATCTATTTGCCATAAAGTGATGGGACCAGATGCCATGATCTTCATTTTCTGAATGTTGAGCTTTAAGCCAACTTTTTCACTCTCCTCTTTCACTTTCATCAAGAGACTTTTTAGTTCCTCTTCACTTTCTGCCATAAGGGTGGTGTCATCTGCATATCTGAGGTTATTGATATTTCTCCCGGCAATCTTGATTCCAGCTTGTGTTTCTTCCAGTCCAGTGTTTCTCATGATGTACTCTGCATAGAAGTTAAATAAGCAGGGTGACAATATACAGCCTTGACGTACTCCTTTTCCTATTTGGAACCAGTCTGTTGTTCTGCCGGGAGCCAGCGTGAGGAACTCCGCCCATGGCAAAGGTCATGAGGAACGAAGCTTGGCATACGCAAAGGCATGATCAAGCCTCAGGAAACCCCCTGTTCCCGAGCATCAACCCCAAAACCAGAGTCTGTTTTATGCTCTCACCTACACCTCTGACTTTACGGGGGGCTCTCCCCCATAACCGTTTCTCTCTGAGAAGGAGTAAACGTGCAGCTCCAAGGCAATAAAAATTCCTGGGCGTGACAAGAGTGTTTCAGCTTACGGACTCCTCTGAAGGTTATCTAGCCCACCTGTATAGGTTTGTCTGGCCACATGTGATTGTTTACAGCCTCCCAATCTGAGAGGCACGAGATGTTTTAGACTTACTAAAGGAAAATTCTTTTGGGGAGTTAGAAATTATTAGTATAGTGGGTTGATTAGGAATTATATTGGTGAAGGGTTTTTCATTTGTTGTGTCAATAATTGCTACTAATTCCCTGCCCTGGGTGGGACAAGGATGTCTCAGGTCAAACCTCTCTGCTTGTGTGAGACTAGCTTGTGTGACAGGATTATCCATACTCCTGCATGATTGTTTACTACCTTTCAACCATAAACAGCACAGAGTTTTGGAGTATTTTGAGAGTCCTAATTAGCATAGGGCTTTTTCTTCTTGTTGAGTCAATGATTGCCGCCAGGCCTCCATATCCTTAGGCACCTGGGAATATATTAATTAATGTATTTGGAATATAGAAAAGGAAATATAGTAGTTTTTAAGGTTAGCAATACTAGGCTTTTCGAGTTAATGGATTTTCTCTTTTGTAATAGATCACTGTACTTTATTATAAATCACTGTGTCCTTGTTATGTAAAAATGTAACTTTATCATATCTTAAGACTAAATAGATCTTAAGGGGAGCATTGGTGAAAGGATTTTCATTTGTTGGGCTGATGTTTGCTGCTAAATCTCCATGTTCCCTACCCTTATAATGAATATAACTAGCATATAGGAAGAAATAAGTATTAACCTTTAAGCATATAGAAGAAATAAGTATTAACCTTTAAGACTAATCATGTTAACCTTGGGTTAAATAAATTCCTTTCTTGACTGTAACTCACTACACCCTCACCCTATAGGAATGTAACTTTATTTGGAGGGGGGTGCCTGGTTTAAGAAAAAACACCCTTGGAAGAAATAAGTTTTTTGGTTATCAGAAAGAAAGGATCATAAAATGTCAGCAGGTCTCACTCATGGCCAGAAGATGATGTACCTTTTTTATACATTAATGTGAAGCACCTGATTTTGATAAAGGTCAGGACTGCTGACTTCCGCGTGACTCTGTATTCATCCCTATGTGTAACAAAAGGTATATAAGCAAACCCCAAAATAAAGAAATCGGATCAGTTTCCGGAAAGACTGATTCCCTCATGTCATTCTTTTCTGCTCCCCGTTTTTCTGGCTGAATTCCCATCTGGAGTGTGGGTGCCCTCCAAGTCTACTTATTTGCCCCGGTTTTCAAGCCCACACGAGAAGGAGCCCAAGGAGGGTCACCTTCCGATATTCAAGTGGCACCGGTGGCCCAACGTAGATGGTGCAAATTCCTTGTCTTGGAATTTTATTGGTATCCCACGTAAACCAAGCTATTCAGCCCCTTTTTCTCTCCTACTATTTTCTGGCCTAATTCCCATCTGGTGCATGGGTACCCACCAAGCCTATTAATTTTGCCTGGGCTTCTAAGATCGGATGGGGGTGCCTCAGTGCCTCCTCTCCTTTGGGAGAATGGGAAGACACCTGTGGCCTGTGTAGGTGGTGACTGGTATCCCATGTGAACCAAGTTATTCAGCCTCTTTTTCTCTGCTAATCTTCTAATCCCTTTCTATCTGTAATTAAGTAAGTTATTTCCAAAGACGCCAAAGCCGTCCCCACCTTCGAATTCCCTGGATCCACCAGGGCTGGACCCCGGCATTGTTCCATGTCCAGTTCTAACTGTTGCTTCCTGGCCTGCATATAGGTTTCTCAAGAGGCAGGTCAGGTGGTCTGGTATTCCCATCTCTTTCAGAATTTTCCACAGTTTCTTGTGATCCACACAGTCAAAGGCTTTGGCATAGGCAATAAACCAGAAATAGATGTTTTCCTGGAATTCTCTTGCTTTTTCCATGATCCAGGGGATGTTGGCAATTTGATCTCTGGTTCCTCTGCCTTTTCTAAAACCAGCTTGAACATCAGAGAGTTCACGGTTCACGTATTGCTGAAGCCTGGCTTGGAGAATTTTGAGCATTACTTTACTAGCATGTGAGATGAGTGCAATTGTGCGGTAGTTTGAGCATTCTTTGGCATTGCCTTTCTTTGGGATTGGAATGAAAACTGACCTTTTCCAGTCCTGTGGCCACTGCTGAGTTTTCCAAATTTGCTGGCATATTGAGTGCAGCACTTTCACAGCATCATAAATGAAGAATGTGAGTCGGGATTAGCTGGGGGCTTTTTCTGCTCCACGTCACCAGATGGCGTCAAGACCTGGCTGCATTTAGCGTTGGCTGTGCTGAACCAGAGGGTCCAAGAAGGTTTCGCTCACATGCCTGGCTTCCCTCTCTCTTGCCGGGTGGCTGGCTTAGATTTCCTCACAGTAGGGCAGTCTCATTGCATTCAGGCTCTTTACAAGACTGCTGGCTTTCAAGAGGGAAGACACTTCGTCCTTCCAAGTATAAAATCTAGCTATAGGAAACAATACACCTGCAAGGAAGTAGAGTCAAGCTGACCTCAGACTTCCAGGAGCATTGTTTACCTGACAAATAATGGGGCAATATTTACAAAGTTTTGAGGAAAAGAAAGCGGCACCCCAAATTATAACCACCAAGAAGTCATTTAGCCGAAGTCGAAAAACAAAATTTATCAAACCTGAAAGAACTTAGGAAGACAGCACCTAGAAACTCTACTTGGGATGAGGGGGGAAAGCTATTTAATAAAATTTTATATATTAAAATAAGAATCCAAACAAAAATTCAGGAAATGAGAAACAGCTGAAAAAGTACAGGTGGTAGGCACTAAAACAATTAGATACTGACTTAAGACTAAACAATCATAGAACAAGCCTTAAAGATGTAAAATTAAGAATATAATTAGCAAAATTAGGGCGTTGTGAGGAGAACACAGACATGTGAAAGACGCTAACTACCTTATTTTTCGTAGCATTTGCCCAGCTGAAATCGCCAAATTTCAATCAGTCACCAAAAAAATATTGACAGATAGGCAATGATTCTAACCTCTTAATGCTTTTATAATATTTTCATAATCTATTTTCTTAAATGTGGGAGGATTTCATCAAAACAGTATCTCTTTTGCAAATGACTCGTTTAACTGAAGTTCACCAATTACTTGGCCACTTTTACTTCCATTGTTTCCTTCCATTAAATCCAAGTAATACCGAATTAAAACATTTTTGCGTAAAACATGGATATGTGGTATGATTCCATTTTTGTAAAAACGTTTCTGTTAATGTTTCTGCCTGTTCTTCTATCCCTAAAGATATACATGGAATGGTGGTGGCGGTGCTCGGTCATGTCTGACTGTTTTGTGACCCCATGGACTGTAGCCCACCAGGCTCCTCTGTCCATGGGGATTTCCCAGGCGAGAATCCTGGATCGGCTCGCCATTTCCTCCTCCAGGGGATCTTCCCGACCCTCGAATCGAACCCTGGTCTCTTGCATTTCAGGCGGATTCCTTACCACTGAACCACCAGGGAAGCCTATATATGGAGATATATACAATGAAGTTCATTCAAGAGTGAGTATTGATAGATGGCAGGGTTGTTTTTTTAAGCTTTGTTCTTTCTATTTTATTCTTTTTTCTTTTTTCATTTTATTTTCTTAAGTTATTTATGAGTAACAAATTCTCACAAAACAAAAAAAGGTGTTCAATAAAGGAAGGTCTAAAGAAAATACACTGAGTTGTGATCAAATAATTTTTCTTGCTCAGACAGAGTATGAGTATTTTCTTGCCTCTCTACTTTTCTATAATTTACACAAGTACTCACCTTTCAGATCTCGGTTTAGCCCTCATCATGTCCTCCCGGTTATTCACTGTCCTGTTTGCCGGGATGTGACCCACTGACACACTTGCTCCTGGGTCTGTGTTCCACCCATATTGCAACATTTATCAACTTTTAATGCTTACTCCTTGGAAGGAAAGTTATGACCAACCTAGACAGCATATTCAAAAGCAGAGACATTGCTTTGCCAACAAAGGTCCATCTAGTCAAGGCTATGGTTTTCCAATGGTCATGTATGGATGTGAGAGTAGGACTGTGAAGAAAGCTGAGTGCCGAAAAATTGAAGCTTTTGAACTGTGGTGTTGGAGAAGACTCTTGAGAGTCCCTTGGACTGCAAGGAGATCCAATCAGTCCATTCTAAAGGAGATCAGCCCTGGGTGTTCTTTGGAAAGAATGATGCTGAAGCTGAAGTACTTTGGTCACCTCATGCGAAGAGCGGACTCATTGGAAAAGACTCTGATGCTGGGAGGGACTGGGGGCAGGAGGAGAAGGGGACGACAGAGGATGAGATGGCTGGATGGCATCACCAACTCGATGGACGCGAGCCTGAGTGAACTCCAGGAGTTGGTGATGGACAGGGAGGCCTGGCGTGCTGCGATTCATGGGGTCGCAAAGAGTTGGACACGACTGAGCAACTGAACTGAACTGAACTGAATGTGACTTCTAAAATAGTCTTTCTTCCCTGCTAGACAGTCACCACTTTGAGAGTGCAGGTCATGTCTATCACTTTTTCCTGCCAAAGTATCATATAGCAACACTCCTCAATAAAAATGTATTTTAAAAGTGTATGTGCTGGAGTCATATCAAACAGCAAATATTACCACTGCACATGGCAATTGCTTTTTATTTTCTAAATAGAATCCTCTGGTTTTTCCAGACTTATCAGGCTATAAGGTACATGAACATTTGAAGAAGGAAATCTTTTAAGAGTTTATTTTTTGATGCCAATTTTGGGTTCACAGCATGAAGGCACAGAGATTTTCCATCCTCCCTGCCCCCAACATGCATAGCCTTTTCCTTGATCAATATCCCACACCAGAGTGATACATTTGTTACAACTGATGAACCCATATTGACACAAGATCATCCAAAGTCCACAGCTTCCACCAGAGTTCACTTTTGATGTTGTTACAGATTCTATGGGTTTGGACACATGTATCAAGTGACATATATTCATCATTAGGGTATCATATAGAGTATTTTTACAGCCTTGTCTGTGTGCTCAGTCATGTCCAACTCTTTGCAACCCCATAGACTGTGTAGCCTGCCAAGCTCCTCTATCCATGGGATTTTCCAGGCAAGAATATTGGAGTGGGTTGCCATTTCCTCCTCCAGGGGATATTCCTGACCCAGGAATGGAACCCGAGTCTCCTGCATTGGCAGGTGGATTCTTTACCATCTGAGCCACCTAGGAAGCCCAAGAAATCTGCAGTTTGAACCCAGGGATAAATTCTCTCTGCTCTGTCTATTCATCCCTCCACCCTCGAACCGTGGAAATAACTGATCTTTCGCTGTCTCCATAGCATTGCTTTTTCCAAAAAGTCACATAGCTGGAATCACACAGTATGTAGCCTTTTTCAGATTGGCCTCTTTCACTTAATACTAGGCAATGAAGGTTCCTCTGTCTTTTCATGGCTTGATAGCATATTTATTTTTAGCACTGGAAGATCCCTTGGAGGAGGGTAGGGCAACCCACTCCAGTGTTCTTGCCTGGAGAATCCCCATGGACAGAGGAGCTTGGCAGGCTGCAGTCCATGGGGTCGCACAGAGTCAGGCATGACTGAAGCGACTCTGGCACACATGCGCACAGGGTAAGAGTATGTTTAATCTTGCAAGAAACTGCCAAGCTGTTTTCCAAAGTGGCAGCACCATTTTGCATTCCCACCAGCAATGAGTGAGCGTTCCTATTGCTCCGCGTTCTTGGCAGTATTTGGCACTGTCAATTCTGAATACCAATCTAATGAGTGTATAGTGTACAGGTGTGTAGTGGTATCTTACTGTTGTTTTAATTTGCCTTTCCCTGATGACATATGATGTGGAGTATCTTTTTGAATGCTTATTTGGCATCTGTATAGAATCTTTGTGTGAGGTGTCCAGGTTTTATGCTTATTTTTTAATTGTTTGTTTCTTTTCTTATCGATGAGTCTTAAGATTTCTTTGTATATTTTAGCTAACAGTCCTTTTTCAGATGTGCCTTTTGCAAATATTTCCTTCCAGTCTGCAGCTTCTCTTGACTTTACTTTCTCAGAGCCAAAGTTTTCATTTTAATGACTGGTATCTAAAAAGTCACCGCCAAACCCAAGTTTGCTTACATTTTCTCAACCATATTATCTTCTAGGAGTTTTATAGTTTTGCAGTTTGAACCCAGAATTTTAAAAATAGTCCCTGATTTCCCATCTCCTTGATTGGAGAAAACAGTCAGTCATGGATGGATTAGCCCTGTAAGCCCTTCCACAAAGAAAGCCTTATGAGCGGAACAAATGATACAATAGCAGTGGTATTCCTGTAAAGTTTTTCTTTTTGTGATTTGATAACTGCATCACTTTTCCTCTTGAGTTTAACTAATTAGCCTACACCATCACTCTATGGCTCTTCCTATTAATGTTTCTCCACACTTTAGAAGAATGTCCACACTCTCCACTTTCATCCCCTCATTTATCTTGACTTCAGTCCACACAATCTGGTTTCCAGCCCTATTCTGTTGAAAGAACTCTTAGCAAAATCAAGAATGAAAAATTGCAAAGCCTGATCCCTGAGCTTGTGTGTCCTCTGGGCAGTGTTGGGAATGGTTCTCCATGCCCTCTTTCTGGAAATCTTACTTCCTCAGGCTTCCCCAAGACCTCCACTCCCCTTTTTTCCTCTCCTCATTCCTGAGAATTAAAAACAAACAACAGGGAGCTGAAGACTTCCTCATCACTCCAGCCCTGGGAATGAAATCTCACATGTGAGTCAGTTATGAAAAGGGCTTGTTTCTCTGGGGTGTACACCTTGAGGTTCTGAGACACTAGTGGCTGGAGCTCTTTAGTAGAAGGAATGAATAAATCGTAGCTAGGAACATCATGGAGTACATCACACCAGGCTCTTCTCAGCCACTAAGTTCCCTTTCTTCCTTCCCTTCTCTCTGCCTCCTTAGATACCTGGTGGGAATCAAGGCCAGGCTGGAAGGAGGAGAGACCAGATGGGTTCTACTCCAGCCTCTCAGAGGAGGGTCTTCAGTTATTCCCTTTAGTTAACTGTTCATTCATTTCCTTCTTCAGGAAGTCACTGGAGATGAAGAATAATCCACCTAGAAGGAGCCATACGCTCGGCCTACCTGTTCCCACCCCCTTGGGACAAGGCTGGGCAGAGAGCGGGCCGGGGAGGGGGCGCTGAAATGGGGCCATCTCACTGATGCGGCTGGTGATGCCACTGGCCACGGGGTGGCTGGGACTTGAACCCAGGCTTTCTCTTTGTGTTCGTTTTCCTTCCAAGTTCAATGCCCTGCCCTTATATCAGGCTCAGGGGGGAAGTCATCCCTTCATTCCATAAATACTTAATAAGATCCTAACAGTGACTGCAGCCATGAAATTAAAAGATGCTTGCTCCTTGGAAGAAAAACTATGACAAACCTAGATAGCATATTAAAAAGTAGAGACATCACTTTGCTGACAAAGGTTCGTATAGTCAAAGCTATGGTTTTTCCACTAATCATGTACGAATGTGAGAGCTGGACCATAAAGAAGGCTGAGCACCAAAGAATTTATATTTTCAAATTATGGTGCTGGAGAAGACTTTTGAGAGTTCCTTAGCTGCAAGGGCAAAACAGTCAGTCCTAAAGGAAATCAACCCTGAATATTCATTGGAAGGACTGATGCTGAAGCTAAAGCTCCAATATTTTGGCTACGTGATGTGAAGAAGAACTGACTCACTGGAGAAGACCCTGATGCTGGGAAAGACTGAGGTCAAGAGGAGAAGGGGGCGACAAAGGATAAGATGGTTGGATGGCATCACCAGCTCAATGGACATGAATTTGAGCAAACTCCAGGAGATAGTGGAGGACAGAGGACCCTGGCGTGCTGCACAGTCCATGAGGTTGTAAAGAGTCGGACATGACCTAGGGACTGAACAACTCCAAACAAATACAACAAGCGCCAATATGTGACAGGCATCGGAAGTAACTCTGAAATGACAGTAGCTCTGAAGGTCACTTGTGAGGAATTATGGCTGCAGGAAAGATCCAGGTGGGAATGGTCAGACGGTTCCCACCTGGATCTACAGTAGGAGGTTAGAGTCTGGAAAAGGAACTGCCAGCAGCAAGAAAAACTGACCATCTACCAAGCAGGGCTACGTGACCCCTTCCCATGAGATTGTGTACCACACGTGTCATTGTGTTAAATCTTATTGACCATCTAATGAGACGGGTAAAATTATGGTTCCCTTTTTTTAACTTTTTCTTTTATATTGAAATATAGTTGATTAACAGTGTAGTGATAACTTCAGGTGTATAGCAAAGTGATTCAGTCTTACGTATGGTGATGGTGGTTTAGTCGCTCAGCCGTGTCCAACTCTTTTCAACCCCATGGACTGTAGCCCGCCAGGCTCCTCTGTCCATGGGATTTCCCAGGCAAGAATACTGGAGTGGGTTGCCATTTCCTACACCAGGGGATCGTCCCCATTCCAGGGAGGGAATCTGCGTCTCCTGCTTGGCAGGATTCTTCACCACTGAGACATCTGGGAAGCCCAGTTATACATACTCATGCATCTATTCTTTTTCAAATGCTTTTTCCATTTAGGTTGTTACATAATATTGAGCAGAAATCCCTGTGCCCTGCAATAGGTTTGACCTCCTTTTTGACAGATGAGAGAACTGAGTCTCAGAGTGGGGAAGTGGCTTGATGGTGCAGAGCTCGGGTTCTGGCCCAAACTGTCAAACCCCAGGGCCTTCCTTCAACCACAGAACTCTGCTCACTCCAAGCCACACTGAAGACAAGTGATTCCCGCGGGGAGACGGGGCAGGGGGTCAGAGCACAGAGGTGCCAGGCGGCTGGCTTCTCGCCTCGCCCTGTGGACTCCCCGCCCCTCCCCATCGTGAGGCAGGAGCATCCTGCCTGCCCCACCCCCATGTGTCAGCAGCTGTGACCTCCAGCAGCCCAAGGGGATGCCTTTCTCCGGAAGCCCCCGCATCCTGCTTTCTGCTGAACCCAAGCACATCGGGCCGCCCATCCCAGCTGCAGCACACAGACAACCTGACCCGACAGGCTGGGCTGAATCACCAGCCCCCTCAGCTAGAAATAGCCCTCCAAGAAATGTGCGGTGGCTACATGTCCACCGGGAGGGGAGGAGGCCGGGCAGGGGGGCCAAGGAGTCCCAGGACCCCGAGATAACACGGGCCCGGATGTGCGGCATCCCAAACGCGGTGGACTGGCCTGGGTCACAGGCTCCGAGGAGGTGAGTGGGCACCAGGATGTCTGCTCTCCGACGTGGGCTGCGTGACAAGCCCCAGGCATCCTGCGAGGGCGGGCTGGGTTCCGATGGGCAGCCTGCGAGTGCCAATCAGATCAGGCAGGCCGTGCGCACACACACACACACACACACACACACACACACACACAAGACAACTCTGCAGTTCACAGTTCCCATTGTTGTTCTCTGGACAGAGTCCCAGCTTGACAAGCATCCTCGTCTTCTCTCTGGTTCTGGTCAAAAGAGCAGAGTGGGAGGGGTTAGGAGGAGATAGCAGCCCAGCGAAGTTTAGCCAGCAGGATAACCAAGGCTTCTAGGCCTTGCTCCTTCTTCCCCACCTGTGCGAGTGTGCTCACTCATGTCTGACTCTTTGTGACCCCATAGACTATAGCCCACCAGGCTCCTCTGTCCACGGGTATTCTCCAGACAAGAATACTGAAGTGGGTTGCCATGCCCTTCTCCAGGGGATCTTCCCAACCCAAGGATGGAACCCTGGTCTCATGTCTCCCACACTGGCAGGCAGGTTCTTTACCACTGGTGCCACCTGGGAATCTCTCTTCCCCACCTAGAAGAGAGAAAACATTCCAAGTTCCTCCTGCAGAGCCTAATTCCAGGGTACCAGATCCCTCCAGCTCTCCCTGCCACTGCTCTCTGCCCACCATGTTCCCATCCCAGCCACTCAGTTAAAGTCCCTGAAAATGGGAACACACACCAGATATGGAGCGAGGGGGTGTCTTTGGCAGAGCTCTGAATTCAGAGCAAGAAGGCCAGGGTCTGTCTCCCGGCTGTGCCTCAGAGGAAACATAAAACCTTGCAGAAGTCCCAGATTGATCCTCGGTTTGTTCAGACATCAAATGGGATTCCTACTCTCCCACGGAGTGGTTGGGAAGATCAGATAAGAGACTGCATGTAAGAGGGGCTTTTCTGGTGGTCCAGTGGATAAGACTCTGAGCTTCTAATGCAGGGGCCGCAGGTTCGATCCCTGATCAGGGAACTAGAAATCCATACACTGCAGAGTAGCCAAGAAGAGAGAGAGAGAGAATGGATGTGAGGATGTTCTGTGAGACTGTTCCATTTGGAAAGCCCTTTGTAAATGTCAGGGGTGGAGCTTTTGTTATTACATGAGACCTAGGGCATGCGGGCCAGTCCCAGCTTCAGTGTGGATCACCTTGGAGACGCTGCTGAAAATCTCCTCTGGGACACTGCTCTTGCCTCCTCCCTGGGCTTACACGGGGGCTTGGGCTCGAGTAGGTGTGAGATAGCACTTTACCCCTAGGGCTGTTTTTATACCTGGAGCAAGTGTGATGATCTTGGAATGGGGCTTTCAAATCTTCCTCACACGGGGGTCGGGATAGAAGGTGGCATCTGTCTGCAAGCTGGCCACCCATCCCCCCAGGTCCCAGCCATGCCCTGCACATCTGCTATCCCTGGGGATTCACAGGACACAGAGCTCAGGAAAGCACCACTTCAAATTATAAACTTCTTTGAAAAAAAAAAAAGAGATTTGTTGGTGGGAGGCAGGGTAACAAATTGACAAACTTTATATTGAGAATCCTCAGGCGGTAGAGAATGAGATGGTTGGATGGCATCACTGACTCAATGGACTTGAATCTGAGCAAACTCTGGGAGACAGTGATGGACAAGAAGCCTGGTGTGCTGCAGTCCATGGGGTCGCAAAGAGTTGGACACGACTTGGCAACTGAACAACAACAGCAACAAATATTGAGAATCCTTATTCAAAAGCTGGCTACCCCAATCCATCCCATGCTCCCTTCCCCACTTGGTTTCCATGTTTGTTCTCTATGTCTGTGTCTCTCGTGCAAATAAGATCATTTATACCGTTTTCCTTTTACTGGCTTACTTCTCTCTGGATGACATTACTCTAGAGTCATCCCTGTCTGACTGGGACTGACATGTATACACTATCGATACTGTGTATAAAATAGATAACTAATGAGAACCTACTGTACAGCCCAGGGAACTCTACTCAGTGCTCCGAGCAACCTAGATGGGAAGGAAATCCCAAAGGGAGGGAATATATGTATATGTACAGCTGATTCACTTTGCTGCATAGCAGAAACTAACTCAGCATTGGAAAGCAACTAGATTCCGATAAAAATTAATTTTAAAAAATAAATAAATAAATAAAATCTTTTGTTTTTATGCAAAAACATATAAAGTCTTATCTCAAAATAAACTCTCATCTCAAAAACAAGCTGTGTTGCCCCATTCCCTCCCCCATACCCCCAGGCCCACCTCTCCCCGCTTCCCCAGCAAGCCTGACCCCAGTCTCTGGCTTTGCTCTGAATGGACCCAGCGCAGCCCCACTCTTGTCACCCAAAGTGAACCCTCTGACATCCCTCGCGCAGCCCGGGATGCGCAGCGTTGTCTTATCTCTCCCCGGCGGTCATGGAGGAGGCCAGGAGAGGGCTTCCAGTAAGAAGGGTGTCAGCGGAAAAGAGGAAGCGGGGAGGTGGCGGAGGAAGGGGGACGTGAGCTGCAGCCTCGGGTCAGTCTATGTTCCGCTGTCAAGCTCTGCTGTGGCCCACCCTTGACCGGGGTCCCCAGTGAAGGCGTCCACAGGGCTTTAACTCCTCTTTGTCTGGCAACATAAGCTTCATTCGGACCACCACAGGCCAGACAGCAGCAACATGGGTTCTGTGACATTCGAGAAGCTGTTTGCATTTCACTGGGGAATGTATCAGGCGGGTTCTAGCTATATATTTGGATTTCCTCTTGAGTACATCTGTTGGGCTGAGACTGATATTATAGGGACCTATAATACACAATCCTTTGTGTGATATTCAATATTAAATTAACAGCATCTGTAGTGTTTGTAACTTAAAAACTACATGATAAAGGACAGAGAGGAAACAGAGATTTAAAAAACAATTTTAAAAAATGAGCAAAACCAAGAGCTGGTTCATTGAAAGAATAAACAAGACTGGCAAACCTCTGACCAGGCTCACCAAGAAGAGAGAGAGAATCCAAATAAGCCAAATAAGAAATGGAAAAGGAGACATAACAACTGATACCGCAGAAACACCAAATAACACAAGGGAACACTATGAACAGTTACATACCAACAAATTCGACGACCTAGAAAGAATGCGCAAGTTTCTAGAAACACACAGCCCACCAAAATTGAATTAAGAAAAAAACAGATCATTTAAACAGACTGATCACCAAAAGTAAAAAAAAAAAAAAAAAATCTCCAATTTTAAAAAGTAGTACAATAAATAACATCTGTAATTTAAAACCAAATGATCGGAGAGGAAATACAAGAAAATAGAGAGTAAAGGCAACTTTCTTGCTTGAGTTAATCTCTAATCCAATGTGAACATAAGCAAGGCAAGAGGGGAAAAACGAGGCCAGCAGCAGAGAACAATAAACCTTCTGTCTACATCCACAGGTGGGCACTTCCCAGCTGACCAGGTCAAGTGTAGCAGGTGATAAAGTGAGTTATTGTGGAGGGGAATGGAAGACATGACAGGGTCTGACCCCCCAGAGACACTGCCAAACTGAGACACCCGGTAGGGACTTGAGAGATTATTCCATTCACACATCCACCTCCCCAGCAGACAGCTGGGAATACAGGTCAGAGAGGAGGATGCAGTTCCGCAGTTTGCAGGCACAGATTTAGAAAAACACAAGTCTGCCCAGCGACGGGGAAGCTGCTCCATGTGACTGGGCATGTGAGAGATTGAATGTGTCTTATCTTGAGGCACGAAAGGTAAGGAGTAAATGCAGGCAGATGGATGCTGTTTCAACAGATCTCATTTCTCTGACCCTGGAATGAATTGTTCCAGGTGGTGATCCCATTTCGACCCCCATTCAGGCAAATGCCATGGCTGAGTTTTGTTCTCATTCTTTGGAATATACGTTCTTTGCTTACGGCAGTTATACCAGTGGGCTTCCCAGATGGCTCAGTAGTAAAGAATCTGCCTGCCAATGCAGGAGACATCAGAGAGGCAGATTCGATCCCTGGGTCAGAAACAGCCCCTGGAGGAAGAAATGGCAACCCACTCCAGTATCCTTGACTGGAGAATCCCATGGACAGAGGAGCCTGGTGGGCTACAGTCCGTGGAGCCCCAAAGAGTCGGACACAACTGCTCGACTGAGCACACACACAGAAGTTAACAACCAAATTGAGCAGAGAGCTCTCATATGCCTCCCCCAGCACATAATCTCCTCTACTACCAGCGTCTTGCATTAAGTATTGTCACAATCAGTGAAGCAATATTGACATGTGATGACTAGGTCTCGAGTTTACATGAGGGTCCACTCCTTGGCTCGTGAACTCTATGCGGCTGTGTGTCCACCATTACAGTCTCTCCGAGAATAGTTTCACAGCCTTAAAGTTCCCTTGTGCTCCAGTGCTTAGCTGCGGGTGTCCTCCCCGCGCTCAGCTCCTCTCACTGTCTTAGACGGTGCCCGAGTGCCAGCAGCCACAGACGGCAGGGTGCAGGGCATGACTGTACGCTTGCAGGGCTGGCCGCCCTAAAGCCTTTGCCCTCCAGGGGTGCTGTTTCCTAGGATGTCCCCGTCTCCTGGTTCTCCTCGCCCCCAGCCACTCCTTCCACATTCTCATGACAGCTTGCTCTCAGTCACCAAGTAGCAGAGCCCCCTCCCCCTCCCACACACACAGACACACCTTGCAGCCTCTTCAGAATTCCTATCCAGCATGACGCATACCTTCTTGAAAAGCGTTAAACCCCTATGCTGAGCAAGCACTCAGATATCATTTTCGTCAAACACACTCAAACAATTGCTCTTCTCATTTTTTTTTTAAAGCTTTCAAGCTCTGTAGTGGTAGCGGTTTAGTCAGTAAGTTGTATCCCACTCTTTTGCGACCCCATGAACTATGCATAGCTCACCAGACTCCTCTGTCCATGAGATTTCCTAGGCAAGAATACTAGAGTGAGTAGCCGTTTCCTTCTCCAAGGGGACCTTCCCAACCCAGGGACTGAACCTGGCAGGCAGATTCTTTACCAGCTGAGCCACCAGGGAAACCCTTCAAGCTCTGTAGAAAGTTGATACTAGGTGGCAAAGTTGAATGGTATGCATTTGAAAGTCAAAGCTTATTTTTCCAAAAGTCAATAAATAACACCCAGATGCCTATCCTTTTCATCCACAGCTATTGCTGACCCATCAGTGTCAGTAATTACAGATTTACAAGGTCACTGGAAGCTTGAGGGTTCACTGGCAGAAGCAGCAGGTGTGGAAACAATTCTCACCTCAACGTTTTAGATGGATTTGAACTTCTTTCCAGGCCCTGATGGTGCATCCACTCTGCCTGGGTCCAAGGGTCCCTCTCTCAGGCTGTTGGAGAAGGGTGGGCCCAGATGACAAGTCCTCCCAAGGGCCTTTATTTTGGAAAGTTCTTTAAGAACTTCATCACCTCTCAGTCAAAACCTCCCATGGGGTCACTCACCTCCTCTTCCATCCTTTCCTTCCCAGAAGAGATGTTTCATTTTCTCCTTCCCAAGGCAGACATTTCAGCTCATTTTTCTGGTCATGTTAAGTGAAAGTCGCTCAGTCATGTCCTACTCTTTGTAACCCCATGGACTATACAGTCCATGGAATTCTCCAGGCCAGAATACTGGAGCGGGTAGCTTTTTCCTTCTGCAAGGGATCTTCCCAACCCAGGAATCGAACCCAGGTCTCCCACATTGCAGGCAGATTCTTTACCAGCTAAGGCACAAGCAGAGCCCAAGAATATGGGAGTGGGTAGCCTATCCCTTCTCCAGGGGATCTTCCTGACCTAGGAATCGAATCAGGGTCTCCTGCATTGCAGGCAGATTCTTTACCAACTGAGCTACCAGGGAAGATTTGGTCATGGTAGCCTTCCCAAAATAAAAGCCCTTGGGAGGACTTGGGAGGACAACTTGGGAGGTATTGACTCTTGACTGAGAGTTGATGAGCTTTTTTTAAGTGTATTTTATTGAACTACAGTTGATTTACAATGTGCGTTAGTGTCTGGTTATACATACGCTTATATATGTTAATATACATGGTTTATATACATATACATGCACTTGTTAATCCCAAACTCCCTGTCCATCCCTTCCCCAACCTGCCTCCCCCTTGACAACCACAAGTCTGTTCTGTGTCTGTGAGTCTGTTTCTGTTTTGTAAATAAGTCCATTTGTGCCATATGTGAGATTCCACGTAAGTGGTATCGTGTGATCTTGGTCTCTGTCCGATTCCCTTCACTTAGTGTGATAATCTCCAGGTCCATCCGTGTCGCTGCATCCTTTCACTCTTTTTATAACTGAGTAGTATTCCATTGTGCTTATATGCACCACGTCTTCTTTATCCATTCATCTGCTGATGGCTTTAAGTTGCTCCCATGTCTTGACTATTGGAAATAGTGTTGCTATGAACATAGAGTTCATGTCTCTTTTCAAATTATAGTTTTCTCCACATATATTCCCAGGAGTGGGATTGCTGGATCATATGGCAATTTTATTTTTAGTTTTTTGAGGAACTTCCATACTGCTCTCCATAATGGCGGCACCAATTTATATCCCCACTAGCAGTGTAGCGGTGGTTCATTTTTCTCCAGAATGTATTATTTGTAGATTTTTGCATGATGGCTCTTCTGACCAGTGTGAGGTGGTTCTTCATTGTAGGTTTGAGATGTGAAGTTCTTAAAGTGGCCTGACAGCCTGTCTCACAGGACTGTCAGAGCATCAGATGGGATGCTGAGTGTAGACGCAGATTATAGGTTGGGAAGAGCTGGACAGAAGCTAGCTGTCTCCTGCCCAGCATGTCATCAGCTCCTTGAAGAGCAGGACTGTCCTTTTTCATTCTTAGGCTTCCCTAAAGACTTCCTACAAAGCACTGGCTGTAAGGTAGGCTTCCTATAAACACTTATGTGAGGATGCATTGGGGAAGAGAGAATCTGATTGGATATTAGGAAACGCGCTTTAACTGTCAGCAGAACAACACACAGGATGACGCTTTCAGGAAGGCCATCCCTCCTGGAGGCTTAGGCATTGATCTTCCTGACTCCAGGGATTGGATGGGCAAGATGGCGGGGGAAACCACTGTTCAAATGATACACCCTGAAGACGTACAGGTAGGGAACAGAGACCTTCTTCTGCTGACAGGAGCTTCACAGTCCCACAAAGCAGAGAAAACCCTGACCCACTCTGAGACCACCTCCCCACAAGGGAAGGGGCCAGGGCGGTTTGCCTTCCAACCAGACTGGGACTGGAGCCAATGCCCACATCCTCCTCCCAAGACACCTGCCCTGCGTCCCACCGTGCCTTGGTGGGGGCTGGGACAACCCTCCCCATCCACCCTGTGAGTCTCCCTCGAGCCTCTCTTGCCCTCACGTCCTCCTGGACCACTGGGTCTACCCTGAGATCTGTCCCTCCTCCGGATGCCCTGCTAAGCCCCACCCACCCTGGCCATCCAGTCCCTCTCAGGTGGCAACTTGTAGGAAACAAATCACAGGATCATGGCGTGGGTCCCTTGAAGATAAGTTTGCATTGTATTCTGTAACTCCTCCCCTGCCCCTTCTGGCACAGGGAAGGCTCTCAGTACCCCTGCGGCTGGCTTTACAGTGCTACCCACCATCAGATGCTCCTGAATGACTTGTACTTCAATCCTCAAAGCTGTTTCTTTGGTTCGCTGAGGCATGGGGTTCTTTGTACGAACCATTCTGTGACTGTTCCTAAAGAAGGCTGTCTGACACATAGCATCAGTGGTGCTGGTTTCATCGCTCAGTCGTGTCTGACTTTTTGTGACCCCATGGGCTATAGCCCACCAGGCTCCTCCGTCCAAGGATTTCCCAGGCAAGAATATTGGAGTGGGTTGCCCTTTCCTCCTCCAGGGGATCTTCCTGACCCAGGGATGGAACCCAGGTCTCCTGCATTGGCAGGAGGATTCTTTACCAGCTGAGCCACCAGGGAAGCCCCACATAGAGCATTGAATCTTCTCTCTAACCTGGGGCGTCAGCACCCTGTGTCTTAGAGACACATCCTGGGTCCAGGTGAGAAGCACTGTGCACCTTTGCTCCTGGTCCTTCCTCTCCTGCTCTCGTGACTTCAGCCCCAACCCGCGGTGGGCTCAGGACATGCAGCTTCAGACTCGACCACTCCCGGTATAAGCTGCGTGTTATTTAAACTGTCTTCACCAGCCTCCTCATCTACACAGAGGAGGTAACAGTTCCTCCCCCAGAGAGTTACTATGAAGAATACATGAGTTACATGTAAAGCGCTTAGTAAGCTCTCCGTAAGTGCCACGTGTCACCAGGATTATTATGGGGCCAGCAGCCTGGGGAAACTAAGATGCTGTCCCTGCACTCCTGCTCATCTGCTTTGTGACTCCAGACATATAAACCCCAAGAGCTCCCTTTCTTCATGCAAAAAATTAAAATATTGTTAATGCCTGGTGTGTCTACCTCACAGGGTGGCAGTGAGATCAGATGAGCAAATACACGTGAAAAACGCTTTTATAAACTATGAAAACATGTATACGTGCAGAATAACAAACACGAGCTTTCTGTGCCTACATCTGTGTGACCTCGCACCCCGTGATGCCTTGTGCAATAGTTCCTGACTTTTCTCTGCCTCCTGTGTTAGCTGAGGGCTCCTGGGGCAGGCATCACATCTCTCTCCTCCAATCAGAAGACATATCCAGTCCCAGGACCCAGGCCCCCTAAGGACTAACTGTGGGGCCCCCTGGCCTGCAGCTCTGCTCCAGGGACCCTCCTGGGCGCTGCTCCCTGGGTATAGCCAGCAGATGTCCCATCTTCACAAGCTCTCTGAATTCAACTCCACGCTGCCAGGGAGACCACTATCCTGGTGGAGTGGCCTGGGCAGTCCACATCAGGGAAACCAAGCAATCGAACCTCAGCATTTCATAAAGGAGCAGTGACTTTGGGTCTTTATCCTTCCTTTCCATCTCAAATCCTTCCCAAGGTGGCAACTTTGGCTGTGGGTGCCTCAGCCTCTGGCTCCCAAATCTTCACGAGGATGGAGTCTTGGAGGATGCCACAGCCTGATGCTGACCTGGGTCACTTCTGCATCCCTCCAGACATCCACCTAGCACTGTGCACAGAGAACGTTCTGGATGCACAGCTCCTGATTGGAATTCAAAACACTCGTTTGGGAGAGAAGCAAAATGAGTGGACTTGATGGGAGATTAATTGCACAGACGTTTGTCGACTGCATGGCTGAAGCTGGATTTTTTCAGAACTGCTGGCTGCCTTCACATTTCCTGGTGGAAGTGGGGCAGGTCAGCAGACAGCCCAGAGTCGTAGATAACTTTTGCCCACACATCAGTCACTTTTGGGAGCGTTGGCTTGAAATTGAGGGGTGTGTGTGTTTATGTGTGTGTGTGTGCGTGTCTGGAACCGACGTGCCTTCCGTGAGCCTCAGAGATCCCTGTATTCTCTTCAAATGGGCTGATTACAACACAGAGGATGTGGACGGCGGAGTTTTTCCTGTTTGATGTCACACTGCTACCCTTTAAAAGTCCGAGGGGAAAAAAGGAGGGAATGCAGCTGAGGAGCCTCAGGCCAGAAACCAGCAAAGAAGAGGAGAAAGAGGCCGGCAGAGTCAGGGAGGCAGGGTCGGGTTTCAGACTCAGCCCCGATCGCTCAGAGAGCTGAGATGTTGGGGGTCCGCCTGGGGCTCTGGGTCTGCACCCTGAGCTGTGCAGTCCAAGCCTATCCCAACAGCTCCCCGCTGCTGGGCTCCAGCTGGGGCGGCCTCACCCACCTGTACACAGCCACGGCCAGGAACAGCTACCACCTGCAGATCCATGGAGACGGGCACATAGATGGCTCCCCGCAGCAGACCGTCTACAGTGAGTGGGGCTCCACCCATGCCGGGGGAAGGGGGCTGCTCCGAGCATCCACCTTCAGGGGCCTGGGGAGGCCTTAGCTGGGCCAGAGGGCGAATGCAGCCTCCTAGACCCTTGTCCAGTGTGTGTGTGTGTGTGTGTGTGTGTGTGTTTAGACCTCAGGAGAATATTCTGTCACCTCCCCAATTAGTGTTTATTGGTTTCTCCCAACAGGAATAATTTCCACCTGAACTAAAATCTGTCTTCCCACAAAGAGCAACCTCTTCCCCTTTGCCCTGTCCAAAAAGTCATAAAAATATACAAATGATAGACAAGGAGGCTGGGAGGAAGCCAGACCAGTCCGTAGATGCTGAGTTATGCTCACTTTGGACTGGCTTAGCCTTGGAGGTTGTAAAGAGGATTCTTGTACCAGACCAAGGCTTGGGATAGATGAATCCAGGGGCTCTTTCCAACTCCGGGCTTCTATTATTCTGGCCATGTAAAAGTTCTCAGGAAAAATGTATCAAAGACTAGACTAGACAGCGTTCACTGTCTTCATGAGTCTGACCCGGTGAATCCACACACCCATCCGTGCGCTCATCCATCCGACAACCTGAGGGCTTCAGTGGTACCCAGGCTGCTATGAGCCAGTGAGTCTTCTCTGTGGAGCTGAAAGGTCTACCTAGTAGCAAATTGAGCTGCTTGGAAACTCACTGAAAATATAAGACAATCAGAGTGTTTTTAAAGATCAGGTTTGTGGAAAATTGGACCACAGACTACAATAGTCAGCCAACTAGCTGTGCTTCCGATGTCCCCAGAAGGGAAAATGGGGTGGGAAGAGGATGGATGTTTAAAAAGACATGGTCTTCTCTTTTATGAGAACTAGCAAAAATTACTCTAAGGATACAGAAAAATGCCAACTGATTCAAAATTCAGTCAGAGGAGTGAAAGAGTAATCACAATCTCTGTTTAATTTTAAAAAATGTATTGTAAGAATGACTTGCCCTTTATTGCTGCAAGGAATGATTCAGTAATTTTGCGACGGCCTTGCAGTATGCAAGACATTCATTCTGCTAAGAATCAAAGGGCCTTAAACGTGGTAGCAAGACAGATGAACAAGCAAAGCCGAGAGATCAGACAGACCTCCTCAAATTCTCAGCAGGTGGTGACGGGAGATAGGAAGAAGGTCTCCCCAAAGATCAAATGGTTTCCAGAACTCAGGGGAATATGGTAGAATTCAGGCGCCAACATCTTGGAAGCCAAGTTTGAGCCACATGGCAAAAATCTGAACTAAATCGGGATACAGTTGTTGCCGCCAAAGGAGCGCGTGTTTTATTCAATGGATACTTAGCAGCATCTGCAATGTGTCCGACATTACCCAAAGCTAAGGTGACTTCAAAAGAAGACCCAGCCCTTCAAGCACCTCCAGGCTTCCAACCCTTCATGTCTTCCCGCTGTGAAGAGACTATTAGGAAACATGGTTTTGCACCTCTCGTGGAGGGTCACCCTCCCTTCAAGATGAAAGATGATTTTCAATGCAGGATAGTAGATTATGGTACATTACTGTGATTCCCCTAGATGGAAAGGGCTGCAGACAATTAGAGACTGCTTCTAGAACTTATCTTCCTTCGATGAAAGGAAGCCCCCAAAGATGCATCCTGGTGGGGATGGGAGGAGGGCTGTGAGCGGTGCCAGAAGGGGGCGGGGCTTAGCCTACTGAATTCGCAGAATGAATCAGAGAACTTTCCCTCTTGTAGCCACTGACCTCAGGCCCCCAAAAGGCACAGAGCGCTAGTTGGAATGAATTAAAATCACTGAGAGGAAACAAACTGAAATGGACTGACTTCAGATTTTTTTTTTTTTAACAGAAATGTGCTTTTGTTTTGTCATATATAGACTCTAGCTAAGCCTGTGTCTCTGGCAATTAAGAAACCTGGGAAGGGATGGAGTCAGGGGTGGGAGGGAGACACTTCTCCTAGTTTGTATAAACTTTTATATTATTCAGATCAGTTGTCATGAGCATTATATACATATAGATAAAGAAATAGATTAGAGAAAGAGAGAGGTAGGCTAAGATAAAAAGTTACCCAAAAAGGAAAGAAGAAACACTGATACGTGTAACTAGCTAGCACAACCAAGTAACAGGCTGAAGAATTTGTAATGACCTCCCCACCAAGCGATGCTGGAATTTTTGTAAAACCAATGATGGTTTCACATTGATGGAAAGATGTGAGGTGTATTTCCCCTCCTAATTAATTATGCATTTCCAGTAAAATGCAGTTCACTTGATTAATGTGCTTTACTAAATTCTTTTTTTTTAACTTTTATAAGTGAGGAACTTTGATTAATTGGTGAGTGTTCAGCCCATCTTTGGTTTGTTGATCATCATTACATTATCTGCTACAAGATGCTAGACCCTCAGGTCTAGGGAACATCTCTGAAGCCTGTATCTCCTCCCTACTGTAAACAAGGTCACCCTCTTGAACCCCGTGAGCCCCACTATGTGGCAAGAGTAGCAACGAGATGCTTATTACTCCCAGTTAATATTTCTGTCTAGATCCTAAACTTTTTACTTCCTTCACCTTCCCCAGTGTCACTTTCTTTACATGAAGCTGAACCGTCCTCGGGCTTTTTAATCTTTCAAAATAATATCTTTCTTTTGGGGACCCCAAGGCTGTTTTGGAGAAGGAAATGGCAACCCACTCCTGTATTCTTGCCTGGAGAATCTCATGGACAGAGGAGCCTGGTGGTCTACACCCCATGGGGTGGCAAGGAATCGGACATGACTGAGCAACTAACACACAACGCAAAGCTGTTTACACCCATCATCTTATTTGTCACTTACCGGCCATGAGATGAGAATAGGGGAGAAAATTTTCTACTTTTACAGCAGAGGTTGAAGCCAAATGGTCATAGTAACAATCACTGGTATTTAGAAAGTGTGTTTATAGTGGATAAAAATATTATCTCCTTACATCCCAAAGTCGACCAAATGGGGTAAATGATTGTGCTCCAAATGAGAAAACAGAGATTCAAGAACACAGATAACTGGCTTGTGGTCACATATGGTAAGTGACCTAAAGAACACCTGGACAGGGTCCCACGCTTCTCCTGGGGTCAGGTACACAGACATGGCATCATGAAAGGAAATGTCCTTCACACCTGCCGGGCTCCAACAGATGTGGTCCCAGCAGCCAGGGGTTGGCTGATGCCTTCTTTCTGCCAAATTCTGCCCATGGGTCTGTGCAGACCTGCCTTGGGCCCCTGCACCGGGGAGAGAAAGCAGCTCTTGCCTTTGCTAGACTTCTGCATCGGCTCCCATGGATTTGGTTCGAGCCTGCGCACCCTCACAGCAGCGGCTCCCTGTCCCTCTGCAGGCTGCCTTCTGTCCACAGTGGCCCTGGACACCACACACACCACCCAGAGGGACGCAGGCATCCGCCCGTGAGAGCCCAAGTGATGGCTTGTCGTCAAGGGCAGGCCAGCCTCCCTCCATGGAGCCTTCCATCTGCTAAACATTTTCAAGGCACTTTTACAGCATCATCCCTTTTGATCCTGCCGCAGGCCTGGGGAGCAGGCAGCGCAGCTGTGAGACGAGAGCGATGACTTGCGGAGGCTACAACATTAGTAAGAGCCGTAACAGGGAACAGAATCCTAGTGTCTGGGTTCCGGGCTGCTGGCTCAGAACCTCTCCCCTGACCCCCTCCAGGGCACCACGACCTGGAAGCCTCATAGCCATGGCCTGGATTTTGGCCCCTGATTGTGTCTTCTGAGGCTTGTCATGACAGGCTTGTCATGTTGGAGATGACCTCCTGGGCCGTGGGCAAAGGATGTCAGGGTCACGGACCGGAGTTTGAATATTGCCATAGTTTCCTCATCATTTAAATTGGGAGGTTGCTACTTCCAACATTAATAGTGGTGACATTAACAACATAGCAGCTGGGGTTTTAAAAAATTCTTTCTTATTTCTTTAGTTTTAGTGCCCAAGGCATGTGGGATCTAAGCTCTCCAACCAGGAATTGAACCTGAGCCCCCCTGCAATGGAAACTTAGGGTCTTAACCACTGGACAAGTAGGCAAGTCCCATATTTTGAGAACTTATCAAGTACTCAGAGTACAACCTCTCAAAAACAGTTATGAAGCGTAATTTTTTTTTCCAGCTAGACTGAAAAATCATCAGGCTAGAAACAGCTTCTTGTTCCTTATGTTTCAGGTCTTCCCTCGACAGTAACTGTAGATCTGAGACACCCCGACAGACGCCACTATGGAGGATTTCATATCCTCTGCACCTCCCATAACCCACCCCACTTCCAGAAGCTTCTGTCAAGGCCAATCCTTAGCCACACTTGGAAACCAACGACTGCTCCCCTTGGGCTTCTCTGGGCTCACTCTTGGCTTCACGGTCTCTGCCTGTCATCATTCTGACTGCTCTGAGCTCACCTAGGGTCTGAGCACTGCCTGCCGCTGTCCTTGGAGGGCTCTGCATGGAGCCCACAGTGGGTAGATCTGGGGTGTAACTCACCAACAAGGCGCCACCACTTACTGGGCACACATACCCGGCATCCACAGCTCTCCAGGCTACCTTTCTAGAAGACCCCTGCCTGAACTACCTCCCTGGGGACTCTGAGGCCAAATGAGACATTTGGGGAACAATTCTCTGGTTGGCTAAGGGAAGAGACCCTGAGACTTAAAAAAATGATCCTAGTAGAAAATGTCAGGAAATTAAACACATGTGGGGAGGAAGTCTTGCACTTTTTATGGTTTAATTGTACCCTTGCTACCAAACAGAAACTTTAGACTTTATTTAAAGTCACTGGTACTTCTTAAAACTGCAAGTCTCCACGGGGGTGGGCAAAGGAGGGGGGGGGTCACACTTAAAGCTGCTGTCACTTACTCAGGGTGTAAGTAGTATCAATGGCTGTCAGGCTTTTGTCCAGGGCTAGGGGGTTATTCAATTGTTATTTTCAGCTGTGCTGGGTCTTCACTGCCACATGTGACTTTCTCTAGTTGCAGCAAGTGGGGGACACTCTCCATTGCAGGGCAAGGGCTTCTCATTGCAGTGGCATCTCTTGCTGAGGAATACGGGCTCTAGAGCGTGTGGGCTTCGGTAGTTGTGGTGCCCAGGCTTAGTTGCCCCGCAGCATGTGGAATCTCCCGAACCAGGGATCGAACCCATGTCCCCTGCATTGGCAGGTGGATTCCCAACCACTGGACCACCAGGGAAGCCCCAGGGCTAGGTTTTGAGAGAGGCTGCCCCTGGGGGAGAGGGGCACCTGCAAGTGAGAAAAGGAAAAAGAATAGTGATGAAGAAGCAAGAAGTAATTCCCTGCATCCATTCACCATGGAAAGCTAAACCACCTGTTTCTCCACACTAGCGAGGCATAAACTTATTAACACAGGTGATGCAGTACATGCTGTGCTGGGGTGAGCCATTGTTTGGAGGGGCTGAGAAGAAGGAACAGTCCGTGCAGGTGAGGGAGATTACAAAAGTCTCCATAAAATGGAGACATATGAGCCTGGCCTTGGAGCATGAGTGACCTGGATACACAGAGAGGAGAGGAGAAGATTCACTCAAATACAGTTTTTGACACAGAAAGGGTGCTGACTGCTATATCACCGGCTCCACACAGCTATCTTGGTGGAGGATCAGGCTCCAAGTACAATCTGGATTCCTGAAAGACATCTGGGCATAGATTTCAAAATCACAAAAGCTTGGGAGAATGTGACCACCACGGCAAACATTAAGCAGTATGAGCCAAGGACTTCCCTGGTGGTCCAATGGTTAAGATTCTGCACTTCCAGTGTTGGGGGGAAGGGAGGACACAGGTTCAATCCCTGGACGGGGAACTAAGATCTATACTGTCAAAACATAAAAGTATGAGCCAAACTTATACTAGTATGAGTTACTAGTATAAGTTTGTCCCCTTATATGAAAGTATGTCCCCCGAAAGGGGACAACAGAGTCCAGGGAGAGAGAACCGTGTTGGCACGGGTAGAAGAATGCTGGGAGCTTGGGATGCTCCTGACAGGCAGGGGGAGAAACAGGAGGCAAGACGGAGGGGAGGGGCATGGGGAAGTGGGAGTCAGAAGAAAGAGGCTGAACAAGGACAACTGTGAGTAGTTCTGTGAAGTCCTCACCCTGCCCCCTTCAGATCAATCAAGGCAGGCTTCTTGGAGGTGGGGACCACATGTGAAGCCAGGTTTAGACCTGAATGATTTTCTCCACAGGCGCCCTGATGATCAGATCAGAGGATGCGGGCTTCGTGGTGATAACAGGTGTGATGAGCAGGCGGTACCTCTGCATGGACTTCACAGGCAACATTTTTGGATCCGTGAGTTTCTTTTTGTGCTGGGTTATTATTTGCAAATACTTATCTCACAGCTCTGGCAAAACATAGAACCTTATAGCTTAAAGATTTTCACTTGCAGTGTATCTTGGTGATCTTTTCACTGAGGACTTTTACCCATCTAAGTATCAGATGCTCTGGTTTATACAACTGGGTTCTGAACCCAGGATGTCCAGCTCTAGGGTTCCTGGGCTCTCAGCTTCTAATCTGACCTGCCCCACTTGGTCCCCATTCTTGTACCTGGCACAGCACCTTGTCTGCAGCCCAGGTCCTCATGTCACATCCGTTCATATTGTAAAGTCGGTTAGAAAGAAAGGGTGAGAAGCCACTGGCATCTCATGATGTTGTTCCTAGATGTCCGTGACCTTGGGCAAGTCCCCTATATCTGTCAACTTGTTTCCTGACCTGGAAGAAGTCAAGGGTGCGGATGTGGATCATATGCCCTGTGGGCTTCCCCCAGTTCAAGGTCTGTAAGGAATTCTCTCCGTCCCAGCTGTGACAGCTGCTCTGTGCTGGAGAGCAGCAGCGCCGGCCTTAGAACAGGAGCAGGAAGGCGGAGCTCCGGAGCTCCTCCCACCAGAAATGCCAAGACAGCAATTCCTTTGTTTGGCTTGCTGTGTCCCAGCACCCGCCACAGAGTCTGACCCAGAGCAGATAAATATCTGTTGAACAAATATAGATAAATAGATAGGAAAATACCTGTTGACCACATACAGGCATATAGAGAGTCCTCATCTTTAAAATACTGACCCCCTGGACTCTGGGGCTTCCCTAGCTCAGTCGGTAAAGAATCTGCCTACAGTGCAGGAGACCTGGGTTCAAACCCTAGGTGGGGAAGATCCCCTGAAGAAGGAAATGGCAAACTCACTCCAGTATTCTTGCCTGGAGAATTCCTCGGACAGAGGAGACTGGCAGGTCCATGGTGTCAGAAAGAGTCGGACACAACTGAGTGCCTAACACTTTCTTTCCTGGACTTTGAGGATTAAATGGCATACTCTGCAAAGGTCCCAGCGGTCACTGGGCAAAACCCAGCCCCAATGAGTGGCTGAGTGAGGGCTTGCCTAGGTCATCTGGTGATGAAATTCATGTCCTGAATTCCCACGTTCTGTCTCGGCTGGGAGCACCCTCACTTATGTGGGGCCCCACAATCCTCAGCCCACCTTTGTCCAGGTAAAAAGGCTGACCCAAGTCGCCACTGAGCCCAAAAAGGGTTTAAAGGGCAGTGACAGGGCAGGACGAGGCCGCATGGAAGTCGGCCTCCTTCCAGAAAGCTGGTTTTGACCAGCGTGGCTCCAGGAAGCCACACGCCGCCAGTGAGTCCTCAGGCGGGCCGAGAAGAACCGCGCTGGGGGCCTGGTAGCTTGGAAATGAGTGGAAATCCCTTTTGCCCAGCAGGGCACGAAGGGGTTTTAAAGGCAAGGCCCTAGCAGAGTGGGCGGGAGGGATGGGGTCCTCGGGGTGCGGCTGGTCGCATCCAGTCCCCGCAGGCTCCGGGCTCACCCCAGTCTCCCCGCCCCGCTTGCAGCATCACTTCAGCCCGGAGAGCTGCCGCTTCCGGCAGCGGACGCTGGAGAACGGCTACGACGTGTACCACTCGCCGCAGCACCGCTTCCTCGTCAGCCTGGGCCGGGCCAAGCGCGCCTTCCTGCCGGGCACCAACCCGCCCCCATACGCGCAGTTCCTGTCGCGCAGGAACGAGATCCCGCTGCCGCACTTCGCTGCCACCGCGCGGCCCCGGCGCCACACGCGCAGCGCGCACGACGGCGGGGACCCGCTCAGCGTGCTCAAGCCGCGCGCCCGCGCCACGCCCGTGCCCGCCGCCTGCTCCCAGGAGCTACCCAGCGCCGAGGACGCCGGCCCTGCCGCCAGCGACCCGCTCGGGGTGCTCCGCGGACACCGGCTGGACGTGCGCGCCGGCTCCGCGGGCGCCGAGCGCTGCCGGCCCTTCCCCGGCTTCGCCTAGGGCGCCCGACTTGGGAAAGCCACATCGTCTCCTGGGGGACAGGCTCCCTTGCCACCCCTAGCAAAGGAGGTGGAGTGGGGTGGTGGCTCCCTCCCCGGGAGGTCTGGCACTCCCCGCTCCAGGGGGAATCGCCCTTTGAGGCCTGCGGGATGGAACTCCTCACCTTCCTCATCCCACCTCTCCACGCACCCCTGGGAGAGAAGGGGTCCCCGCCCACTCTCCTCTTCCCTCTCCTGTCCTCTCCATCAGTCCAGTCATTAAGAACAAGGGCTTAGAGACTTCCCTGGTGGTCCAGTGGTTAAAATTCAGCCGTGCCAATGCAGGGCATGTGGGTTCGATCCCTGGTGGAGGAACTGAGATCCCACATGCCTTGCGGGCCAAAACAAACAAAATTTAAAAAGCAACAAAGGCTTAGGCAGTTGATCCCCCCCCAAACCCCCTCCTCTCACCCGGGGAGGTGAAGGGGAGAACCCAAGCCAGCAGATTCTTCACTACGCACTTCTTTGTGTCATCTGCCTGGACCCTGCTTGACCTTGACCTGAGAGGGCATTAACAGATCGACTGGACAATCCTACTGGCAAACATCCTTAAGCATCTCTGGAAAAGCCTGTCCACGAGATTGGCGGTAGGCTGGTCAAAGCT
The DNA here is from genome assembly GCF_001704415.2 of Capra hircus. Classification (NCBI taxonomy): domain Eukaryota; kingdom Metazoa; phylum Chordata; class Mammalia; order Artiodactyla; family Bovidae; genus Capra; species Capra hircus. The sequence goes on from NC_030812.1 coordinate 104,645,817, forward strand.
TAGCCAAAATGACTGCTCAGAGATGGGAGGCAAGGGATCAAGGTGGAAACATCCCCTCCCTACTGGGCGGTCCCCCTGCCCTGCCCTCTCCCTCTCTGCAGCCAAAGCCCAGTGCCCAGAGTGACCCCTGCGGCCCTGACACAGCTCTGCCTCTTGGACCGCCTCTGGCTTGAGTGAATTGAGCCTAAGGAGGGGATTCAGTCTTGGCTCCAGAGAATCTACACTGCTAGGATTTGTTTTTCCAAGGGGAAAAAAATTCAAACTCTCCTTAGAGGCGTTTAACTAAGTCTCTGCTTCCAGGTTGAGTGGCAATCCCAACTACACAACTGTTGCAGGGAGGTCTTGAGACCACTGCTGTGGGTTTTGGGGTCTTTGTGGCAATTGTGCCCTTTCACGAAGTGGCATTGAGGATCCTGGGGAAAGAAATGCAGGACCGGGGACCCCAGTGCAGGAGTTAGAAAAAGCCAGCATTGTCAGCTCTTCATCACGACCCTACCTGCCCTGCAGCCATGGCCAGAGGCTTAGCTAACACTCTCCTAGGCTGGCATGTCTGGGTGTTACTCCGCTTGGAAGTTCTGGGGGCACCAAAGACAGTTTTCAGTCCCAGAAGCCCCAGCGGCACCCTGAGGAATACCGACTCTCACTTACAGATGATGGAGCACCAGGCAGGGGACTGATGACTTAGGCATCCTCAGGGGCCCCGTTCCTACCTCTGTTTCAATGGCCATCTGAAGAGGAGAATGTGGGCAAGCAGGGCAGATCTGATAGCAGCTTCCTCCCAGTCACCTCACCACCCTCCTTGCCGTCCCGCGCTTCTCATCATGCACCCAATCTTAGAAACTGATCCGCTGTCCTCACTTGATGGTTTTAGGCTGAAGGACCGGTTCCTATTTTGAAACACTGACTGTGTATGACACTATATAGCAGTACATGGCAACTATTTCCTCTATAGTCTTCATTTCCCATCGGAGATACTATTATACTGTATAAGAGCTACTGGAGAACTCCATGGAAAGGACTTTGGCAGAAAACTGGTTCTTTAGGGTTTTCTCTTTGGCAGAGCCGAGGGAGCCCCACAGTCTTTTGTCCCTTAGCACATGGCAATATTTATTTATTTATTTGGAAGATTTTTGCCTCTTGCTCTATATTTATAGATATTTATAAAAATGTAACCCCACCCTTTTCCTTTCTGTTAAAAAAATAAAATTTATCTCAGCTTCTCTGAGTGTTTTTTTGTATGCACACATAAAAGTATTTCAAAATGAGAATAAAAGGAATCATGGTAGAGGAGCACTGGGAAAATGTAGAGAAAGCAAAACTGAAAAAAAATCAGAACTTTAAAATATTCCGGGTTTTCCCATACACAAACAAACTCAGTCATTTTGACTAATTCAGACAGAATTCTGGAAAACAAAGAAAAAATTTTAACCATGATTATATTTCTGGTCACTCTAGCTTGTTGTTTCCTTCAAAGAGAGAAAATTTCCTATTTGAAAAATACCCACAGAGACAACATCAAGATCCCAGTAACCCTCTGAAGGAACACGACACATCTCCAGGCTCTGGATGAAATAAGGGGAAATGGCCCACAGTCCAGAGAAAATGCAGGCACTAGAGACCAGCCATTGGATGAGCCAGGTCCTGGAACTGGTGACAGGAACTTTGAAGCAGTTATGACAAATAGATTTAAGGATTTAAAAGGAAAGAATGGTGCTAAGGAATAAACAGATCAGAGAAAAGAAACAATAAAGAACCAAGTAGAAATCAAGACTTGAAAATGTAATATCTGAAATAATAAATTTATTAAGCAGGTTTAACAGTAGATTGAAGATGAAAGAATAGCCACTGAAGATAATAAAGTCAACATATACCCTAAAGAAAGAAAAAATGTTAAAAAAAAAAAAACATCATGACCGGTGTCTCAATGATTTGTGTGACAGTATCAAACTGTCCAAAGTATGTGTAAGTGGAGTTCCAGGAAAGGAACAGAAAAAGTTGAGGAATATTATTTGAAGATATAATGGCTGAAATTTCCCAAAAATTGATGAAAAATGAATGCGCTGATACAAGAAGTTCGTCAAACCTCAAGAAAAATAACAACAAAGGTAATCAGTCAAACTGTGATTTGGGGATGGCTCAGTGGGTAAAGGGAGCAGGCGATGGCACCCCTCTCCAGTGCTCTTGCCTGGCAAATCCCATGGACGGAGGGGCCTGGAGGGCTGCAGTCCATGGGGTCGCTAGGTGTCAGACATGACTGAGCGACTTCACCTTCACTTTTCACTTTCATGCATTGGAGAAGGAAACGGCAACCCACCCCAGTGTTCTTGCCTGGAGAATCCCAGGGACGGGGGAGCCTGGTGGGCTGCCGTCTATGGGGTCGCACAGACTCGGACACGACTGAAGCGACTTAGTAGCAGCAGCAGTGGGTAAAGAATCCACCGGCAATACAGGAGACACAGGAGACCTGGGTTTGGTCCCTCGGTCGTGAAGACCCCCTGGAAGAGGAAATGACAGCCCACTCCAGTGTTCTTGCCTGGAGAATCCCATAGACAGAGCAATCTGGTGGGCTGGAGGCCATGCGGTGGCAGTCGGACATGACTGAGTGCCTAACACTTTCATTTCAACACATTGAAATTTTGCAGGGGAAAGTACATGGGATCTCCAGATTGCTCTCCAGTGTTTCAGGGGAAAAACATACACATGAGCCTGCAGGACAAAACAGATGGTTCAAAATGTAAGCAAGTGGTGAATCTGGGTTAAGAGGTTAACATGAGGAGTTTCTTGTATTATTCTTGCCAGTTTTCTGTAGGTATATCAAAAGCAAAAAGTTACCAACACACACACACACTTTATTATAATTATTCTCCATTTAATATGAGGAAATAGCAGCTCGGGGACATGGAGAGACTCATTCAGCCACAAAACTACTAGAAGCTGAATGCAAGTCTACTGACCATGAATCTTCCCCATGTTACTGCCTGGCCCCATCAGACACTAACCTATCAACAGATGAGCCCCAGCCCTTACAGCAGGCCTCCCTCCCTCATCCCTTCTGCTTTCTGCCCTCTTCTCCTGTCACCCACCCAGACTTCCCAGTACCCGCTCCCCCCTCACCAGCTTGGGTCCCACACAGAGCTAGACCCCTCCTCCTCCATTCCTGTGTCTCTCATCTCCATCTGGGTTGCTCGTCTCCTCCCACAGACGAGCAGAGTTCACTCTTGGTTTCAGTCTTTGGATCCCACCTTCTGCTCCCAGCATCCCTCAAATAAAGCAGCACGCCTCCCTTGGGTCTTCCGGCCTCATTTCCCTCCACTGCAAAGAGCCCACTGACAGGTCCTGTATTCATCTTCCCGGACAGAGTACAGCTTCCACAAGGATGGTCTATCTTCTTTGTTCATTGCTATATATTTGCAGTTCTTAGAATAGCTCTAATAATTCTTATAACAGCCTGGCATGTATGTGCCATGCTCAAAATATATTTACCGAATGACTAATTGAACACAGGCATGCGATTCCAGTTATAATTGCAACAGAATTTTTCTGGAAATTAATGAACTGATTCCAACATGGGTACAGAACAGAGGTGCTCACCGTGCAGGGTACTTGGCTGTGAAGCTGCAGTAACTGAGAAGGACAGTCCTATGGGAACAAAGTTGTTGTTGTTTAGTGGCTAAGTCACGTCTGACTGTTTGCGACCCCACAGACTGTAGCCCACCAGGCTCCTCTGTCCATGGGATTTCCCAGGCAAGTATACTTGAGTGCTTTACTGGGTTGCCATTTCCTTCGCCAGGGGATCTTGCCAACCCAGGGACTGAACTCAAGTCTCCTGCACTGCAGGTGGATTCTTTACAGCTGAACCACCTAGAGAGCCTGCATCGGAACCCAGAGCTCCCTAAAATGGGGCAAAGTCCACTCCCTCTAGCAAATGTGGGTGCATGGGGGTCTGACTGAGAATCAGGAACCAACTGGGAAAAGAAACACTTGGTAACCGTTTACCACATGGGAAAAAATATCTAAAACTGAATTCCGACTTTACAGTATTCAAAAACAAATTCCAGATGATTTAGAGAGGAAATATTCAGAAAACTCCTTAACACTGTAAGAAAAAGGAGATCAGGTTATGACCTCATGGTAGGAAAAGCTTCTTAAAGACACCCCCAACTCCCCCAAATCATAAACAATAGGGTATATCCGTTTGACCTCAAAATAAAAAAAGACACATATATTAAAAAGGTGTATGGTGGCGTACCCAAGAGACGAGTGAACTGGAGGACATCAAGGCCTCCTATAACTCACTAAGAAAAAGCTACACAGCTGAACAGAAAGCCAGACCAAGGATGCAGGCTGACTGATGACCTGCCAGAGAGGGAACCCCATGGTCAAGATGCACACACACAAAAACGCCCAGACTCCAGCAGCCACAGAAAAGCTCATTAACCCAGGGGCATATCCTTCATTCGTCACATTAACGCACTTTCACCAGACAAAATCAAGTGTTGCCGAAGATGTGGGGACCAGCTTTTGAAATACTTCCAGTGAGACGGAAAAACCACTGTTCTGGAGAATACTGGCTCCTGTCAGACGGGGGATGCACGCTTTCTCCAACACAGCACAAGGCCACTCCCTGAAGCACTGTTTCTATTCAGAAAATGGTGAATAAACCAAAACATCCACTGATGGGAGAATAAAGAAATAAAACGTAGTGTGTTTATTCTGCAGAATACAGTGGTTAGAGAAGTAACCGGATCTGTACAGACCACTATAGAGCCCCAAGATACACACAGGAAGTGAGAAGTCAGAATAGACCGATGCTGTGTCCGTTTGTAAAACGCCAGAATGATTCCGTTCCCTGATGATACCCGGTGGCCATGTGAAGGATGGTGGGGTGTGTGGACCCAAGGTGCTGGCCGCCTCTGCGGAGAACAGGAGGGAACAGGGCAGTGATGGCTGCTGAGAGGAACTTTACTTCTATCTCAGTGTTATTAAAAAAAAAAGGAGGGGGTTAGTTACTACTTCTGGAGGGTGGGGAAGCGGGCACTTATTATTCATCCTTTTCTGGTTACTTTGCAGCTGTCTGTCTGCCATGAGCTTCCTGCGTGCGCGACCACACCCTCTGTTCCAGGACCACCAGCGGCACTGGGCACACTGAGGACTGCATGATCCTGAACCTGGCATGCGTCTACGTGTGCCTTTAGCCTTAAGTGACAGACAGACTCAGTCTCACCCTCTTGTGAGCTGAGGCTCACAGCATTCATCAACATGACTATTTATAGGCAGAACTGCATGGCATACACTTTCTCCATAGAGACGAGGACTTCAGAAGGACCCCCATCTGCTGCACAGAATTTCAGTTCAGCTCCGTCGCTCAGTCCTGTCTGACTCTCTGCGACCCCAACAGCAGCAGCATGCCAGGCTTCCCTGTCCATCACCAACTTCCTGAGCTTGCTCAAACTCAGGTCCATGAAGTCGGTGATGATAACCCAAATCCCTCTTCTCTAGCACCATCTGGTGGAAAAGAGAGGAAACCTCATCTTGAACAAATCCCCACTGCTTTGAAGCAAATCAGCAACTGTGTGCTTTCTTAAGCACCATGTTCAAACTAAATTCTTCAGCCCACAGGTTAGATATGAAAAGTCTGCTCTTTTTGTTTCTCCTGCTTTGATTCCCTCTTTAAAATTCTTTACTAGATGATGGTTCTTCCTCACTATAATGTTCTGCAACTACAAGCCACATTTATCTATTATCTCAAACCCTCCAGAGTCCACAGTTACAACAGTTGATTTCCATAGTAGATTTAGTGTCGTTTGCTTTTACGTAAACTATGACAGCAGGCTTCCTTTAAGGACTTTTTGAATATAACATACTGTCACACAAATATGGAGTGGAAATTACAAGTTCCCTCTTCCAAGCACTGGATGAAGACGGCAAAAGAAAAAAAAAATACAGTATCATACCAAGAGCCAAGAAAACAAGTTAGAGTTTTCAGACATTAAAGAAAAACATTAAAAAAAAAAAAAGACATAGTAACCTAAACCATAGTAACAGGGCTATTCATGCCTCAATTCACAATACTGAGTTCCCTCATCCATTTACAATACAGAGAGGTCTCTGAGCAGGGTGGTAAAATTACCCTGGAAAATTCCAACTGTAGTTGCACCAAAGAAGTCCATTTTCGATGGTTTTCTATTAGTGTTTTCTATTAGTGTTTCACATGGCTCTGATTCCACTCGAGTTTTATAACCTGCTGTAATGGACAGCTTTTTAACTGTTTCCAAATCTGCATTAGCAGAGGATGGAAGTAAAGTCAAGAGGCACTCGCTCAGAGGCTCACATTTGTTGATTTCCATGCAGATGATTCAGATTTAGGGAGTTTTGCTCACCCCGGCCAGGTGGCCCTGCAGGTTCACACACACACACTGGGCGGTTGGTTTCCCTTTGCCTCCTTTCTCAAAGTTCAGGATGAAGACAGTCATCCCTGTGTTAGGGCTAACTGACGTGAGCTCAGACCTGCTCAGAGTCGCTGGGAACGAGCACTTGAGGTCGGTCAGAAAGTAATCCAACAGGCTTCGCATGTAGGCGCCGTGACTCACGACTAAGACACTGGCTGCTAGGCCCGGGGCACCGCTGTCCGAGTTAAATGTGGAGGCACAGTTTTTCCCTAATGGAAATATCTCTGCCAGGGAACTTTCCAGACAGCTGCTCGGGGAATCCTGGGAAAACTGTTCATTCTGACTGGCTTCTTTCAGGATCAGTTGACAAAGAAATTCAAAAAAGTCTTTGCCACGCATTTTCAGCTGCAATGAAAGAAAAAAAAAGGTGAAATAAAGTGACATTAATGACTATCTTAAGATATAAATAGGCTTCCCTGGTGGCTCAGATGGTAAACAATGTGCCTGCAATGCAGGAGACCAGGGTTCAATCCCTGGGTCAGGAAGATTCCCTGAAGAAGGGAATGGCAACCGACTCCAGTATTCTTGCCTGAAGAATTCTACAGACAGAGGAGCCTGGCAGGCTACCATCCATGGGGTCACAAAGAGCTGGACACAACTGACCGAATAATACTTAGGATATAAACAGAACTGATTTTTCTGCAAGCCAGTAATACCACAGAAGCAGATGAAACTCTATTTCTATTCATTCAGTCAGTACTTCCACTGATACTAGTACGTGAGTGCCCAATATATTTCTGGAACCAAGAGAGCACTTTGGGGGCAAAGGTGAGTAAGATACAATGCCTGACTCCTGACTTGAAGCAGACAGAAGGTCATGAAACAGTGTCACCTAGGAAACTGCATCCAACACTTCTGAAGTTCAATGACAGCAAGGATGAAAAGCCGTCCCTCGCTAAACTCATACAAAGTCCTTACAAGGAAACTATGAAAATTAAAAATAGGGGGAGAGATGATCACCCGTAACACAACTGAGCAGCAGAAGACTCCAGGGGCTATGGAGGGGTGGGGCAGGGGAGGCGTGATGGCCCTGCGCCTGAGTCTATCGGCTGCCCTCCCCCAGAGTGGTACACACCTGCTTCACTGACCCCCACCCCGTCACTGCAAAGACTCCTGCTCCCCGTTCTTAACAAGACCATCTAATAACCCATTTCCTCAAATCCATGATCAGTAATGATGCCAAATTAATAAATGAGATAAGACAGGACAGGTTAAAAGGGGGGATAAAATGGTATCGTGCAGAGTTGTTTTGTGAACCAAACAACTTGCAAATTGCTTAGCTAAAACTCAGAAACGTCTTGCTCACACAAAGCGTCAGGTTTCAGCTCCTCAGATGTCGACCAGCTCGTGGACACAGCCACTTTCCCCTGGGCTGCATACCTGGTCCAGGGTCTCTCCTCCGGGTGGTGTGAACGCTGGGCACTCCTCCCCCACTGCTTTAGCCATGGCCCTCAGCTCGCTCAGCGGCCTGCCTTCTGCAGCCCCATATTTCTGCAATGATCCAACAGACAAAAGAGCCTCAAGGGGAATTTGCAATACACAGACAATTAAGTACATGTTTACGGCACACTTTCAGCTTACTTTATCTTATCTCCTCTGAAAAGATGCAAACCCAGATCCACGTGACTTCAGAGCTCCTTAGCTGTTTAGGCTCTTAAAAATCAAGCCTTAGCAAAACGCACAAGTCACAGAGGAAATACCAATGGCCAAGAAACATGGGAAATCTACCTTCTCAGGAATCCATAGTAAGAAAGATTAAAATGACACCTTTCATAAGTCATTAAATCAGAAGACCACAGAGACCACTAACAGCCAGTGCTGATGTAGGAGGATTGGAGGCTGGGAAGAGAACTTTTCACTTTTAAACTCTTCTGTACTAAGTCCTCACAAGTATGCCTTGCTTTTATACTTTAAGATGCCTCTCGCCTACAATTTTAACAATTAAATAAGACACTATTCACAAGAGTAAGTAAGAGTAATTGCCACACAGTAGATTCTTCATGTAATAGCCAATTTCACACCCCAAGCAGGAAGGCACTTGATTTCTAGCCATGGGATAAACTGAGTTGCTGTAGTGATATTTTATGGTAGAAGAACAACATGTAAGTAAGCTATTAATACTTACCCTTTCTCGAAGTCTTGAATCATACTCTACTGTCACATCTTTGCAAAATTTGTTCTTCTCCAAAATCCCATGCACGGTCTACAAATCAGAAGACAACCATTTCTTTTCCCATAAAAATAATCATTATTGGGGAATCCCTAGCACGCCAATGGTCAGGGCATGCTCCCATTGCAGGCAGCACCGTTCAGACCCTTGGCTGGGGAACTAAGGTTCTGCATGACACGCACCCCGCCCCCCGAAAAAAATCATTCTGGGAGGGCTCAGGATGGCATCATAGGAAGACCCTCAACTCCCCTCCTCCCAAGGACAAGAAAAACCCCAAAAGGCTAATAGTAGATTTTCTAGCAGAAATCTTACAGGTCAGAGGTAGTGGTGTGACATATTCAAAGTGCTGAGAATTCCAGCTAAAACTACTCTACCCAGCAAAGTTGCTCAGAATTGAAGATAGAATCAAGGGTTTTCCAGATAAACAAAAACTAAAGGAGTTCATCACCACGAAATCAGCCCTATAAGAAATATATATGGGGCTTCTTTAAGCTGAAAAGAAAGGGCACTGATTATATCAAGAATACATGAAAGCAAAAATCTAATTGGAAAAGCTATATATATTAATAAAGGTTGTAGCTCAATCACTTATAAAAAGTTATTTACTGACAAATACATATATGTGTCAAATATATACACATATATGTAACATACACATTTATAATTTTCTCCATCCCTGTGTCTTATTTCTGTTTTGTCCCAAAAAACTTTTATGAAGACTTTTCTCCTGTGTTTTCTTATAGAAGTCCCATAGCTTTAGCTTGTAGACTTGTTCTATGAGTGGCTGCAGGTTAGTTTTTGTGTACTGTGTGAGGCAAGAGTCCCATGTCATGTTTTCCCAGATGGCTGGCCCATTGTTTCAACACCTTTTATTGAAAAGACCACCCTTTCAAACACAGAATTATCTTGGCATCTCTGTCAACAAAGTTCAACTGACCAAACACACTTACAAAAACAACTGACCATGGAACTGTGGGTCCCTCAACTTGCGCTGGAAAGTCTTTATTTCACCTTAATTTTCAAAAGCACTTCTGAGTCGTCATTTCTTCAAAGTATCTTTTACCTTCACACTCACCCCAACTCTCTTCCCTCTTTCCCTTTTGAGACTTCAACTATATGTGATAGTGCACTGCCTGGTCCCGTCCCACAGTTCGGAGGCTCTTCATTTTTCCTTCTCCAGCCTTTTTTCCTTCCGCAGTTAATTTTGGAATGTTCCGTTTCCATGTCTTCACGTTCACTGGCCTCTTCTTCTACAGTGTCTAACCTACTGCTAATCCCACCCTGTGAAATTCTCGTTTCAGAGCACTGCATTTTTTATCTCTAGAAGATGGAGTTGCTTCTGCCGTCTCCTACTTCTCGCCTCATGATGCTGTTCTGAGGGCAGTTTAGCCTCACCGTGAAGGGATGACACGCTCCCTGTGTTCAGCACAGCCTCCGCTTGTGCTGTGGGAGCTCTAACACCTCCCCACTTTGTGTGGGCCCCAGGAATCAGCTGGACAACCGCACCCCAGCGACTGGTCTCCCCCAGAGTTCTTGTTTTCTGCCCTCGTGTGGTTCCAGCCACAGGTGTGCAGACTAACCGTTCACCAAAGACTGAAGAGGACTTCTATACACGTGTCTAGAGTCTTCTCTGTGCATTTCTCTCTCCAGCACACCCCACAGATTTTAGTTACTTAAGCCTTCCAAATTCTAAGCTTTGTCCCCTCAACTCAGAGACCACTGACTGCTAGCTGGCTGCTTTTGCAGACGTCTGGGGATCACTTCAGTCAGAAAACTACGATGAGCTGAGGGCTCATCCCCTATGTTTCACTCCAGCTGATGTTGCAGCCCGGGCTTCCTGGAGTCCACTACCTGAAAAGAGTTGTCTCACAGCTTTTGTCTTGTTTTCTGGTGGTTTGTTGGGGGAGGCTACATTCCAGCCCTGTTATTCCCCCATGGTTGTCACTAAAGTCTCCTTCCCTTGGCTTTCAGAAGTTGATTTGGGTTTTCCAAACCTCTGGAATTGTTTTTATAATAATCTGTTCCCTAAAGATATTTCACAGATCTTTCATTTCTTTATAGCAACATAATTGCTTTTTAAACTCTGAGTTCCAATATCTGATGTCTCAATCGTTTAATCTCTGTGGTGTTTCCACTGGGTTTCTCTCACAACACCCTCTTTGCCTTTTTTTTGGCATTTTGTTAGACATTTTCCCCCAAGCTTCTCTGATTAAATTACCAAAATAAAATAAAATATAGAAGTGAAATAAAAAGAACTTCTGTCATCGAGGAAAGGGGATTGGGGATGATGGTTGTGTGCGATTTAATTCTCTATGAACTCTGGGAGGAAATTTTCCAATGTACAGCTGTTGAAACTTTTGACTCACGAGCCTCATCCCTGACTAAACTTACCTGCTTTGTCCTTTTAAGGTCACTGGAGAAAACATGAGTAAACTTCACATCTTTAAGAAATATACCAGCAGCAGCTGCTTGTTTAAATCCAGTTTCTGAAAGAGGCTCATCTATTCCTTGTCCTGCAGTATTAACAGAAGGAACAGCAACGTTCAAATATATAACAGATGCAAATGAAAATAACACCTAAGAGAATATAAAGAGCGTTCATCCATGTTTCACTAAAAGACTTCCTTGAGTACTTTCCACATAACTTTTCAGAAAACTAAAAGCAAGCAAAATTAAGCTATAATCCCTATAGAGGTTCAGGTATCCAAGTGTTTTCCAGAAGAACGTCTGCCTGATGGGAACTGGTGGGTGATGAGACTGTTCCCCAGCCTTGCACTGCCCACCACTTTCCCAGTCTGTTTGATTAGTGCTGCCTCAGATCTACCTTCTCGGCCCAGCTGCTGTATCTGGGTGGCTGGATGATCACCTAGAGAAGTTTTCCTTCTTCATCTCCACTGTTCAAATTCTGTAACATACAGTACTGCAAATCACTCTCCATAAAGGCAGACCAGCCTTCTACCAGCTTAGAGCAAGTATCAGTTCGGCCAGCGACACAACCCACAGGCCAATAACCCATCGTGAATGAGGGTCAGCAGAAACGACGGTTTACAGACTTGGAAACACCAGTACTTCAGACAGCAGAGACTGCACACTGAACCACAGAAACAAGCAGCAGCAAGTCCTCAAAAACCAGAAAGGTTTCTAAAAGGACTACACAAACTTTCTAACAATGAAAAACGGAATTGCTGTGGAGGTTAAAAAAATATCCCTCAGTGGATAAAAGGAAATACATTAAGCTGAGAAGCTTCACGAACCCAAAGGTAAGGCTGAAGTCGTCCCCTGTGCTCCTTTCCCACAGATACGAGGAGATAAGAGCACATCTCAGACATGTTAAAGACATGGAGGAAGGACAAGGATTCCTAACTACAGCTAGTGGGAACTCAAGAAAGAAATGGAGAACAGGAAGCATGAAACGGAACAGGAAGTGCGAAATGAAGAATAGCAAGTGTGAATGGAGAACAGGAAGTGCGAAATAGAGAACAGGAAGTATGAAATGGAGAACAGGAAGTATGAAACAACAGGAAGTGTGAAATGGAGACCAGGAAGTATGAAATGGAGAACAGGAAGTATGAATGGAGAATAGGAAGTGTGAAATGGAGAACAGGAAGTGCAAAATGAAGAACAGCAAGTGTGAATGGAGAACAGCAAGTGTGAAATGGAGAACAGGAAGTGCGAAATGGAGAACAGGAAGTGCGAAATGGAGACCAGGAAGTGCGAAATGGAGAACAGGAAGCATGAAATGGAACAGGAAGTGCGAAATGAAGAATAGCAAGTGTGAACGGAGAACAGGAAGTGCGAAATAGAGAACAGGAAGTATGAAATGGAGAACAGGAAGTATGAAACAACAGGAAGTGTGAAATGGAGAACAGGAAGTGTGAATGGAGAACAGGAAGTGCGAAATGGAGACCAGGAAGTATGAAATGGAGAACAGGAAGTGTGAATGGAGAATAGGAAGTGTGAAAAGGAGAACAGGAAGTGCAAAATGAAGAACAGCAAGTGTGAATGGAGAACAGGAAGTGTGAAATGGAGAACAGGAAGTGCGAAATGAAGAACAGCAAGTGTGAATGGAGAACAGGAAGTGTGAAATGGAGAACAGGAAGTGTGAATGGAGAACAGGAAGTGCGAAATGGAGACCAGGAAGTATGAAATGGAGAACAGGAAGTGTGAATGGAGAATAGGAAGTGTGAAATGGAGAACAGGAAGTGCAAAATGAAGAACAGCAAGTGTGAATGGAGAACAGGAAGTGTGAAATGGAGAACAGGAAGTGCGAAATGAAGAACAGCAAGTGCGGAATGGAGAACAGGAAGTGTGAAATGGAGAACAGGAAGTGTGAATGGAGAACAGGAAGTGTGAAATGGAGAACAAGAAGTGCAAAATGGAGAACAGGAAGTGCAGAATGGAGAACAGGAAGTGTGAATGGAGAACAGGAAGTGTGAATGGAGAACAGGAACTATGAAACAGAACAGGAAGTGTGAAATGGAGAACACAAAGTATGAAATGGAGAACAGAAATCAGGAAAGACATAAAACTACAGATAAAGGAAACATGATGTACACCAAGAAGGATAAATTATTAAAAAAAAAAAAAAACTACCAGATTTAGCAAGAGAAACTGTATAAAACCAAAATAAAAAGACTTTAAAAACAGCTACAGAGGAAGACAGATGGGACACGATGGGACATGATGGGACACCATGGCCATGATGGGATATCCACCATGGGACACCATTTGGTTGAGAGATCTCTGGACAGGAGCAAGGAAAGCCAAAATAAAAAAAACCCAGCAGAGTAATAGCTTCTAAAAGAACCATCAGTCTAGAACTGGACTAAAAAAGTCTAAAGAAAATAAAAACAGAACTGCCTGGAATAGAACTGATTGAAACTATCTTTACCACCAACCGATTTACACGAGAGGACTTCTCAGAAAAGATGCTTCAGGAATGAAGGTCTGAGATGCAAAAGAAATGGTGACAGGAGAAACTGGCAAGTACGGCTGTAAATTTAAACAAACACTAAGTAAAATAATGCCTAAGTTGCATAGGTGCAAAAGGACAGGAGAGTAAAACAGCAGCACATGCCGTCACATTTTTCAGGAGAGAGGATATTGAGCATATACTTTATTAGGTATGAATGGTGAAGATATAAAGACAACTGTTAAAAGCACGGACATGGCTTATTTCAAGGCCAGAAGGCAAGGTAACAGTGGGTTGGATAAGGGAAAGAAAAGCAGGCACCTAAGAAGTAAAGGTGAGTGAGAAGGAAAAGACTAGAAAACGAAGGGAAAAAAACCACCACAAAGGAAAAATCCAAACACACCAGAAACCAGAGTCAACATGGGTCAAACCACTCTCACCAGTTAACAAAAAGACTGCTTTTTTTTTTTCTTTTTTTAAAGAGAACCAGAATCAGCTGCCTACCATTGACAAGGTAACACTTAGGAGACCAGTCCAGCAAGGCTGAAAAGAAAGGGATGGGAAAATACACACCAGGAAAATTCCAACCCCACACAGCTGGAGCTGCCATATCACTCTCAGAAATACATGACTTTGTGACAGAAGTCTTACTAAGGATTGTGAAGATCACTATAAATAAGATTCAATTCACCTGGAAGATAGAGCAATCTAAATTTGCATGCGCCTAATAAAATAGCCTTAAAGTATATAAAAGCAGAATATATAAACCACAAATTGATAAAACTGAAGGTATTGAAGGATAAATTGGCTATCACAGTGGCAAATTCAATATACCTCATGCATAAACTGACCCTTAGGTCATACAGGCACATGAGTAAATTGACAAAACTAGTGAAGTATGGGAAGATTTGAATGGCAAAATCAAGATTAATGATTTGATATAAAATCCCAAACCCAATAATTAGAAAACAAAGATTTTTCTCAAACATATAGTAAATTTATAATAAAAACTGACCACGCTAACCAATCAGACATATTACCAAATAAACCATATTGTCAAAACAGAAATCAATCACACTCTAAGTCAATCACAAATGATGAAGAACAAAACCACACAGTCCACTCATTTGGAAATTTAAAAACAGTTCAAAATAACTTACAGGTCAATGAAGAAATCATAATGGAAATTCTAAGATACTTGGTACTAAATGCTTACTAGACCACTGTAAATCAAAACTGTAGGCATGCGACAAAAACAGTACGCTCAGAGTTTAAAGCATCTGCCTGGAATGAGGGAGACCTGGGTTCGATCCTTGGGTCAGGAAGATCCCCTGGAGAAGGAAATGGCAACCCACTCCAGTACTCTTGCCTGGAGAATCCCATGGAGGGAGGAGCCTGGCAGACTTCAGTCCATGGGGTCGCAAAGAGTCGGACACGACTGAGCGACTTCACTTCACTTCAGAACCATATAGCTTGAATGCTTACAAAAATTAAAAGAAAAAGAAGCTGGCTGTAACTGAAGAAACTAAGCATCTAACTTCCAAAGTTAGGAAAAGAACACAAAACAAATTTTAAAAACAGGTAATGAAAATGAAAACTTTTATTCATGGCCTTAGAAAACATCACTACGAACAAAGCAAGTGGAGGTGATGGAATTCCAGTTGCACTATTTCAAATCCTGAAAGATGATGCTGTGAAAGTGCTGCACTCAATATGCCAGTAAATTTGGAAAACTCAGCAGTGGCCACAGGACTGGAAAAGGTCAGTTTTCATTCCAATCTCAAAGGCAACACCAAAGAATGCTCAAATTACCGCACAACTGCACTCATCTCACATACTAGTAAAGTAATGCTCAAAATTCTCCAAGCCAGGCTTCAGCAATACGTGAATCATGAACTTCTAGATGTTCAAGCTGGTGTTAAAAAAGGCAGAGGAACCAGAGATCAAATTGCCAACATCCGCTGGATTATCGAAAAGGCAAGAGAATTCCAGAAAAACATCTATTTCTGCTTTATTGCCTATGCCAAAGCCTTTGACTGTGTGGATCACAAGAAACTGTGGAAAATTCTGAAAGAGATGGGAATACCAGACCACCTGACTTGCCTCTTGAGAAACCTATATGCAGGTCAGGAAACAACAGTTAGAACTGGACATGGAACAAAAGACTGGTTTCAAATAGGAAAAGGACTATGTCAAGGCTGTCTATTGTCACCCTGCTTATTTAACTTATATGCAGAGTACATCATGAGAAACGCTGGGCTGGAAGAAGCACAAGTCAGAATCAAGATTGCCGGGAGAAATATCAATAACCTCAGATATGCAGATGACACCACCCTTATGGCAGAAAGTGAAGAGGAACTAAAAAGCCTCTTGATGAAAGTGAAAGAGGAGAGTGAAAAAGTTGGCTTAAATCTCAACATTCAGAAAACGAAGATCATGGCATCTGGTCCCATCACTTCATGGGAAATAGACGGGGAAACAGTGGAAACAGTGTCAGACTTTATTTTTGGGGGGCTCCAAAATCACTGCAGATGGTGACTGCAGCCATGAAATTAAAAGACGCTTACTCCTTGGAAGGAAAGTTATGACCAACCTAGATAGCATATTGAAAAGCAGAGACATTACTTTGCCAACAAAGGTCCCTCTAGTCAAGGCTATGGTTTTTCCAGTGGTTATGTATGGATGTGAGAGTTGGACTGTGAAGAAAGCTGAGTGCTGAAGAATTGATGCTTTTGAACTGTGGTGTTAGAGAAGACTCTTGAGAGTCCCTTAGACTGCAAGGAGATCCAACCAGTCCATTCTGAAGGAGATCAGTCCTGGGATTTCTTTGAAGGGAATGATGCTGAAGCTGAAACTCCAGTAGTTTGGCCACCTCATGCGAAGTGTTGACTCATTGGAAAAGACCCTGATGCTAGGAGGGATTGGGGGCAGGAGGAGAAGGGGACGACAGAGGGTGAGATGGCTGGATGGCATCACTGACTCGATGGACGTGAGTCTGAGTGAACTGTGGGAGCTGGTGATGGACAGGGAGGCCTGGGGTGCTGTGATTCATGGAATCGCAAAGAGTCAGACACGACTGAGGGACTGAACTGAACTGAACTGTCAGTTTCAAATGAAATGAGACAAGTGAGCAGGGCCCATGAACAAACAAGGTAATGAGTCCTGAGGATGCTCTGGGTGGGTCCCAGGTCAGTGGGAAACAGAGCCTGGTTTCCAGCAGGAGGAGGCAGGTACGTGAGGTATTAAAAATCAGCTCCTGCAAACACCAGGTGTCCCTAGCCCCAAAATATAAAACTCAACGCTTGTATCACCAGAGCACAGAAATAGCATGTCTAGCTGAAAGATATTCTTTAGAAGCCAGAAAAGCTGGATCACAGGGAGATTAAAAGAACCTGAGCCCAAATGAACAGAACAAGCTCGGCTGAGGTGGGTGGGGAGGAAGACAGAATAAAGTAACAACCCCATGTGAGAACAGGAATTCTCTTTTTAAACTACTTCTTTGTTATTACTAAAAATAATACATCTTAGCAGGAAAAATACCATTAACACCAGCCAGTAAATTTTTGTTTCCAAATATGAAGTCATTTTAAACTCTGGCAGATATATTTGAAGACAATTAGATCCAATACAACTCCTTAATCAGCTGAGAGGTCGCTCTGAAGCCTCCCACAAACAACTTGGAGCACTCGTCTTCACATCCAATTCACTCTAGAGACTTACTCCTCTTGAGTACCGTCTACTCATACTACTCATACTTCTGTGACCATATGCTTTAATTCTGTAATCCCAGGTCACAGTCCAGACCTGCCCCTGGTCCATCCTACCCTATCAGATCTCTTTACCCTGCATTTCACATGAACATGAACAGAGAGAGCTAAAAAATATAAGTCAGAGAATACCAACCTTGAATTATTTTCTCCTTGTTAAGTCTTGTTTCTCCACTAAAATAGAAAGACAGGGAGAAAGCCCTTATTATCAAATTAGGTTACTTTTGAAATTAGGGAAAAAAATTGGCAAGGAAAGGTCATATTTGTAAAGATAGCACATTGTACATACGTTAGACTCTAACCTGTAAAAATGACACTCTACTATCTGCAGTTGTCTATTCTATGGACCGAACTGAGCTAAAAATTTCAAACTGTTCCGAAGTAAAATGTATAGATAAATCTTAAGTGAACTGAAGGCAGAGAATATTATTTTTCAAAGTATATATACAGATACACAATGGAATATCACTCAGCCATAAAAAGGAATTAAACTCAGTTGTTAAGTGATGTCGATAAACCTAGAGCCTGTCGTACAGAGTGAAGCAAGTCAGAAAGAGAAAACAAATACTGTATATTAACACATATATACGGAAACTAGAAAAAAGGATTGATGCACGTCCTTGCAGGGTAGGAATAGAGACGCAGAGGTAGAAAGCACATCAGTGGACATGGCTGGGGGGGATGGGTGGGTGGGCAGACAAATTGAGTAGCACTGGGATGTACACACGACCACGTGTACCACAGACAGCTAGAGGGAAGCTGCTGCACAGTGCAGGGGACTCAGCTCGGTGCTCCGTGACAACCTGGCAGGGAGGGAAGGGAGGGAGGCCATGTACGTACACGTGTATCTGACACACACTGTTGTAGAGCAGAAACTAACAAAACACTAAAGCAATTATACCCCAATTAAAAAAAAAAAAGTGTATGTACAGACAGAAAATTTTTGTTAAATCATCTTCTTAAATATGTTGACCAAAACTACTTCCCCAGGCATCAGGACCAAATAGGCCAGCCAGTCCATCCATTCATCTGCTGGGCTGAGCGAGCAGGTCCAGGGGACCATGAGCGGAGCAGAAAGGGGTACAGTGACCCACAGCCCCCACCCTGGCTTCTGAGTCCTCGAGCGGCTCCAGCTGCTCCGCTCTGCAATGCTAAGGGATCACAAAACCAAACCCAGCCCATTCTGAAGCAACCAGAAGAGCAACAGGATGAGAAATACTGTCACAGAACAACTGGACTGAGGCTGGGCAGGGGAGGGCGGGGGCACACTGGCACTCTATGGGGCGTATTTTGCTTTCAAAGCACCTTATAAACATCACAGAGGAGCAATCTAGCAACAGAACTTCCCCCCCCAAAAAAATGTGCGCGAATATTTAGTTTTACAGCTTTGTAAATGTTTGTTACAAACCAAACATTTCTCGAGAGGTTTGTACAAATCCTTGAAGCAACTGGTTATAGCTAGCTTATTTGGGGAGTGGGAAAGAAAAGTGGGTGGCTAGAACAGGTTTATTATTAATCCACTTCCGTAACCAAAGCTTGGCTTGTAGCAGCCACAGGGAAAATCAGGAGAGTGGAAAGGTCAGAGGAATATATTTTGAAGGAGTCAGGAGTAACAGCACTCATTTTCAAAATCTGCAGTGTGATTCACTCCCAAGACAGATATCTGACTCTGTAAGAATCCCAAGCCTTATGATAAGAAGCCAAGTCTGATGACTGGCCATTTATAGGCCCTCAAATATGCACCGTTCATTTGGGGGATTATCACGCTGTTCTTCACTTTAAAAGACATTTTGTTAGTTCTGGTTTATGCTTGACAGCGTTTCTCTAGAAACCATATAAGAGAGCTTAATTTCCTAACCACATCCTTTTAAATAATTCAATTTCAGCAGACAAGTACTTGGGTTTGCCACAGGAGAGACAAATCATGGGACATTAGTGTACAACTGGGGAGAGTTGTCAAAGTAGATATGCTCTGGTATACACGAGAATGGAGTGTGCTCTCCTGCTATTCAACCATGAATATACAGCCTTACAGTGATTCCTCCAAACCAATTAATTCATTTGAAAATAGAGAAGTCTGCAAGGGCTAGGAATGTGAGGATTTTCACTGGATGGTTGGGTGGGAGTTAGGGAACGTAAAATACCCAATTCATGATACATTTGTCTATATTAGATTAGTCTTAGCTGCACAGGCTCTTCAAATTAATCAATCCCAGAAAACACACATCACAGGAACATAACAATTACATGTGTCTTTATAAGAGTTTACAGATGATCCAATATTCAACTTGCCTGCTCTATTAGAACAATGATTAGCATTCAATGAAAACTAAGTTAACTGCCCAAAGAGGCAGAATTAAAAACATAAAATCAGTGTTGTCAATACCTATACTAATTTATCATCTTTCAGGAATTAAAAGTAAATGAAACTTAATTTGTAAAAATGTTTAAAGAACTAGCTAAAAATGGAGTGAAATGGGATAGTTTTGCAGGCAACTAATTGCAAACATCTACAAGAACGTTTGAAGGGAACCAGAGGCCTTTCTGCATTTATTGGGCTTTTCAACAATGCTGTTCTAAGACCATGAGAAACTACAGCTCAATCAGATCAGCAGACTTGAAGTCTGAAATCTGGGGTATTCTGTTCCAACAATGACACACACTGGCACTCTCACGTTCAAGGATGTTGATGAAGATCAACATGCTGATAGTAACAGCACAAGATTCATAAAGAATTTGGCTGAGCTTAAAGCACAAGATTCATAAAGGGTTTGGCTGAGCTTAAATTGCAATTAAAAAGTTTTCTTCCATTATCAGAAGAGTCACCGTTCAATAAAACTCAGTTCAGTTCAGTCGCTCAGTCCTGTCTGACTCTTTGCGACCCCACTGACCGCAGCACGCCAGGCCTCCCTGTCCATCACCAACTCCCAGAGTCTACCCAAACCATGGAGTCAGTGATGCCATCCAACCAACTCATCCTCTGTCGGCCCCTTCTCCTCCTGCCTTCAATCTTTCCCAGCATCAGGGTCTTTCCAACGAATCAGCTCTTCACATCAGGTGGCCAACGTATTGGAGTTTCAGCTTCAACATCACTCCTTCCAATAAACACTCAGGACTGATCTCCCCTAGGATGGATTGGTTGGATCTCCTTGCAGTCCAAGGGACTCCCAAGAGTCTTCTCCAACACCACAGTTCGAAAGCATCATTTCTTTGGCACTCAGCCTTCTTCACAGTCCAACTCTCACATCCATACATGACCACTGGAAAAACCATAGCCTTGACTAGACGGACCTTTGTTGGCAAAGTAATGTCTCTGCTTTTTAATATGCTGTCTAGGTTGGTCACAACTTTCCTTCCAAGGAGTAAGCGTCTTTTAGCATTTTGTTTCTTTTCCTGAATGAATTATCAAATTTTAGCTTTGAGAATTCTGAAGGAGGAAACTAACTATGCCCTATCAATTATTTCAACACTTTCTCTGCAATTTCTTATGGGTGCATGTGTGCTCTGTGGCTAAGTAGTGTCCGACTTTTTGACCCCATGGACTGCGGCCCCCCAGGTTCCTCTGTTCATGGGATTTTCCAGGCAAGATTACTGGAGTGGGTTGCCATTTCCTCCTCCAGTGGATCTTCCTGACCCAGGGATCAAACCTGCATCTCCTGCATTACAGGTGGATTCTTTATCACTGAACCACCAGAGAAGCCCTTTCCCATGAACGGAACAGAACAAACCAAGTTGTTCTTATCACTCGTCACAGTCAAATCACAAGAAGTAAAAAGTAGCTTCTGAAATGGCTGCTGGAAGTCAAGCAATCCACAAACACTAGGCTTTAATTCTAAAGTAGGAGGCAGAAGGGAAAAGCAGTTAACAGGATGGGCCACAGTACTGCCACCTCAGTTTAAACCCCCTTCCCAACTCATCATGTGATTTTAAGCAAGTCACATGACCTCTGTGTCTGTTTCCTAATCTGCAAATTGAGAGGCCGTCTTTACCTCACTGGATGGTAGTCAGAATTTAATTACAACAGTACCTGGCAAATACTAATTAATTAAGACTTATTTTTAAATTAATTCCTCAAAGGATTTCTTTTAGGAAACAATTTTACACCTTTCAAGCCCTTTTTAAGAAGGGAGGAGGGGATAAAATATACATTCATGTAACAATTGTCTACTAAGCATCTAAATAGGGATCAGCTTGTTTTTCAAGGGGTGGTTTAGCCTAGATTTTCTAAGGCTTCTGGGCTTCAATTTTATGTCAGGCCCTGGGTCAGGCATCTAGAAAGTGCTCCAAATTAACAGGAAAGAGAATCCCATGGACAGAGGAGCCTGGTGGGCTACAGTCCATGGGGTCGCAAGGAGTCGGAAACGACTGAGCGACTTCACTTCACTTCTTCACTTCACAATTAAGACTAGTTCCTGGTCTGCTACTGAGTAGCTATAGGTCCTTCGAAGGTCACATGATGGTCATAAATCATTCTATAAAACGCAGAGGAATGGGGTGGAGAAAGCATCTCCATTTCTCACTTGGCCATTAAAATCCTGTGAGTCCTAAAGGGACAACTTCAGATAACAGCTGAGATAACCTTCCTATTAAGGAAGAACAGGACCAAAAAAAGACAGCAACTAAAAGCAGCTTGACAAGGTTAGACCATTCTGATGTTCCTTGCAAGCTCCAAGAAGTCAAAACTGGAATCTTAGTTACCTGCAACCCAGTCCTCTGATACACAGAACTCACTCAGAATGCTGGTCCCACTAACCACACACACATATTGGACGACAGGCTGCATTTTTATCAGAGTTGTCCCTTACAAAAACAAAAGTTCCTTAATTCTCTTACATGCTCCCCACCCCTCCCCAGTGCGATGCGCTTTACCTTTCTAACATTCAATGATCACACTAATCCAGTGGGGTGGGGCCTGTAACTATCCCCATTTTATAAATCAGGAAACTGAGGTGGTGTAAATTAAGTCGGTTAAAGGAAGCCCAGGTTACAAGGCTCCCAGGTGGAGCCCAGATTCCAATCTGTGTCGCCCTTGCTTGAAAAATCTGTGCTCCTGACCGCCCTGAACTCAGTTAACAACACCGGGCAAACAGAGTCGAAAAGGAAAAGGAAGGCATGGCAAGACATGTCAGCATTTGGCTCCCTGTAACGTTGTATGTTAAAAATATCTGTCGAGGGCAGTGCAGGCGGCTGAAAGCAGGGCGAGGCGCACCCCCCACCCCGCCCCGCCAGCCCCCAGCTCCTCCCCCAGCGACCGAAGCTCTGCGGGGAAGAAGAGAATCTCAGACCCGAGCCTGGGGGACCGAGGGGACAAGAGTGGGAGCAGAGCCTGCAGGGGAAAGGTCAGCCCCGAGCCGGTCCACGCTGCAGACCCTGTGGGCCCAGCTGGGGGCAAACGCGCGGCCCGGGAAGTGCGGGGACTCGACTGTGTCTTCGGATTCAGCCGCCCCACCCAGCTGGGGTGAGGTGGGGGGGTGACCTTGACCTCACTCCTTCCGACATCCCTGTCCCCACGTACTGGGGGACCAATGACATCTGACCCCTGGCCTTCTGCTCGGCGTCGCTGGGCCAGGAGGGCCGGAAGAGGATAACTCACGGGGAACACCCAGAACTCGCCAGGCCGAGCCGCAGGGGAACACAGGACAGGACTGGCGGGGCGGGTGCGGATCCTCGGTCCCCCCGGCCCAGCCCCACAGCACGCCACGGAAGGGACAGGGCAGCCCGCGACGGCCGTACTCACTGCCGGATCACGGTCAGAGCGAAGCGCGTCATCCCGCCCACGCCCGGAGCCAGAAGACCAAGGACCGCAGCGCCGCCCGAATCCGCACCCGCTGCCCCGCACTGCGACCGCCAAGCCCCTCCGCTTCCGCACCGCGCCGCCGGCCGGCTCCACAGCTATAGGTGAAGGCGGCCTTACGTCACTCCCTGACCAGCCAATCAGGGAGGCGGGGGCCCGGCTGGTCGCGAAGACTGATGGGCGGCCAGATCCCGCCCAGGGCCGTGGCGCGTGCGCAGCTGCGCGCAGGCCCTTGATTGGAGCGCGGCAGGTGCGGCGGCCCCGCCCCGGCAGACGGGTCGCGCCAGGGCAAACCCAGAGCTGGAGGCTCCGCGATGATAAGGCTGCTGCAGCTCCGATTGCGGTTAGTCTGATTTGAGGCTGGAGTGAGGC
Source organism: Capra hircus (assembly GCF_001704415.2). Classification (NCBI taxonomy): domain Eukaryota; kingdom Metazoa; phylum Chordata; class Mammalia; order Artiodactyla; family Bovidae; genus Capra; species Capra hircus. The sequence goes on from NC_030812.1 coordinate 104,669,281, forward strand.
CAGCAGTCCTGCTTCGTGGATGTACAGCTCCAGACACGTTCAGTCCTAGGGTTTATGTTAACCGCTGGCACTGGGAGCGGGGGTCAGCAGTGTGCTTAGACCGACCTTGGCTTCAGCCCCCAACTCCGCCTAGACAGACCTGCTCCGGGCGCAAAGTCTAGGCTTGGCCCCTGGCAGCCCTTATCTGGACTCAGTTCAGTTCAGTCGCTCAGTCGTGTCCGACTCTTTGCGACCCCATGAATCACAGCACGCCAGGCCTCCCTGTCCATCACCAACTCACGGAGTTCACTCAGACTCACGTCCATCGAGTCGGTGATGACATCCAGCCATCTCATCCTCTGCCGTCCCCTTCTCTTCCTGCCCCCAATCCCTCCCAGCATCACAGTCTTTTCCAATGAGTCAACCCTTCGCATTAGGTGGACAAAGTACTGGAGTTTCAGCTTTAGCATCATTCCTTCCAAAGAACACCCAGGGCTGATCTTTAGAATGGACTGGTTGGATCTCCTTGCAGTCCAAGCTGTCTAGGTTGGTTATAAGTTTCCTTCCAAGGAGTAAGCATCTTTTAATTTCATGGCCGCAGTCACCATCTGCAGTGATCTTGGAGCCCCCCAAAATAAAGTCTGACACTGTTTCCCCATCTATTTCCCATGAAGTGATGGGACCAGATGCCATGATCTTCGTTTCTGAATGTTGAGCTTTAGGCCAACTTTTCACTCTCCTCTTTCACTTTCATCAAGAGGCTTTTTAGTTCCTCTTCACTTTTTGCCATGAGGGTGGTGTCATGTGCATATCTGAGGTTCTTGATATTTCTCCCAGCAATCTTGATTCCAGCTTGTGCTTCTTCCAGCCCAGCGTTTCTCATGATGTACTCTGCATATAAGTTAAATAAGCAGAGAGACAGTATACAGCCTTGATGTACTCTTTTCCCTATTTGGAACCAGTCTGTTGTTCCATGTCCAGTTCTAACTGTTGCTTCCTTTCCTGCATATAGGTTTCTCAAGAGGCAGGTCAGGTGGTCTGCTGTTCCCATCTCTTTCAGAATTTTCCACAGTTTCTTGTGATCCACACAGTCAAAGGCTTTGGCATAGGCAATAAAGCAGAAATAGATGTTTTTCTGGAACTCTCTTGCTTTTTCCATGATCTAGCAGATGTTGGCAATTTGATCTCTGGTTCCTCTGCCTTTTTTAAAACCAGCTTGAACATCCGGAAGTTCATGGTTCACATACTGTTGAAGCCTGGCTTGGAGAATTTTGAGCATTACTTTACTAGCGAGTGAGATGAGTGCAATGGTGCGGTAGTTTGAGCATTCTTTGGCATTGCCTTTCTTTGGGATTTTGGAATAAAAGTTATGACCAACCTAGACAGCATATTGAAAAGCAGAGACATTACTTTGCCAACAAAGGTCCCTCTAGTCAAGGCTATGGTTTTTCCAGTGGTCATGTATGGATGTGAGAGTTGGACTGTGAAGAAAGCTGAGCGCCGAAGACTTGATGCTGTTGAACTGTGGTGTTGGAGAAGACTCTTGAGAGTCCCTTGGACTGCAAAGAGATCCAACCAGTCCATTCTGAAGGAGATCAGCCCTGGGATTTCTTTGGAAGGAATGATGCTGAAGCTGAAACTCCAGTACTTTGGCCACCTAATGCGAAGGGTTGACTCATTGGAAAAGACTGTGATGCTGGGAGGGATTGGGGGCAGGAGGAGAAGGGGATGACAGAGGATGAGATGGCTGGATGTCATCACTGACTCGATGGACGTGAGTCTGAGTGAACTCTGGGAGTTGGTGATGGACAGAGAGGCCTGGCATGCTGCGATTCATGGGATGGCAAAGAGTCAGACACTACTGAGCGACTGAACTGAACTGAACTTCTTTGGGATTGGAATGAAAACTGACCTTTTCCAGTCCTGTGGCCACTGCTGAGTTTTCCAAATTTGCTGGCATATTGAGTGCAGCACTTTCATGCATCATCTTTCAGGATTAGCTCAACTGGAATTCCATCACCTCCACTAGCTTTGTTCATAGCGATGCTTTCTAAGGCCCACTTGACTTCACATTCCAGGATGTCTGGCTCTAGGTGAGTGATCATACCATCATGATTATCTTGGCCGTGAAGATCTTTTTTGTACAGTTCTTCTGTGTATTCTTGCCACCTCTTCTTAATATCTCTGCTTCTGTTAGGTCCATACCGTTTCTCGATTAGGCCTCCTGTTTCACCTGCAGGGCCTGATTTTTACCAAAAATCCTGCAAAGCCACTTGCTGGAGAATCCTTCCACGTTTGATTTCCAATCAAACTCCTCTTCATCCATTCTGTTAATAATATCATGTTCCTCTCCGTTCCCATTCCCCCAATATCTCACCTAGTTCCTCATGGTCATATTTTCTGTTCTCTACCTCATTTTCTATTCTGTCCTTCACCCTGCACCCTTGGCTATGCATGTGTGCTCAGCTGTGTGTGACTCTGTGATCTTATGCACTCTAGCCTGCCAGGCTCTTCGGTCCATGGAATTTTCCAGGCAAGAATACTGGAGTACGGTATAATTAATTTCCTCTTCCAGGGGATCTTCCCAACCCAGGAACTGAACCTGAGTCTTTTGCACTGCAGGCTGATTCTTTTCTGCTCAGCCTCCGGGTAGCCCACCCTTTATAAATTTCCATTCGTCCTTGTGTTCAGAGTTGCATTCATTCGGCAAATAAATCAAACATCTAAAAAAAATTAGCTTCATAATGTAAGGGGAGAGAATTGTTTTGGAAAAATTTAGAAAATTAAAATAATACAAAATGTTTAATTATCTAAGAACTACTTATAAAAACCATGTATGTTTTCAAAAACTTTGAGAATCATGAAAAAAACAGTTGAAAAATGAGAATCTTTGAAAGAATGGACATTATTCTACGTTATTCGTTCAAGAGTTCAGACACTACCCTACAGTTTATAAAATGGACAAGGAATTCATTTCAACTGTGTTTAGATATAAGCTGGAAATGACCACTGATATACTTTTGTTGACAACAGATAAAATAACCTGCTGGTTTGTTTGTTTGTTTCATAAAAAAGGATGCTTTGTTGTGGCAACTCATATGATAGAATTCTGAATTAGTCAGGATAGGCCAAGTTATGGTGCCAAATTAATCCTGGATTTCCCATGGTTTACTACATTAAAGTTTTATTTCTCTCTCATGCTACATGTCTGACATGGATCAGGAAGGGGCTTTGCTCCACAAAGTCCTAAGTTAACAGTTAACAATGACCTCCTTACATGGATTCTCAATAACTAGGGCGGGAAGTGAGAACGACTGAGGGTGTTGAGCCAGTTTTTAGAGACTTCTTCAGTGCCCAAAGCTGCTCACGTGACCCTCCTTAACTGCAAAGGTGATAAGAAAAGTGAGGAACACAGGAGTGGTTAGTGTGCGGACAATGCCACCCACACAGTGTGCGTCCAGGTCGCCGTGGGTTATTTATGCCTTGGTCCTCTTCCGTCCTCCACCATGAGTCTCCTCAGTGATCCTACCTCCAGCCTGCAGTCCCCTCCCTCCGCTTTCTCCTTATTCGTCTACTTTTTCCTCCAGGTTTACTGAGATATAATGGACATCCAGCCCTCTATAAATTTAAGGTGTGCAACATAATGATGTAATTTATACCCATCACGGAATGACTGTCACAAAAAGCTTAGTGAATATCCCTCATCTTGTCATCTCATGTGTTAGTTGCTCTCAGTCGTGTCTGACTCTTTGCGACCCCCGGACTGTAGCCTGCCAGGCTCCTCTGTCCGTGGGATTTTTCAGGCAAGAGTACTGGAGTGAGTTGCCATTTCCTACTCCAGGGGATCTTCCCAACCCAGGGATCAAACCCAGGTCTCCCGCACTGCAGGCAGATGCTTTACCATCTGAGTCACCAGGGGAGTCCAGTAAAACTCTAGTGATTATCAATCAAGTTCGAAATTGTTTCTTTTCCTGAAAGAATCATCTTAGAAACACAAAATTATAGCAAAAAAAAAAAAAAAAAAAAAGCTTTTCTCCTGATGAGAACTCAGGATTTACTCTCTACAGCTGTGTTTATATCTTTATCATGTTGTACATTATATCTCTAGTATTTATTTATCTTAGGTCTTCCCAGATGGCTCAGTGGTAAAGAATCCACCTGCCACTGCAGGAGACACCCATTTGACCCCTGGGTCGGGAAGATCCCCTGGAGAGGAAATGGTAACCCATTCCAGTAGTCTTGCCTAGGAAATCCCGTGGACGGAGAAGCCTGGCAGGCTACAGCCCATGGTGTCAAAAAAAGAGTCAGACATGACTTAGAGACAAAATTTTATTTATCCTGTAACTGGAAGTGCGTACCTTTTGACTGCTTTCATCCAATTTCCCCACTCCTCAGCCCCCAGTAACTACAAATCTGATCTCCCCCCCTCCATGGGTTTGTTGTTGAAGTATAATTGAGCTAAAACTCTGTTAGTTCCTGTTACAACATAGTGGCTTGACACATTTCAGAATGATCACCAAGATAAGTGGTTACAACATGTCACCTGTATTCCTCTCACTGAACCTTTAATACCCACTGACTCATTTATTTTGCAATGGGAAGTTTGTACCTCCTCATCTTTCTCACCTTATCTCTTTCCTCCCACTACCCCCATTTTGCCGCCTGTTTGCCCTCTGTATGTATAAATCCATTTCTGTTTTGTTATATGCTGGAATGTAGGTTTTTTTTTGTTTGTTTGTTTGTTTTTTAAGGAAGGGACTCTCTTGTTCTCTTACACAGGCCTGGAATGGTGACAGTCATGTTGCAGAAGCCCAATCAACATTTGTCATCCACAAAAATCATGCTCCTAAAGAATAAAGGGGGGGAAAAAAAGGAAAAATCGTAAGATAGAAAACTCTTCACTATGGTCCAGGAAGATCCCACATGCTCCTGAGCAACTGAGCCCGTGCACCACAACTTCTGAGTCTGCATGCTTAGAGCTCATGCTCGGCAACATGACAAGCCACTGCTGTGACAAGCCCAGGTACTGCAATGAAGAGGAGCCCCCACTCGCCACAACTAGAGAAAGCCCACGGTCAGCAACAAGAACCCAGAGCAACTAAAAAAATAAAGAGAACCAAAATGTTTTTAAAGACTCACCAAAATAGAGATGACAAGATTTTGAGTTGAAGACTCAAAATGGACAAAGCTGACATCAGATGTTAGTCTAAACTAACAAGAGTCTTCAGGACCAACTAAGATTTGGTGCTTTTTCAATTACCCCCCAGTTACTGTACTTTTAACACCATGACTTTGCTTTTTGCTCCTCTGGCTTTTAAGTTGGAAATTGTCAGGGTTTGTGCAAATGTAATAAAAGAGAAAGTCTTGGACATTTATTGGCAGGGACTTTTTTTTTTTTACACCACCCACTGTCATAATTGATTACATGCTGTACCCTGATGGAAGAACAGAACTTCAAGGCCAATAACAAGTCACAAATACATGGTAAACCATCTGCTTTGTCCGGCGACTGAGAAATAATAATGTGAGCAGTGATCCAAGCAGGAAGGGGCTGCCAGTCCAACTGTGCCCAGTCCTCCATCAGTTTGATGTCTGAAGGTGCAAGGAGATTTGTTTTGGCAGTCACTCTGCCAACATCTGACATCTGTCACCCAGAGTTCGCCATTACTGCTGCTTCCAAAAAATTATATCTGCCAGTCAAACAGCTTTTCTACTGGATGGTGGAAGGAGGCCTTCTCAGCCTGCTTCTGGGGAACTCCCCTTTATTTGAATACATGTATCCAGTAATCCCTTTTCATGCCTCGCCTGATAGCCTGTCACTTAGTGGGGGAAGAGAACTTTGCCTAAGCCCAAGTTCACTGATGTTTGGGAGAAGGGCAGCAGAATGAAGGGGGTACTGTAGACAGAGTAAACGCTTATGGCTTCACTGTCGTGGGTCAGAGCAGTCTCTTCCATCAGGATCTACAGGAAAGCGATACCTCTGTCATCCCTGCCCTTCTGGAAAGTTAACATTTGCATTCATAATGCCTTTAAAAATAGTTGACAAGGCACTTGATGTGTTTGCATATACTTCACTGCCCACTGGAAACTGGTTCCAGGACCTTCCTTGGGTACCACCCTCTGTGAATGTCCAAGTCCCTTATATATGATGGCGCATATATAACGCACCATTTACGACTGTCAGGTAACATATGCACGTCCTCCCAGACACTTTTAGTCACCTCTAGGTTACTCAGAATACCCAGAATGTAAAAGCTCTGTGAATAGCTGTCAGCCCTCTCCAGATTCAAACTTTGCTTTCTAGGAGTGTAAGTCACTCAGTCGTTTCCAACTCTTTGCAACCTCATGGACTGCGCCCTGCCAGGCTCCTCTGTTCGTGGGATTCTCCAGGCAAGAATACTGGAATGGGTAGCCATTCCCTTCTCCAGGGGATCTTCCCCACCCAGGGATCAAAGCCAGGTCTCCTGCATTACCGGCAGATTCTTCTCTGTCTGAGCCACTAGGGAACTTGCTGGAATTTTTTTCTCAAATATTCTCGATCTTTGGTTGAACCTGTGGATATGGAAGGGCCATGGTCAGACACTGCTTGCAACTTCCAGTATTAGGTGTTGTACCTACACTACCTCATGTAATCCCTTTAATAATCCAGCATCTTACAGTTAACAAGCAACCGCCTTGGGATTCAAATATAGATCCTCTTGCTTGAGTGAAACGGCCTCTGCGCTGTGCCATCCTGACTCTTCCCATCACTGTGACAATCTGCATGAGATGAATAAATGTACAACACTGTCAGCAACACTCCAGGCAGAGAGCAAGCATTGTTGGGTCTTGATTGGGAAGGTTCCCCCTAGAGCCAGGAAGAGTGCTCAGCAAGACCCTAGAATCCTGTTCTCCTGGCCGTCATTTCTGAAAGATTTAGGATGTGGAGTGGGTAAGGCCATAGGAAGTGTCATATTGAAGCAGATCTTCCCTACCCTCTTATCTGGTTTTGTTTTTCAATTTTTGGTCACACTCCATGGCGTGTGGGACCTTAGTTACCAGACTGGGGATCAATCCTCTCCCCTTGCGTTAGAAGACATAGTCTTAACCTAGGGACCACCAGGGAAGTCCCCCGTAGACTCTTCATTCTGATTCTACAGGGACACATGGGAGATAGAAGTGAATGATTGCTGTCAAAACATCTGAGGCATCAAGACTTTCCAGGAAGGTACTGACTGAGGTGTCCAGACTCACTGAGCCCAGCCACAAACGGAAACCCACACAAGCTGAGAGCACTTTCCCTGTCGAGGCCTCCATTGCTGAGTGACCCTATGCTGAGAACAGCATAAGCCCTTGCAGGGATCAGGTGATCATGTCCACGGCAGGATACTTTTTGAGATAGTAATCAGTGTTTTTCCTCCAGCATTTTTCCCTTGCATTTTTTTGGCTCTTTATCCCATGTCCCCTTTTCAGGGAAGAGTAGGTGCCAGAGGCCAGGGAAATGACCATCTCTCCTTGGAGGATAAAGAAAATAACCTTGACATAAGCAAGGGCTTGGGAGCCTGTGATGAGGTCTTCCCTGTCCCCTGGACCAGGAAGATTCTCTGGACTGAGTCATTGTTCAGTTGCTAAGTCACGTCTGACTCTGTGTCCCCATGGACTACAGAACACCAGGCTTCCCTGTCCTTCAGCATCTCCTGGAGCTTGCTCAAATTCATGTCTATTGAGTTGGTGATGCCATCCAATCATCTGTGGACCCCTTCTCCTTCTACCTTCAATCTTTCTCAGCATCAGGGTCTTTTCCAGAGTCAACTCTTCGCGTCAGGTGGCCAAAGTATTGGAGCTTGAGCATCAGTACTTCCAATGAATACAAGTCGTGATGCGAGTCAAGCTAAACATGCCCGAGGGCTGGATTTGGTCCATAAATTACTTTTTGCATCTCCAAATTAGACAGTGAGAAGAACAGTAAGAAGTCATAAGTGGCACCAGCCCATCCCAGGAGAAGTCAGAAGGCAGCAGTGCTGAGAGATGCTGGGGAGGCAGCTGTCAGTTCTGCTCACCTGTGGGAGGGAGGTGTCGCCCTACACCTGTCTGCCAAGGTTCTCTCTGCTAGTTGCTCCCGCCCATGGCATTAGTGACACCTAGCGGACTTTCCAGGAAGTTGATACCCACAAAGGCCAGAGGATGGCAGGGGCCCAGCTTGCGTGCTCAGTTGCTCAGTCGTGACTGACTCCTTTCTGACCCCATGGACTGTAGCCCACCAGGCTCGTCTGTCCATGGAATTCTCCAGGCAAGAATACTGGAGTGGTTTGCCATGCCCTCCTCCGGGGGATCTTCTCCACCCAGGGATCGAACCTGTAGTCTCCTGCGTTTCTCCAGGTGGACTCCTCACCCACTGAGCCACCTGGAGCAAAGGCCAGAGTCAGAGCAAGTCACCACCAGTGAAATGGAAGCTGTGTTTTGGATAAGCATAGATACCAAGTTCCCGTGGGATGCTGAGGCAAGGCCCTGGGGCTTGTCTTGCTGTGTTCTCAGGCCGCCCAGTTCTGTCTGCCTTCCTGACGGGATCCTGACGGAATCTGCCCCTCAAGAGCAGGACATCCCTGAGCCCACGCCATCAGCTCAGAAAGGCCGGCTGTATGTATTTTCCTAAAACTCATCTTGTCAGAAAGCACCCTGAGCCACCCAGGGCATCGGCGTTTGCCATCAGAGCTCTGTGCCACCTCAGGGGTCTCATGGAAAACCTCCTACACCAGAGAGCATGGGTTATGTCTGCTCTGCTTCTCCTTGAAGGCCAAGTGTAGTTGGCCCCGCACACACGTGCTGGCCGTGGCCAGTCAGCTCTTTGAGACACGCTAAACGTCACAACGTCTCCACCATTCTTGCTGCCGTTGTTGCTGAAAGGACAGGGCAGAAATGATCCAGTGTGACACTCAGCTCTGAACACTCTCCTCATGGCAGCAAGTTAAGCATGCTACTCGGGCAACTGGAACTTTTCATTTTGGTGTGACCTCTGTATCCCGACTCAAAGCCCCAGATCTCTGCAAAGCTGTTAGAAAAGTTCTCCCTAGAGCAGAAACAAAGTGAAAGTGTTAGTCACTGAGTCGCGTCCGACTCTGTGACCCCACTGCCTGCAGCCTGCCAGGCTCCTCTGTCCATGGGATTTTTCCAGGCAAGAATACTGGAGTGGGTAGATATTTCCTTCTCCAGGTGCTCTTCTTGACCCAGGGATTAAACCCAGGTCTCCTGCATTGCAGGCAGACTCTTTACTGTCTGAGCCACCCGGGAAGACCAAAACATCTGGGTCTTACAGGGGGCACCCGGATTGAACCTGGGCCCCCTTCTTGGGAGTGCAGAGTCTTAGCCACTAGACCACCAGGGAAGTCCCTAGAGCAGAAACAAAAGACCTGGGATTTTGACATCTCTGCTCTACTTGCAGAAAGAACACTTGCGTCCTTTTCATGAGGGTAACACCGGTGTTCACGATGTCTGAAGTCTGAGATTTTCCAAGTGTAAGATGAAGTGGGTCTGAAAATGTGTGTGAAGGGGCCAGTGGATGGATCCCAAGCCAGCTGTGCAGAGTGAGGCTTCAGCTTCCTTCCCACCTTCAGTACCCAGAGCCCCAGAAGGGAGAAGCCGGCCCCAGCTGGACGGTATTTGGGAGGAGAGGTGCTGGAGTGTTATTAACAGACAGGGCACAAGCACTGCGGGGCACAGACTGGGGAGGGAAGGGGAGGGAGGGCTGCACTGTCGGTCGTGCAGAAGAGGATTCCAAGGATGGTTAAGAGCAGCAACCAACGAAAGAGGCCTTGGAAACTCCCGAGAGGCCCAGCGGACACCACTAGGCAGAAACCCAAGAAAAAAGTTACGTCTGCTTTCCTCCAAGAACACTGGAAGTCCACAGCAGACGGAGACAAAGGGGAACTTCTAGAGTCCTTCTAAGATGAAGCATCCTATGGAGTGGAGTTACTAGGAAATAACAGTGAAATGTCTTCATCCGGACTGTCCCTCCGTGACCACCGTTACCCTTCCTGCTTGCAACTGAGGTCAGAATTAAACTGGAAAATAGCCTAAAGTGACTTTTTTCCCCCCTTAGAGACTAGGTTATTATTTTCTGTCTCTACAGCTCTATTATTTCCTTTCATATTTTATTAACTCTCATAGAAATTCATTTTTAAATTTTCACATTACAAACTTCTATGCTGGAGTGTAACTGATTTACAAGGTTGTGTTAGTTTCAGGTATATAGCACAGTGATTTAGTTATACATTTATCTTTTTCAGATTCTCTTCCCATATAGGTTATTACAGAGTATTGAAGAGAGTTCCCTGTGCCATACAATAGGTCCTTGTTCATTGTTTGATAACATACAGACATGTATCTGTACGTTAATTCCAACCTCCTGCTTTATCCCTACCTACCACCTTTCCCCTCTGGTAACCATAGCTTTGTTTTCTAAAGCTGAGTCTGTTTCTGTTCTGTGAACGAGTTCATTTCCTTTTTAAGAATCCACGTGGAAGAGATATCACATGGTATTTGTCCTTCTCTGTCTGGTTTACTTCACTTAGTATCGTCATCTCTAGGTCCAACCATGTTGCTGCAGATGGCATTTCCTTCCTTTTCATAGGTGAGTGACATTCCATTGTATATATGCACCACGTCTTCTTTATCGATTCAGCGACTTCGAAAGAGACAAGAAACTACAGAGCAAATGAATTTTCGTAGCAACAGCAACGGGCATGACCCATCACTCTTGGGAAAGAGGCTAGTCTGAGTTTCTGAGGTCATGGAGCCACTGGCAATTTGTTTAAGTGTGGCCATTCCCACCCCTTTCCCAGGCTCTGCCTCACCACCCTTTCCTCCAAGACAGTGGTGGTGCAGTCCTCAAGGAAGGGATACAGAGAGAGAGAATCGGGAGTCAGGTAAGGGCCATGAAGAGCGGGAAGCACCCGGAAAAGATCCAGTGGTCTGGTTCTCCATGGACACGCCCCACCCAATCTAGAGATGGCTTCCCTGGTGGCTCAGTGGGTAAAGAATCCGCCTGCAATGCAGGAGACCTAGGTTCCATCCCTAGGTTGGGACGATGCCCTGGAGACAGGAATGGCTACTCACTCCAGTATTCTTGCCTGGAGAATCACATGGATGGAGGAGCCTGGCGGGCCACAGTCCATGGGGTCGCAAAGAGTCGGACACGCCTGAGCACACACACACACACACACACACACAATCTTGAGATGGCACCTCAGAAGCCAGAAGATGCTTGCTCAGACCCAGGAGTAAAGAGCTGGTAATAGTCAGGGGATAGCGTCTGAGGTCAGTCATGATAGCAGTGACTGACGCAACTCTTGAAGGTGGTCTGAGGCTCCGGTTTTTCACAAGAGGGTTGCCTGGGTGATCCTTAAGGTTTTTTTTTGTTTTTGTTTTTGTTTTTTAAAAAGGCCATCAATAGCTTGTACCCAACTGACACACCTAAATGACCCTTCAGGTTAGGATCCACATTTTACCCCAACACCAACTATGGCCAACAGAGTTCTGACCCGAGAAGGCTGTGCTCCACATTGAGGACTGCTAGTCTAAAAAATAAGTCAAAGAGCCAGAGACCTTAGGTCAAGGTGAGTTTATTGTCCAAATAGCATAATCTAATTGCATCCAGAACCATTTTCAAATCCATCTTTAAGCTAGTCAGAAAAACAGGTTATTATTTTTAAAAATCACTTAACACTGAAAAGATAGGACCTCAGAAAAGGCAGCTTGACTATACCATGCCACCATCATAGCCAATACAACATTTTTTTTCCCATTACTTCCTAAAAACCTTCCGTGTATACTGATCATGCTACTTTAGCACTTGCTCGCACGCCGACCAAATAAACACCCACACCTCTTATAGAGTACATGGTGAGAGATTAACATTAACTCGATATGGCATCACACTCGTTTAAAGCAAAAAAAAAAAAAATTATAATAATAATAAAAGAAAGTCCAAGACGAGAAACTGTAACTGAGAGAGAGAGATCTGAGGTACATGGTACAAGGGTAATGAACATAATGGAAAAAATCCAATGGCCCCGTGACACGCTGGGGATTTCAGAGGTGGTGAGCAGTAAGAAACAGAACCAACTAAGAAAGAAAAAAAGAAACATGAGGACTGTTTAAAAAAAGGATAGGCATCTGTGAAAATACACTGGCTACTGTACTGGCTACAGTCAGTAAGGCACTTTTTTCCCCCCAAAGAAGGCTGCAGGCAAAGGGATAAATGTGGCGGCAAGAGCGTGCGTGTATACGTCTGCCGGAGGCTTCCGGAAACTTAAGCCAAGAAGCGGGTCTGAGGGTCCACGCAAGTCTAGAAGCAGAGACACCGGGGTGCAGAGCAGTGGTTCTGGAGGAAAGAGATTGTTCTGGGTTGTTTAGAATCCAGAACCAGGAAAAGCCGGGTGGGATGAAGAAGCCATAAACATCCTAATGAATTTCCCGCCTCGTTTCACACCAACGGGTGACGGGAACCACGCCGAGCCCACAGCTGAGGAGCCTGCGTTCGTTCTAAAGCTACAGGGCGCGTGCTGGGTAAGGGACTTCACCGTCTCAGCACTGATTTCCCTTTTAAAGCTATTCTTGGGGTTGGACTGTCTCAAAGATAAACACGGAGGAACCCTTTTGGCTTAGAAGCCAGCTGGCTTACTCAAGATTTCCTGCCCATTCTTATCTCCCGTTCCCACTCTACCAATAATTCTCTCTTCTTGAACTAGAAAAATCAGTATATTTACATGACATAAGGTGCACATCTATTTCTTCTCCCAGCCCTGTCCCCCTGTGGCCCGTGGGGAGAACAGTCTGCTGCCCTCTTTGAGAAAAAGTCATCCAGTCCTGCCGCCATCCTCAGCGGGCAGTCCCAGGGCTCCTGGGGCCTTTGTGGGTGGATGGCAGGCTCCTCGGAAGGGAAGACCCCGATGCCTGCAGCCAAGGGCCGCCCCACCTGAGTCACACGTGCCCGACTCAGGTGAGGACAGGAGGCAGAATGGGGCCTCAGAACAGCCCACAGACCAAGGGGGACCTGGCTGGGGAACACTGGCTGCTCAGTGGGGTGGGGACAGCTCCAGAGGACAGCCTCCGTGGACAGAAGCCCCTTCTCTCGGCCTGGAAGGGGGGGTGCAGTCTGCTGAGGCACCCATCCCCTGCCCCCACCTGCAGGCTTCTCAGCTGCGATGAACAACCCACATGGAACTGACTTATGCTCAGCATATATTTTTGGCATACGAGGATTTTCACCCCCTAGGATTTGGCCAGAATACGGGAAGGAACAAAATTTGGCCGGTGAGGGGAACAATCAGTCCCCACTGATGGAGAAAAACACACAACCAAAAAAAAAGAACAAAAAAACATAAAAGAGAATAAAGTAAAGGAGAAATACAACGACTACAAGGTAGGGAAAAAAACAGAATAGGTTTGGAACCTCCTTCACGGGAGGGAAAAAAAAAACAATGCACCTGAACTCCTCTGGGACAGAAACTTCTACGGAGGAAACCAAGATCCAAGATCCGAGAAGAGGGCACAAGACAGTTCAACAATGCCTGGGGCCCGTCTTTTGTTTAAGGAAGGAGCAGGCAGGAAAGCAGAAACTACCTAGCACCCTTCCCACCTGCAACCCTGCACCTCCCATCACACTAGGCACGAAGAGGAAAAGGAGAAAAACCTAGAAGGTCCCAGGGACCCTCAGGGCTCCGGGGAAAGTAGAGGAGAGACTGCGGGGGGAGTCTGTTGGCCTGTCTCCTTCCTCGTTTCTCTCACTCGCTGCTTCTGTTTGAGCTGAGCAGCTGGTCACTGTTAGAGGGATCTGTACTTCCCTTTCTCCTTAGGTTCCAAAATTCTCAAGAACTCTAGGGCCCATGCTTTTCTCCACCACTCAGACTCCCCCCAACCCCGGGGCCCAGAAGAGTGGCCTACGCAGAATGGCCTCTTGATAAAACAGGCTGCTCAGCCTTTCTCCCCCAAACCTCAGAATTCACCACCCACTGGCCCACCAGGAATCCTGAGCATCTCAGGATCACATAACTCACCGAGTCCTGAACCCTTCTAACCCACGTCAGCGGAGCCTGACTCACCTGGGATTCCATCTCTGGACAGAAGCAGCCTGCCCACCTGCCTTCAACCATCGATCCGATACTCACCCCGACCCGTTTTCCCGATCATGCCAATTCAGCGCACGATTTAAAACCTGAAAACCATTCAGTGCCACTCAGCGAGGACCATGCCCTTGCCCCAGCATTTTGCCTGTCACAGGCCAGACAGGTGGGAGCAGTTCCCATGGCAACCTAGGAAACCCTCTGAGATGGTCCTGAAGGGGGGGCCCAAGGGGCTGCCAGGGTTCCGGAGAGAGAAACTTGCCAGAGAGAGAAACACGCCGAAAGAAGGGAAGCTTCCCAGGTGAAAGGAGAACCGGAAGCAGGTGTGCTTTAGAAAGGCCCACCAGACGAGGCTCTCTGAGCAAACGGCCTGCTGGAAATGGCTGGCACCCACGTGCAGATGCTGCGTGCCCAGCACACGGCATCACTCAGCGCTGTGTGTCAGCCTTGCAGGGGGAGGGGAAATCCCTTGGTCCAATTGCATTTTTTCCATCATGATGAGGATACCGGAGTCAGAATGGAAGCCTGATGACCTTCACCACTGAAGAGGTCCCTGGGCATGAGACCCTGGGGTTAAGCCCCTCACCTTCCATTGGGGAGAGGCTGTGGGCCCCTCCCCCCTCCGCCTTCCCTAACTGATGGGCTCCCAAGCAGAAACTGTACGGTTGTGAGGTATTAATGAGAACAAAAATGTGAACTATTTTCTTTCGTAGCTATTGATTTTGTCCAGTAAACCTGAGGTAAAGAATACTCTGTCGTTGAAGGATGTGATCAGAGAGGGAAAAAAAAAAAAAACAACCATGAATATGCAACCAGAAGAAAACACACTATGTATGGAAGAGGGCTTTTCCAGTACGAAGAACTCCTATCTCAACCAACTACTTCAGGACTTGGAAATTTAAGCAGTAAAATAATATATTATAAAAATGTTTATATAATAGCAGCACACTCGGTGAAACATTACAGCTAGGTACTGTTAATGTGGATAACGATGAATGATCTTAGCTTCTTAGCAGCGCAAAAAAAAAATAATAAAAAACTGAACATAATAAAATGAAAAATAAAGAGACCCTTCAATTTTTCTCCATCTTAAACCCTCAATACTATGAAACAAGGCAGAATCTGCGTATAAAATAATTCTTCAGAGTAGCCCTGTTCTGATCTTTTTTTTTTTACTTAAAAAGGCAAATATTTTAATAGCTTCATTACCTGTCAATTATAATTGTGCAAAAAAAAAAAAAAAGTTGGTGCTTCAACTTCTCTGCTAACTGAATGCCTCTAAGACGTGGAGAGGAAAAAAGAAGTTCAAGTACGCTGAATGCAACTTTGCAATGAAATCAACAACAAAAGAAACAAAACGGAAACGGGAACAAAATGCCACACGGATGACCCGCTGTCTGTCTTTGCACCAGCAATCATGTTTCTTTCCATGTCCAAAGGGGAAGTATAGAGGTGGGAATTAAGATCCTTGTGTGCCATCAAAATGGTTACAGATCTCTGCTTTTAGGAATGTTGTCATAGGGATTTCTGCGGAAGGGGATGTGTCTTTGAGTCCCCGGAGGGGAACCCAGAGAGTATCGGATACAGGACAGCAACCTGATTGGGGGGCAGGAGGGGAGGGGGCACAGGAGAAGGAAGGAGGCCTCTACTCTGTATGATTTGCATAAACCAATCCATCTACCCCCTCGGGAACAATTTTTCAAAGTGCTTTTCGAATGGAATGGTTTATACCAACGCTCACCTGTGGACCAGACATGCCAATCAGCACCAAAAAAAAAATCACGTTTTGTTTTTTTTTTCCTAATGAGGGATGCCAAGGTCACATTACTCTCTTGAACACCTCAGGAGAAAAAAAAAAAAAAAGTTCCAGATCCCACCCTGGGGCTCCGTCTGCCTCCATTTCCCAGAGTTTGGGGGATGGCCCATAGCTAGATTGCCCCTTTAAGATAAAAATGGGGTGGTGTCTGCAACGAACCCAGTTTAGAAGAAGAAGCAAGGTATAGAAAAACATGAAACCCAGGATCCAATCACCTGTGTCCAACGGGCAAAACAGAACATCTCTTTTAGGTAGCAGCTACGGCAGGCAGCAAGACTTGTCACTAGAGACCCAGCATCGCTTAGCAACAAACAGGTGGTTGGGAGTCAGGCGCTTCTCCACCCAAAATGGTTCGATTGCGCTGAGATCACTTGTCACTCCCTCCCCATCCTGTCCCTCCCTGATTTCTAATTCCTTCTCAAGTTCATTGCTTCACAATCCAATCCTGCCATACGTGGCATCCGCAGTTCTTCCAAATTATCCAACAGGGGTATATACGTGCTAGTTCATAACATGAAAAAGAGAGTCTCTAATTTGTTCCCATAGTGCAGGCGTACATTTTTCTCTAGCTACTCTGCAGGTTTTCCTGTAAGCATATTACTATGACTTTTAACATCATCAAACAGTAACTTGGCATATATAAGGGATTCCCTTCTGTTGTACTTCAAATAGGCACCAAATGCTTGTAATGATTTTGTTTTTATAGGACCTTTATCTCTCACTTCTAAAAGATCTTTCAATAGGATCTAGGTGGGGGCAGAATTTTTTTTTTTTTTTAAGTTTCATCCTAAAATGTAAGAGAACCAAATACAACCAGAGAGAAGGAGAGAGCGGATTGGACGCACCCCTCCCATTTGGCCCACCCCACATCCTCACAGGTCGATATCCCGAACATCCGTAGGGGTGCTGGCTTGATCCAGCTCATCCTCCGACTTGGATCCGTCGCCCTGGTCCTGACGGTACTGCTGCAGGCTGTTCAGCAGCACCACCTCAATCTGCTCCTGGCAGGCTTTGAGGCAATCCTACAAGGGAGAAGCATCGAGACCAGAGCCGTTAGCAAGGGCACCAGGACACAGCAATCAACAAAGAGAACACGCATGATTCCAGCCCGCCCGACTCCACACTCCAGCAGGTGGTGGTGGTGTAGTCACTAGGTCATTTCCGCCTCTCGCGACCCCCTGGACTCCAGCCCGCCAGGCCCCTCTGTCCATGGGATCTCCCAGGCAAGAATCCTGGAGTGGGCTGCCATGTCCTTCTCTGCTTCCAGTAGAAAGAAAGTCAACATGTAAGGAGGTGCGTCTTCCTGGTGGCCGGGGAACCACTCCAAGCAGGGTCCACAGGCCAGCAGCATCCGCACCACCCGGAAGCTAGCTAGAAATGCGATTCTCAGCCCTCTCCGAACCAGCTGCATCTCAGGATGTGCATTTCATCAGAAGCCCGGGCAGCGCTGGCCAAGGCGAGGGGCCATTTGCGGCCATGCAGCACCTGGTAACTCAAAGGCCAGCGGGATGCTTCCTGCTTGGGGCCACTGCATGGTGAGTTCGAAAAGGGGAAGGTGAGCCCTCCAGATAGTGTGACAGAACTAGACGACCTGAGGGGCAGATATAAGCTAAAGGACTAAACTACACTGAGCCTCCCAGCCACTGCAACCATACTCAGAAACAAGCAGATTCGCCTCTCCGCTTGTTTACCATTTCCTTAACTCTCATAAAAAACACAACACAGAGTGTTTACAACGTTCTGGACACTTAAGCTGTCTAATTTGGGAGAAAGCAAAAAGAAAAAACTGCAGCACTGCTTTGAGATCAGTCTATATTTGGTAGGGAAGATTCAGGGTGTGTCAGCCCCATGCAAAAGCTCGTCTAAGCTGGGCGACATTGACACAGCAGGAATTCATGGGCGTCGTCAGGGTGGGACGGCGGCTGGCACTAGCAACCGGGGTGTGAGCTGAAGTAACTGCTCACAGCAGATACTGGGTAGGCCAAAGGTTTGTTCAGCTTTTCCTGTGAAATGTTGTGGAAAAATCTGAATGGACTTTTTGGCCAACTCAGCATCTCCCGACCTCTCTACTCATCAAGACTGGTTTCCTGGCACTCTCGTAAACGTATGGAAACTATGTGAACTCCACTCTGCCTGGGTCTTTTCAGAGTTTCACGTATGTTCCCCTTGTGTTTGCTCCACCACGCAATTTTCACTGCCCAGAGGTAGCAGTCTGCCAAGCACACAAGCATTATCTCTATTTTCCAAAGATCTAAAATAAAGTTGGAACTCCCAGGAAAGTTTCCATGCCCCCACATTTTCCTTTTGTATCTCTCGGCCACCGTACACTGTTAAACCACAGCTTTTCAGGAAAATTAACATCTGGACCGAGCGCTGAGAGCAGATACGAAATACCACTCAGAATGAGTGACGAGGGACAGAGGGAGGTGGTATCTGCTGTCCCCACGACCAGACCTGTGGGCACCACTGAGTTATTCTCCTTCTCTGTCCTTGGTTTCCCCATTTGTAAAGTAAGACTCAGGAGACGCTCACAGAGGGAGGATCAGTTGAGATGTCCAAATGAAGCTCTAATCGTTCATCACAAAGCGGAAGTCTTGGAATCTGAACAAATTCCTGAGGTTTCTCTGAAATGAGGTACGAGTGAGCATTTGCTCAAGACAGGGGCACAGAGGAACGCACACCAGGGATGGAGCGTCCAGCAGGGATGCGGACTCTTTGCGAACCCATGGACTGCAGCATGCCGGGCTTCCCCGTCCTTCGCCATCTCCTGGAGTTTGCTCAAAGTCATGTCCATTGAGGTGGTGATGCCATCCAACCATCGCATCCTCTGTTGCCCCTTCCTCCTCCTGCCCTCAGTCTTTCCCAGCATCAGGGTCTTTTCCAATGAGTTCACTCTTTGCATCAGGTTAACAAGGCAAAAACTGACGACAGTCAACACTGCTCTGGCTGGTCCCCTACGAAGCTCTCCACCAACCCTGTCGACTTTCCTTCCTCCGAGACTCTGTTTCTGCGTCAACACAACTGCCACCCAACAATATGATGAACCCAGGATGCTATGACCATTTCTGCATTAGCCACACCAGCGGCTGAGATGGGTGGTCCTCTGAACATGGGGATGGGGCTCCAGAGAGCTAAGCAGCTTGATAGGGGGCCATGGACAGTCTCCCTGCGGGTCACCCAGGTGCCTGATCTTCCTGGTATTCAGGCTTCCCTCCCAGCAGCCTTAGACCCTAAAAGAAAAGTTCTGAGAAAGTCCTTCGGGGCGGGCTGGTACACTGGGCAGTCACTTCTACAGGACTTCAAGATAACACAGGCATCGAACATCACAAGTACATAACTTGCAGCCCCAAACCTTCAAGCTTTCCTGAATAAAATGAAGAAAGATATCACACAAAACACAGACTCTCCTTCCTCCAGTCAATGTAAATCATTTTTGACAGTGACCAGCTCTTCCTCTTTGATACTTCTTACTTCCAGAGAAAAGGAAGGACCGTAGCAGTTGCTGCAGAAATGAGGATGGAGCAGGAAGCAAAGGCTCTCAGGGGTCAATTTTGTCTCCCATTCCTGGGAAGCACTCTGAGGTCCAAGTCTAACCCTCCTCTGGTTCCACTGCTGACAGCATCCAAGTTTCAACTGTGGGATCTGTTGCTATTGGCGGGATGAAAACCTACCTGAGGGCAAGAGCTCATTTTGCATAAAGGATGCTGAAGTTCTCCTCTGATGGAGGCACAAAGGTAAGAAATCAGCCTCCTTCTTCCTGGAGAACAGAGCTCATGCCTTGCATTTCTTTCCTATAATTTTTTTGGCCATGCAGCATGTGGGATCTTAAGTTACCAGACTGAGGATAGAACCGGTGCTCTCCACAGTGGAAGTGCAGAGTCTTAACCACTGGACCTCCAGGGAATTCCCCCACCTTCCTTCAGCATCGCAGGAGCCCTTCCCCTCTGTGGACTTCCTACGACTGTGAATTTCCTGTGAGCTGCTGGAAAGTGAGGCTGGAGGGAGGGTGGGCTGGTGCCCCTACCCACAGCACACCGGCACCCCCACCCAGGCCTGCCCAAAGGGCTCTCGATCTCCCCAGCAGGGACCAGGGTGGAGGGTGTGACCCAGAGGGAGGTGGCGGCCAAGCCTATAGATGGGAACAAACAAACAGATGGGGGAACAAGCTGTGGAGTCTGAAGGGAACAAGAGGCGAAGCTGGGGAAGAGTGATGGCAGTGTGTCTTCAGGTGGGGTTCTTAGATGGACACACGTAAATCCTTACAGAATCTGAGAATACGGGCTCTGGGGCGGGGGGAGCTGTAACAGCCAGTGGCCCTCACTTCCCAGCTTAGAGAACCGAACTAGAGCTGGCTCATCCCCCAGTCACATGTAGTCAGACGTTAACCCTGGTCTTCAGAGGGCAAGCTTCCTATTCCAGAACCCTCTTCCCTGTGCAACTCTCTGCTCCTTCCAGGCTCTAAGGAAAGACAGACCAGAGAATCTCCAGGAAAGGCAGACACAGCCCAGGAGCGGTCTGGAAACCGCCCCACCCCAACCCCACCGCAACAGCGCCTCGGATGAAAAGATGCCCCAGGGCCCTCTGCTCCTCGGCAGCCTCCAAAAGCACCAGCCATTGTGTCGAGATGCCCCAAATTAAGCTGATTAGAAGGAGAGCCATAATGCTCGTCTGTCAGCCTGGACAGGTGGCACTCCCCAGCGCTGGGGGTCGGGCAGGCCTCCAGCCCCACGAGGCTGGGCCCCCTCCCCCCGCCTGCCCTGGCCCCCGGAGCCCTGACAGCGGCGTTTGTGATGCCGGGCTCCGTCCCCCAGGCCCCAGCTTCCTCCGCTCGCTGGCTGCAGCTCCGCGCCCTGCACCCTCTTCGGCCTCGGTGAATGGGCGGCGGAACTGTTACCATCGGCCCCCAGCGTCGCTGCATCAGGGCATTGTCACCACACACGCACTGCACTCAACGGGGGGACAAAGGGCTGAATGAGCCCCAGACCCGCGGCCAAATCAGGCACAGACAACTTAGGAAACTATCTCATTCTTCCTTTCTTCGCAGCCTGTTGGGCTTATTTCCTTGAATACCAAATGAGGCCCGCAGTGAAAATCAGGCAGGCACGCAGGGGAAGCGTCAGCTCCAACTCTGCTTCCTCTGCCGCCCCGCCCCCGCCTTCCCTTCCTCCAGCCACCCTTCAGGAGGCCCCTGACCATACAGACCCGGTCCTGTCCACGAAAGACAAGCCTGGGGAACACAGGGGTCTCCAGGAGAAGGTGTGCTTGTGAGGGCTCCGGGGACCAAGATGACATCAGTCGCGTCCAACTCTGCGTGACCCCATGGAGTGTAGAATGCAGGCCCCTCTGTCCATGGAATTTTCCAGGCAAGAATACTGGAGTGGGATAGCCACTTCCTCCTCCAGGAGAATCTTCCCGACATCTCCTGCGTCGACTGCACTGGCGGTGGGATGCTTTAACACGGAGCCACCTGGGAAGCCCAGTCTTAATCGCATCTCCCCCGGCACTGCAGCTGCAGTTTTGTAACAGCCCACTGACAACAGGATTCTAATATGCCAGGATGCCCCTAGGAGAGTGGTGTCCTGGAACTTCTCTGGGAGCTATTTAAGACTGAGACAGAGGGGCTTCCCTGGTGGTCCAGTGGAACCAGGACTTTGAGACTGAGACTTTGCGTCTCAATTGATTGAGACTTTGCCTTCCAATTCAGGGGACCTAGTCCAGGAACTAAGATCCCACATGCCTCACAGCCAAAAAACCGAAACAGAAAACAGAAGCAATGTGGTAACAGACTCATGAAGATTTTAAAACTGGGCCACATTAAAAAAGAAAATCTTAAAAAAAGAATGCAACAGACTTTTGGTATAATCTAGGTACAACAGGGTATATACAACGACAAGATGACTTGAGTCTATACCTGTTCTGTTCACTATCTTCCGATAAATTCACATCTTCAAGGCCTGTGAGCCCCATTCTACTCGCTCATTAGGGATTTAGGAAACTGGTGTCACATGACAGCGAAATGACTCGCTCTAAGAGAAAGCCAGGTAAAACTCGAGGGACCCTGACATGCTAAGTCCTCTCTGCCTTTCCAAGAGACCTGAGGAGACCAGAGCAGGGGGAAACACTTAACATCCACCTGCCAGCCCTTTGTTCCCTTCCCCTTCCTCCCCCCACCCCAGCATCATTCCCCGATGACTCTGCCAGGGGATACGGAGAGAAAGGATTGAGTCAAAGTTGGGTCTCGTTCAAGAGTCTATAGACAAGTGAACAAGGAGATAAAGGCAGGCGCCAAGCAGAGCAGGATGCCGAGGGGACGGAAGAGGAACCCTGATTCTGCCAGGGAAGTGGCCCAGTCGGTTCTCCCTTCGCAAGCAGACCCCTGGCAACGGAAGCCCCGGTGGACCGTCCCCCAACGCCAGCACGGCCTCTCTGGCTGGTGTCTGTTTTTAGCAACCCTCATGAGTGGAAGGAAAGACTACTTAAAATACACCACCCTCTGAGACTTTTATTCCCTGTAAAACCGTCAGCCTTCTCACTCAGCTTTCTCTTTGGCATGAAGCGTTCCGGTTTATTTTGGCAACCAGAGCGAGCAACAGAACACGGCTTTCTACGGCCGCGTGCGTCCCTCCTATCAAAGCTCACTGCCACCAGCCAAGGAGCCGGAGAGGTGGGTCTGGCTATCCTGGGGTAGGGGAGTCAAGGGGACCCTCTTTCCGCAGCCTGATCCTTGACAGTCCATGGGGAGAGGATACCACGAGCTGGTCCAGGATCTCCAGGTGCACAAGGCTGACACACAGCTTCAGGGACTCTGGAGTCAGAGGCCAGTGCACCCCGATTTCCTAGCTGTCTGAGCATCAGGGCCAGTGGGACACAAGGTGGTCGCAACACCTGGCTTCCCCGTGGGAGGACTCAATGCAAACCCTTGGGCCCTTCAGTGTGGTCCGAGGGTCTACAACTTTTTGTGAAGGCAAAACATTGGGTTGGCCAAAAATTTCACTCAGGTTTGTCCATATGCTCTTACAGAAAACCCTGAATGACCTTTCTTGGCCAACCCAGTATACACCACCTACCACTGACCATCTTCAACTCTTTTAAATGCAGTGTGTTAGCTTTAACTTCCTTCGCTGGGTTGTGTGACCATCATCCTCTCCAGATCTTTACATCAACAACCACTCTCCCCCGCCCCCGACCCTCTGGTCCCTGGGAACATCTATCCCACTTTCTATGCTTATAGATTCGACTACTCTAGGTAAGTGGAATCATATTTGGTCTTTTTGGTATCTGGCTTATTTCACTTTACATGTCCAAGGCACATCCACGTTGTAGCATATGTCGGAATTTCATTTCTTTTTACGGGTGAACAATAGACCATGGCGTGTACACACCGTATTTTCTTTCTCCGTCCCAAGGGCATTTTCTATCATCAAGTGATGAAACTTGATGCTCTTCCCTGAGTTTCATGTTAGGCCCAGAGAGTCCTGCCTGCGCGCTGACTGCCCGCTACGCCTCTAGCTCCTCACACCTGCTTAGTGCCCATTCGTTTGCTCTTCATCTGCTGGGAGTTTAGGTGCTTCACTGTTGATTCTGCACACACTCGCTGAGTTCCCTGAAGACAGGAAGCTCATCTTTATTTTCCACGTGTCACCCACCCCCGGACGTCTCCCACGCTTGTCTCGGGTCTGTGCCTTGCTCATTTGTGTTGCCTTGCTCACAAGGTGACAGCTTGCACCAAGGGCTCTCCAGATTTTATGACTCACAAGGTGAAACAAACAGCATTGTAAAAAAAAAAAAAAAAGCTAAAGAAAACCCAGAGCTGATGATCTCAGTTTGCAGCCTGGGATCGTGAGTGGGAGCCCTGAAAGCAGGAATCTGAAGTCTCACCCGTAGGGTGCAGGCTCCGCCTGGGACCCTTTCTCAGCTGGGACTCCATACTGCAGTCACTCGGGACTCGTCAGTGCTCTTCAAGGCTGGATGTGGGTATCAGCCCAAGTAGCGGATGCATTTGCTGTTACTTCTCCCTACTGTTTCTATTTCTTTTAACGACTATACGTTGAAATTCCCTAGAGAGGGAAATGGCAACCCACCCCAGTATTCTTGCCTAGAGAATTCTGTGGACAGAGGAGCCTAGTGGGCTACAGCCCATGGGGTCGCAGAGAGTCAAACGCGACTGAGCAACTAATATATGAATACTTAATACTGCAATTAAGTCAAATATCCTCTATTAAATATTGTTTTAAACAAGAGCCCTCCAGAGAATCCAGACTGATGGGAGAGAGGACTTGGTGCCCAAGGACGAACACACACAGCAGCTGAGGCACAGAAGACAGACACGGCCCAGGAGAGCGGGAGCCAGGCCCCGGGGATCCACGGTGAAGCTGGGCAATTCCTGAGGTCTCCATCAGCTCTCTGAAAACTTGGTCCACGCACGCTCGGGATTTCACATCAAACTGTTCCACCCCCAGACCCACCGGTGAGACTGAAGCATGTGTGCACGCCATCTCCATCAACAGCTGCCATTTTTAGAAGGAACCTTTAAGCTGGGGCTGTATTCAGTTGACCTAGTCTGAATGGCTTGGCTAAATAGTGTCTGAAAGAGGCCAGCAGTGTCTCTAGTATGAAGTGAGAGACCGGGTCGCGGGCACAGCCAGGCCCAGCTCACGAGCTCCAGTGACACCCTGGGAACAATCTCTGTCCATCTGAAGCCACTAAGGGGGTGACAGAGAGATGGGGGAGAAGGCTGGAGACCCTGTGGGGCCATCAGACCGTCACGGACATGTTTTGTTTCTGGGGGTTGAGGAGGGGCTGGTCTGACGCTGGCTGGGAGTCCTTTCGGCAAGGCAGCCTTAATCGGAGACGTTCAGAAAAGGAAGTAAGTGTATCGTTTCTATAAATCCTAATAAATTCTGTCTAAGATTTGCCTCTAGAGGATTCGAAAAGCGTTCTGCCTGGGAGGGTCTTTTTGATTTACACCTTGGAAACCATGCTTCAAAACCCTGTTTGCCATTTCTTCCTCCAGGGGTTTTCCTGACCCAGGGATCGAACCCACATCTCCTGCGTTGCAGGTGGATTCTTTTACCCACTTTGGCAGAAACCACAATTCTGTAAAGCAACTATCCTTCAATTAAAAAAAAAAAAAAAAAAAAGCGTCTTTGGAGGCAGCATCTGAAAATCAAGCCTAGGAGAACCCCTTTTGGTGCCATTTCCGTGAGATGGTAATAAAGGGCCGGGCAAAATCTAAGGAGGGGCTGGGGGAGAGGGGAAGCAAGAGAACTTCAGCCTTTGCTGAGCTGACATTTACCCCTTCTGCCCAGCATTGCCAGAGGAGGCACCGGCCTCAGGCTGGTAAACCACATTCTCCCTTGTAACTCAATATATTCCCCCAGCAGGGCGCTCAGAATCCCCCTGACCATCCAGAGGGGGTCATCACGAAGTCCCCTGCATTCTTGAGCCTCTCCATGGTAACTCGAGAGGGCCTCGGAGCTGACACCCCTCTCCCGGATTGCTTTAAGCCAAAGGCCTTTTTCAAACAAAAAGATCCCAGGAGTTGCAGCCAGGCAGGAATGCAGGGTTCCCAGGCCTGGGCGTCAGGGCCTCTGGGTTCCGGTCTCAGGCCAGTGACCCCGGCCTCTCCACCTCCCTGACCTTGTAGAATCACCCTGGCCTGGACCTTCTAAGGACTGTCATTTCCAACCAGCTGAATCAAAGCCTCCCTAGACCCTGGCTTCTCCTCTAAACCTCTTTCTTCTATGGAGCTTCAAATTCTGGCAACCAGAGTTACAGCCTCTGAACTGTCCACGGGGCACCCAGAATGGAAAAATCTATAGCTAATAATAGTTCCTTGCGTTTGCATGGCACTTAACTCTTTTTAAAGTGCTTTTTAATCCATCATCACAGTGAACTAAAGGGAAATGAGAGGCAGGCGCAAGGGCTTGAGAGGTCAGTGGAGGCGGACACCTCCTCACGGGAGTGGGGGGCCCTCCTCTCCCACGCCCTATGTTGCAGGGGGGCCCCCCGCTCCGGCCCTGCCTGCCAGCCTCAGCGTGTGTGAGCAGGCGAGAAGGCTCCATGCTGGAGGAGAAGGAGGCTGGGGATTGTACATAAATGGAAACAAGCAACAAATCAGAGCCACGGAGAAGCCCGGGCCATACAGGAAAGCAGTCAGCGGCCTCCCTCCCGCCTCGGATCTGCCTGCTAAGTTCTCCCCTCTATCTTGAGGGCACACGGGCTGCTGAAACCTGAAGAGGCAGCCTCACCTGCTGAACCCTGTATGACGTTAGAGGCCGGGGTCTCGGCAAAGAGATGCCAGCCAGCACAAAGAAACCTCTGACACATCACCATCCCACCAACTGTCTCTTTCCCCGAGCAGACAGACAGGATGCCTGGTCTCGGCCAGGAGGAGGGACAGGGGCCACCTACCACATCCGTGTTGGTGATCTTTGCCAGGAGATCCACCAGGGCGTCTCCAGTGAGCGAGCTCACGTCCTCATCCTGCTGAAGCCCACAGATGGCGGCCCCCACGCTTCCAGTTGCAATCATCGACGGCGGGTACATGGCAAACTTGAAGTCTGCGGGGACGAGAGGCGGGGAGGTCAGAAAAGGGTGGAGACGGGTGCTTCCCCGCTCGGTAGACGGATAGCACAAGTGCAGCCTGGTCCCTCGGAGGCATCAGAACCCGTGTGATTCACCACCCAAAGAGTGGAAGGCTAGGGTAGGGGCTGCTGGGGAGGGAGGACCTGCATCCCAATTCAAATCCCAGCACAGGGGATTTTCCTGGCGGTCCAGAGGCTAAGACTCTGCACTCTCAATGCTGGGGACATGGGTTCGATCCCTGGTCGGGGTACTAGACTGCACCTTACTGCAACTAAGAGTTCACGTGCCACAATGAACACCAAGTGCAGCTAAATAAATATACCAAAAAAAAAAAAAAAAAACCCCAACCAAAGCACTGAGCTGAACCCACAGAAACGGTTTGACCTATGGCTTCTCCCTCTTGCTAGCATATCAACATTGTCCATGGAGGCACTCTTATCGCTGACTCCAAGGTCTACATCGAGTCACGGGCGTCCTTAGAAACCATGCTGGGTGGCTCAACGAGGCACCCACTCCCCAGCCCTCTTGGCCGCATGCCCTGAGCACGGCAGGCCTGGCTGTCTGTCTTTCTCCTTGGCCTTCTTTTCTTAGCCTGTGCACCATCTCCACCTCCTGAGGCATGTGCATTACAACATCCCACCCAAAGCCTGCTGTGCGCAGACTTGTGCAGAGCCTCCTCTGTCCCTTGGATGGTGACGAAGCCAGCCTCTCTCCCTCCTCTCTGCTGTAGGTCTCTTCACATGGGGTCACAGCAGTGTTCCTCTGCCTAGAAACCTCATTAGCTTCCCCCACAATGCACAGGAGGAAGCCAGCTTGTGGCCCTGGGCCCACGGGGGCTTGGGGTGGGAGCAGCTGGCAGGGAAAGGTCGGGCAGGAGGAGACCCCGCCTCCTTCCCGCGCCCCCCCCCCCACCTCCCAGTGCCCAAGCCTCAGCCCAGAAGCACAGTCCACATACTGCCTATCTCTGCATCCCGCTACCTGTACACCCAACCCCTACTTCTAGCAAATTAACCAACTTCTGGAAGCCAGGGGGTGCGGATGGATGGTCCAGGGGGTGCCCAGAGGACTGTACCTCCCTTGTTTAGGGGGGGAAACGCTGAGAGACATGTCCCCCTGCCCCGCCCCACCATCCCCTGACCCCCGCATGGCTGCACCTATGAAGCAAGGGAAGCCAGGCAGGCTCTGCTGAGCAGCAGGACTCTGAACAGCTGCTCACTCTCCTCTGGGTTAATCCAGTGGAGGCAACATGAGCGCTGCAAAGCCAGGTTCAGCCCCCTGGGGGTCATGCCCTCCCTTCCACCCTGAAGTTTTTCTAACTTCCCTTGCAACTCAGTACCAGTCACCAAGTTCACTCCTGGGTCGCGACCTGCCTGTTCTGTTGCTGCTGTTGTGTGGAACAAAATAAAAGTGTCAGGAAGGAGGGCATGTGGTGGAGAGTCAACACTGTCTGCAGAAACTCTTGTATCGATTTGAGGTACACTGATGAGAGGTCCCAAGTGGTGTTATAAAATGTATTTCTTCCTTTATGGTAGGTCAAAAGTTGAAAAGCAGCAGGCTGGTTCATCTCCCAGGGGCCCCTCCAGGTCTAACCCACTTTTATTTACAAAAAAATTATAATGTAACTGCTTTACAGTGTTAAATTTCTGCTATACAATGTAGCAAATCAGCTCTATATATACATGGATCCCCTCTCCTATGGAGAGCCTCCTTCCCACCCACTCCCATCCCACCCCTCTAGGTCATCACAGAGCAGACACCCTGGCTTCCACCAGGCAGCTAAGTCACAAGACATTTCTCTCCATCCGGCAGTTATGCATGCCCTCAGGGGCTGCCCCAAGACTACACCCAGAGACACTCCCCTCTCTGCTGATAGGGGAAACGGCAGAAAGGAAAATACCTAATAAAACACCTGGTCTCCTCTTTGTCCTAGCTCCTGGTAGCTAACCTCCACACTCAACCGTGGAAACTTCCACCCAACCCATTCAGCCATTTCTGAAGACCTTAAACTTTCAGCTATGGAACTGGATGAAGAAATATTCACAATACCTACCTGGGTGAGGAAGGGGGCCAAAAAAAAAAAACAAAAAAAACACACAACTATATGAGTGTGTGCTATGATCAAGATTACAACCACCCATAAATATATAAATAGGCATAAACGTGCATGCATATAGGAAAACTAGAAGATACAAAGATATATGTAAACTTCCCCACCACTGGGTGGGGAAAACTTCTTTTAGCCAAAATTAAATATCACAAAACAATCTCCCCTGAATCTAAGTCTCTTGCTCAGAAATGCTGACGGGTTATATTCTGGTGCTGAAGGTATGATCAGGGTAAGCATCTCCCTCCACCCTCAGCTTCCTACCTGCAAAGGTAAGGTGCGTGTCACTTCCTGAGCAACCCGACCCTCAGCAGACTGAGAGGTAGTTAGCTGAGCAGGGACCCATTCGGATCATGTTCCCCCATGCCCCAGGCACCAGGGATGGTCCCCTGCCCCAAAAATATAGGACATAAAAATACAACGCAGACTGTTTCTTCTAAAGATACATCTTTAAGAAAAGAGATGCCCCCATGTGGATAGGAGCGGCCACGTGGAGCCACACAGACCTCCCCTAGAAGGTGGGAAGGGTTTGGGCCACGCAGCTCCAAGCACTGGAAGGAAGAGGCCATGGAGGCTGGTAACCCACTGCTCACCAGCTGCCTGAAGGTCTCCAGGGCCAGTCACCCGACTGCTCTGAGACTCCGTTTTCTCACCTGCAAATGAGGATATACCTACCTTCTAGGGTAGTTCTGAGGCTTCAACCAAGAGAGCAGCGCCCTGCTCAGTCAACAGTCCACATCAAGCGCCACCACCATCACCCCCACTATTCCTAACACTGGGACTTGCCGTGGGATTGGGGCAGGCAGTACCTTTTTTTGGCCACACTGCATGGTTTGTGGGATCTTAGTTCCCCCTACCAGGGCTCGAACCTGTAACCCCTTGCGTTGTGGAAACTCTTAATCTTAACCATTGGCCCCCCAGGGAAGCCCCTGGGGTGGGCAGTTCTGACTATCAGAGATTCTGTTCAGCATCTGCAGTGATTCAGGGGAAGGTGCATGGCGAGCCCAGAGAGAACGAGGAATCTGCTCTGGGCCTGGAGGCTCTTTCCCAATTGTGTGTGTGTGTGTGTGTGCACGCGTGTGTGTGTGTGTCACAGGAACTCGGCCTCATGGAGTCCCCACCACCTCCTGCTGCTCTGTCAGGGGCAGAAGCTGAGATCCCATGAGGACGTGGGGATGGGGGGACAGAAAGACGATACAAGTGTACAAGCAATGAAAGGCAAGCTGGATGGACCGTATTCATTCCCGCAAGAGGGGCACCCAGAGCCAAGGAACAGGCCCACACACCTGCAGCCCCAACCTGACCTCCACCCTCCCAGTGAAGCGGGGCAGGCAAAGGGTGCGTATTCACTGACCAGCCCTGATGGCGTTCCTACAGTTTGCTGACTTGGCCAAGTGTTAGCAAAACACAAGGTAAAATTCACCTGTTTCAGGACACTGGCTTTTACGGGTGAATCAGTAAAATCTCCAGAGGTTAAGCGGCTTTGTCTAGCGTCTGCTGCTGGGTTTGCAGGCGCCTAGACTTGTCACCCAGTGTGCTGGAGGACTCCTCAGAAGGTAAAGAGAGCCTCAAAGGGACCCCCCCGCCCTCCAGCCCCACTGAGAACACAGGGTCGTCTCTCCCATCAGAAGCAGGAGAAATGTCCAGAGGAAGGAGCCTCAGCTTTGACATCCAAGAGACAAGAACCCGTTCCATCCTCAGCCGTCCCCCCACCACCAACCCTGCTCTTGCTCTGGGACCCTGCAGAGATCCTTGCCACGTCTGTCAAGGACCTCTGGGGGGCCCCTTAACCCAGGCAAGGGCAAGAGAAGTGCTCCACGTTCATCAACTCAGGAAGATGTCACTGGAGGAAGCGTTCTGAGCTAAGCAGGTTTGCAACCACAGATTCCAGGGCCCTGGCTGGTCGCGTTATCCCTGTTGTTTAGACTACGGCGGTGGAGGCCTTGACCGGATAAGCATGACTGCTGTGCTTCTGTTCACCACTGGGGGGCGAGAGAGGCTCTCTCTGAGGTGTCAACCAAAGACGCCTTCCTCCATCTCTCCTGCAACCTGTTGTCAGTCCGTTGGGGGTTTAAAAGGCCAGGATGGGGGTGCTCACTGGCCACCGAATGATGTCACCGGCCGCCCCCAGAGCCGGCTCCCACCACGTCCTTGTGGGGGCCTCGATGCCAATTTAACTCCAGCAGCCTGGATGGGAGCAGGTGGCAGGAAGGCCCTCAGCCCGTTCCTCACAGCAAGATGGGGAGTGAGCCAGCCTTGCCAGGCTGCCTGAACCCACACAGGGAAGAAGGGAGACTCCGGGTCAACGGGCCACTCCCCCTGGGCCCCGCGACCTCGGCTCTTGGAGGACAGAAAGCGGTTTCCATTCTTCCTTCCACTTTCCAACCACCCAGGCAAACCTCCCTTCCTGGCTCAGGCACCAAGTGGTAGATCCTCTCTGGGCCATCACTCTGCGTGTATGTATGTGTGTGTGTGTGGGTGTGTGTGTGTGTATGCGTGCGCACGCGTGCTCAGTCGTGTCCGATTCTTTGCAACTCCATGGACCGCAGCCCGCCAGGCTTCTCTGTCCACGGGTAGAAACCAACGTCACACTGTAAAGCAAGTATCCTTCAATTCAAAATGAAGGGAAAAGGGATACTGGAGCGGGTTGCCACCATGTCCTGCTCCGGGGGATCTTCCCCACCAAGGGCCTGAACCCACATCTCGCCTCTGCCTGCGCTGGCAGGCAGATTCTTTACCACGGGAGCCACATGGGCCATCACTATCTGGCTATAACCTGGGGATGAACTGTCACAGAACACCTGGAGGCAAAGCCAGGAAGACAGTTGGAAGCACGGGGGGTGACACCATCACCCGGGCCCAGGCCTGGAAATCGGGGGGACACTCGTGCAGGAGAGCTGAGGCAGCACCTTGGGGTGGGGAGCACCTAGGCAAAAAGAGGAGAGGCCGGGCGCCATGGGTAGGGAGGCTAAACACCTCCTCTCCCCACCCCCCGCGCCAAGTTCAACCTCAATGCCATTGGCTCTTCTAGACGTAACTGGAATCATCTGTTGAGCATGATATCATGCGTCAAGAATCTCCCATGCCGGCGTGCAATCCTGAGTCATCCCAGTGGTCCCCTTCCCCCTTGGCAGACCTGGGGGGGCTCTGCCATCAGGACCCGCCTGCTGCCTGGCAGCTAAAGCCCACAGGAGCCAATAGTTATAAGGGCTCCCCTTGCCCCGTGGCCTCCGCCGACCAGGACCAGCCGGGGGGAGTCTCCTCCCCAGAGGCTGTTCGGGATTGAGCAGGGGAGGAAAGGGGGCACCTCTCCGTCTCACCATGCTATGCCTCGAGCCCCAGGAACACTGACACCCCCTACCCGTCCTGCCTCCCATCTCTTCCCCTTTCACACACAGGCACTCTGCGGACAGCGGGACCAAGGCCAGCTCTTTCACAAGCAGCTTTCCCCCTTAACCGGCCACAGCGCCCCAGGGTCACTACTGCCGCCTCCAGACCCGCGGGGCCTCTGCAGGGGCCTCTGAGCCCCTGGCTGCCAGAGCTCAGAGACAGAACCAGCAGGATCCACATGGGGTGGGGGTGGGGAAACAGGACCTGAGCTCCTGGGACTTCCCACCTGCTAAGTGTCCCAGATACACACGGGGCCCCAGGGTGTGGAATCTCATCTAACCGGAAGGTGTCTCCTCCAAGAAAAGCAGCCCCAGGGCTCTTGATCCATCATGGACGTAAAGCCCCGGCCAGTGGGACGCCATGTGACGCAGCCTTGCAGACACATTCAAGGGCAGATGGGCCAAGAAAAGCCTCCGGAGACAAGCTCCTTCCTTCAGGAGACACAGGAGACCCTCCCTGTGCTCTGAGCAGACCACACCTGCGGCTTACTGAGTACCTGGCAAGAAGTCTTTTTCCTCCTATCCTTCCCCACCCCCTGCCCCGCACTAGCAAGGCAGTCTTCCCAACTTCCTCCGCCTACCCTCAGACCTCTGTCCTCAGTCCCTGAATCCCAGGCTCCCTACTCTGGCCCCAAACTTGGCAGCTGCCCCAAGGATCTGGCCAAGAAGGCCAGGAGTGGGGGATGGGATCCCCAATTTTAGAGAATGGGCCTTTAGAGAATGTGGAGACCTGTTCTAGGCCTGGGGGACTCCCCCCGCCCTCCTATCCGAGTCAGAGATCATCGAGGGGCGGGCAGACGGACCCAAAGGTACATCAGTTAAGAGACAAGGTCAGAGCAGCGCTCTGGCCATCAACAGCTGGGCAACGCGGGAGCGCAGGGTCAGGGGTCAGCTGTCCGAAAGAGAAAAGGGCTGGTTGACCCCCTCCCCCCAGTGAACCGCGACCACGGAGAAGAAGGGACAGGCGGGGCCTGGGAGACAAAGTGACAAGTCAATGAGGGGCTGACCTCGAGGGCTTAGGCCAGACAGCAGAAAGGGAAGCAGCTCAGAATGGCCACGGCCTGCAAGGTAGCAGGAATCAATGGCTAAGAGTGGCCCTCGGGGCCGCAGGAAGGGCACAGACTGCATCTGGGAAGCCCGGGGAGGGGAAGCTTGCCCTGGGATCCACAGAGGGGGGGCCTGGACCCTGCATCTGAGCCAGCAAAGGGTCAGTGTGAAAGTCACTGTATCCGCCTTAGCTGGAAGAGTCAGCATCGGAGTCACGTTCATAGTACCAGGGCCCATCACCTGTACCTTGCCTGCATGACAAAGGGCCTCCTCGCCCTTCATCTCTCTTGTGACGTCTGTTTTCCTAACCACCCTGAAAGGGTTGTAGGAATGTTGCGGGTCAGTGTTTTGCAGATGAAGAAGCTAAGGTTCAGACAAAACTTAAGCGCCCGGAGGTCACCCAGTGATAAGTAGCAAAGCCTGACCTTTTGGCTGCAAACAGGGCATGAACGCTGCTGCAAACAGGGCATGGACGCTACTGCAAACAATGTATTCATCCTTGGGCTCTAATATAATATGTAACAAGATACTGAAAGAAGTCAACCCCTAGGCCCACCTTTGCAATGCGAGTGCAGACTCCTGGCAACCTTGAACCACGCCCTCTTCCCCCCCCCTCCCCCGCTGGCAGGAGAAGATCTGCCCAAACAAGTTCTTTCCCTGACACTTCTGCTTGTGAAAATATGAACTCCTGACGCTCCACCCTAGATGACTGCGGGTCCGGAGTTTCTTCCACAGCCACTACCGTTGGAGGGCGGAAGTGGGGACAATGTAGAAACTGGCCAAGGTTCAGTGTGATGAGACTGTATCAAACTGCTGCCTTTGGTGTATTAGTTAATGGCACAGGGGCCAACAAGATTATGTACCAATTGTGGCATCAACAGGATGGATGTAGTGCTTTTTAACATGAAAAGGCAGTTGCAACTTGCAGGCTGCAATCAAAACCTCAACACGTTGGGGGGTAGGGTGGGGTGGGGGGGGGCGGGTAGCAAAGCCCAGGCTTAGGAAGTGACTCCTGGCTGCAAAGCCCACAGGTCCACCCCCACCCTGCCAGAGGGAGCAGCCGGGAGGCAGTCAATGCCTGGCAACCAGTAGAAATCCTGAGGCCTCTTCCCTTCCCAGTATCAGGGCAGGCAGTATCTATCTTGACAGGGTTCCTTAACCTGTATTTGCCTCCACCCCCTAAATTTCCTCTTGGGCTTATCTCCAAGCCATCCTTTTCCCTCCAAAGATGAAAGATTTAAACACGACCAGAGAGCAGTATATATAATCTTCAAAAGAGCACTGTAGACACCATAAAGAATATTTTAACAGGCGCTATTTTTTTTTCTTCCCCTTACCACACCTGTCCTCATAAACCATTTATGAGTTTGGCAGAGAGAGAAAATATACCAGCTGAGATAAAGGAAGGAAAAAACTGCCCAGGAAGGAAACCTTGGACTCTGGAGACTACTTGGGACCCCTCCCGTAAACGCTCGAAGTTAGGGCTGTGGTCTGCCTCCCCTTGCAGCCCTCTCAAAGCCCTTCTCGGCACCCAGCCACCACCACCCCCGTCCCCCAGGGCTCCAGCGGCTCCTACCAGTGGCGCACAGAGCGATGAAGGTCTGAGCGTGCTTGCGAATCAGCGACAGCTTCTCGCTGGGCTGAGGCAGCTTGCGAAGGATGTGTTCGATGAAGTCATGGGGGGTGACAGCTGCCAGGTTCCATTTCAACTTGCCCAGCACCACCAGCTCCCACTCCTGGGGAGGGAGGGAGGCAGAGAAGAGTATAAAACCCACACAGGCTAACCCAGTGTCCCGGATGGGAGGCTTGGGATCTAGACGAGTCTTTTGAGGACGTTCATTAGGACGAGGCTAGACTGGAAGGTGGGACCATTTATCAGAGTGGTCCTAAAGTTTTGAAGTGGGTGACGGCTCTTAAGGCTTCAAATGTCAAGCTCCCCAGAAACCTGAGCACCCAGGTGGCCCCTGCCTCGATGGTCCTTTCTGCTATTTCTTCAGCCTCTCCAGCTGCACACCCCACCTCCCCACCCAACCCTGACTTCCAAAGGATGCTCTCGCCCGCCCACCCAGAAGGTTGAATTCACAGTAAAACACCGCCAAGGTCGTGGTGGCCCTTTGGTAGGAATTTATTGTATATATCAGTGATTGGATTAATGAGTCTTTTTTTTCATTCTCCTGGAAAAATGATGTACACAGAAAGAAGCTCAGATTTAGGGTTCTTGGTCTAAATTCTTGGCAGCCAATCAGCTCGTCTGCCGTCGGTGCCAAAAAGTGCCATTTTCCTCTCTGCTGCTAAGACTTTCCCCTGGACACACAACACAGAAGACCTCAGGAAATGACACCCAGACACAGCACACCCTTCCACATACAGGTTTTCGCAGTTTTCTGTTACCATGACTAAAGGACCGGAGGGTCACTGGCCGCCCCCAGCCCCCAACCCCGTTTTGCGGCTGGAGGGGATTCAGGAGAGGATTAAAGCGCTTGTTCGAGGTCATAGAGAAGAATGCAGCCCAAATCCTGGCACAAGGCTAACCCGGTGTCTGTGGGCCTCTCACCAGCAGCCCACCTACTGAAAAAACCTTGTTTCTTTTCCTCATGGAGGTACTTCGGGGGGAATTATGCTCAAGAGAAACAAGTCAAAAGGAATGCCTTAAAAAAAGTGCAGTCAGAGGGAAAACAGGTCTATCGATAGATCATCGTCAAAAGGAACGAGAGGCTGAGAGCAACCTGCCAGTCCAGCTCGCTCCCACATTCACCCGGGGAAACTGACTCTCTTCCCCCCAGCCACCGGAGCCCCATTCTGCCCACGGCACCCACCGGCTGTGTGGTCTCCGCCAATGCCCTCCCCTCCCTGGTCTTAGCTTCCTCATTGGTAAAATAGGAGGACCCCTCTAGAGCTCAACTTCTGGGATAAAGAGACTAGGAACAGACATGTGTCTGCAGAAATACAAATTAGCTTGGCAGACCCTCCAAAAACTTGGGGTGCTCTAAAAGATCTGAGCCCCCCCATCATGATGAAACAGTGATGCAAAAGGAAGATTATTTTTCCTGGTCTTCTTTGGGGAAAGCAAATAATAACTGGATCTTAATTCTACCCATTTGTTTGTCTTTACTGGCTTTATTGTCGGCCTTTGCTTTTTTCCGGAGGTTGGGGGTAAAAACACAGATAGCCTTCTGAACAATCAGGGTCTTCCAAGACGGCTTGAAATTCCAGCTCTCCTTCTCACGGGAGAATGTGAGTATAAACCACTCGACTTGTACCATTATTAAAGGAAGCAGATCTCCCAGAAGAAAGCACCTTTCTGGGCCTCTCCGACCAAACCAGAAGCAGCTGAAATCTGGCAGCTGTTCAAAGGTGAGGTCATTCATGCCCCTCTGCATTCTCGGAGATTCCTCCCCGTCCTTGCACATGTCTGCCGCTAGGTGGCAGCACAGCCTCAGGGAGGACGGCCTCTCACAAAGAACTCAGTTCAGGCAGCCAGTCCAGGCCCTCTGGACTTCGGCGAAGGCCTGGCCAGCAGGGAGGGAGGGTGGAGGGGAGGAACGGGGGGTGGGGGGGGCACTCTTCCAAAAGAGTTGGGAGTTGGGTGTGCAGATCACTGAAGGTGGGCCTCTGGGGCCACTCAGCCAATGCCACACTGTGGCTACATGGACGTCTTAAAGGTGAAGCTGCAGAGGCAAAGGGTCCTTCCTACTGGGTGGGGAAAAGGTTTGCTGACAGAAAACCAGAGCCCAGACAAGATCCCCATGTCTGTGCAGAGGTTACAGCCCCACCGAAGATGGGAATCCATGCCTCCGAATCCTCCCACAAAGGGCCAAACTTGACTCTGCTCAAAAGCCAGTGAGTTGGTGTTTAGTGAACAGCTACTATGTCCAG
This sequence comes from Capra hircus, assembly GCF_001704415.2. Lineage (NCBI taxonomy): Eukaryota > Metazoa > Chordata > Mammalia > Artiodactyla > Bovidae > Capra > Capra hircus. The sequence goes on from NC_030812.1 coordinate 104,706,178, forward strand.
GTATGCCAGAGACTGAGAGATTCCCTAGAGGCTACCTTTGAACTCCTAGTTCTTAGGAGACACGTCACAACACGTCTGAATCATGTTGAGGTTGACGACTGTCTCAGAAGTCAGTGATTGAAAACTGGGAATTTAATTAAAATATTATCACTGTGTTCTATACCTCCACTACACACACACACACACACACACACACACACACACACACTCTGCAAATGAGTGTCAGCAACCCAAACCTCTGTGAAGGAAGATCTTATGCATGGGCGGAGCCTGAGTACTTTGTATATACAGTCCAGCACACAGTAGGAACACAAGGAGTCTCAATAGGAAAAGTCAGAGTTCCCCAAAGGGTGGACATTTCACAGATGGGTAATTTGGGGTCCTAAGAGTTTGTTCTGGGAGCGGTGGGTCAAGGCGGATTAGGCCAGGGCAGAGCAGAAAGGCAGGCAGGCAGGAAGGAGGCAGGCATTACCAGCAGCTCCTGAGGCTTGATGGAGTTGTCGGTGTAAATGCACAACTTCTCAGCGGTCAGCGGGATGGTCTCTTTGAGCTTGGACGCCAGGAACATGCACACGGCCCCCAGCAGCTGCAGATGGGTCTTCGGAGTTGGGACTCCGGCCAAGAAGCGGTCCAGGTAATTGATGGCGAGAGGAAAGACCTCCTCTTCGCACTTCTGCTCCTCACAGACCTACGACATGAGTGGGAAGGGGTCGGGGTAGGGGGAGACCATCATATCAGGAAAGGAGGAAGAAAGGGAAATCGCACAATCCAGGGAAATGACAAAAATGTTGAATTTGGGGGGAGGGGAGGGGAGTAGCATAAGCGATAAGAATGAAGACGAGGAAATTGGGGGCAATTTACATGGCCATCCGCGCGGGGGTCCTCCCCGGGAACTTAAAATCTCAAAGGAGAGGGGGCTTAAGGACCCCGAAGCCGAGGGCGCAGCAGCGCCGGCCCCGCCGCCCCCGTGGGCCGCTCACTACTCCGGGCGCTCGCACTCACTCACTCTCTTTTTTGGATTTCGTCATCTTTTCAAAAAATCAATAAAAATATTCTGGAGGCTCCAGGGGTCTCGTTCTTGGTCTCATTCGGATCCCCAGACCCTGCTCTATCATTTCCGACAATTGAAAAAATTGTCTGGAGGGGTCCCCGCGGCCCAGGCGCCGCATTTGGGGGGGTGGGTGGGGAGAGGTGGGGAAGCGGGGGGAGGGCGGAGGGAGCGAGCGCCGCGCAGCCTGGGCGGCCGGAGTCGGAGCAGGGGAGACGGGTTCAAAAAATAATTAAAAATCGAGGAAATATCCCAGAAAAGCCCTTTCGCCGTGAAAACCCCGCAGAGGACCCAGGCTTCCCGCAGCGGAGGTTTGAGGCGCCGGGAAGGTCTGGAGCGCGACCCCTGGGGCTTCGGATCCCGAGGGGAAACTTGCAGGGGAGAGCGCGGCGGCGGGAGTGTCCGGCCGCGGCCCACAAGGGCAGAGGCCGGGGACGGTGGCGAAGAGCTGGGGGACGCTCGAGGACGGGGAGCCGCCGGGGAGAGGCGCGGGGGGCTCCGGCCTCTCCTTCGGGGGGGCCCCGCTATCCCCCCTGCACACACCTCCTCCCCCTCCCACCCCACCCAGATCTCCGCACCCAGGAAACTGAAGGCCGAACCGTAAGTAACCTTCACGAGGGGGCGGGGTGGGTGATGGGGGAGAGAGGGCGCCATCAGAAGTGGGGGGACCGGGGTCGTGGGGTGCGAGGGGGAGCAGGCGACGCGTCCAGCCGCTCCACCCCCGAGTTTACAAAGCAACATGGCGAAACCACGGCAGGTCCGGAGCCGTGCAGACGTGGGCACACGGCAAGGGTTCGGAGCAAGGGGAAAGAAGTGCTTCTTCTGGGTTCCCCGAAAACACACGTTTCTTCAGTGTGACTTCCGGGGCTCCTGAATTCCCCGTTTCTCTTCTCCCTCCGCCCTCTCCCTCCCCCCTTAAGTGCCAACGCGGAGTCCCGACCACATGCGGGGACCCGAGGCTAGGACCCATTTGCTCTGGCCTTTGCGGGGGAAGGGGGTGCAGCTGACTTTTTAACTTCGGGGTTCACCCTCCCATTCTCTTCTTCAAGGCACCGCAAGCAGCCTCGGCTTAGCAAAAGGTCGCGACGGGGGTGGGTGCCGGTGGGAAGAGGTGGCAGCCGCATGCAGGCACACGCGCTCGGGATGCTCCCCCACCCCCCGCCCTGGGACAACCTCGCTGCTCTCCCCCTCCCCCCCGGGAATCTTGCACCCCCCGCAAGGAACCGAGAGGAAGCCACGCGTCTCGCCAAGGGCGCGGGGGTAAGCTCTGGCGCAGGAGTGGGGAGGCGGGCTCCCGAGGCTGCCCTCGCCCAGGTTCCGGGACCCGGCGCGGGGGCCGACGGAGCGCCTGCCTGCAGCCCTACCTCCAGCATCCAGGTGGCCACCATCCTGCGCATGTAGGGCTGAATGTCCTTCTGCACGCACTTGAAGTAGGAGCACTGGGGCAGGTAGCGCTCCTCGATGGTCAGCAAGTTCTGCAACACGCGGTCGTCGTGGAGCAGGTTGGCGTCCGGCACGGCCCTGCGGACCGGCTCCACCTCGCCGCACAGCAGCTCCATGGCCAGCTGGCTACTCGCTCGTGCCCCTGCGATCTCCGGACTGGAAAAGTTGGGGTTTTTTTGGGAGGGGGGAGGGGAGAGGATTCCCCGTACCTCCTTCCTTTGGCTAAATAAGGGTTTTTTTGGAGGGGTAGAGTTAAAGGCAGAGAGAGAGAGAGAGAGAGAAGCCGGGGAGGAAGAGTGGAAAGGGAAGGATGGGCGGTGGGAGAGGAGCGCCCCGGGGGCGGCTGACTCTCTCTGCCCTCCCCTTCAAACTTGTCTGCTCTCCCCAGCTCGCTCGGCTCTCTGCTCGCTGAGGCAGTGACGCAAACTGGCTGGGCAGTTACTTCTCCTCCCTCTCGCCTCACCCCCCTCTCCGGTTCCTCCTCCCCTTCCCTCCCCTCCCGGCCCTCCCCTCCTCCTTTCAGTCTCTCCCTCCTTTCCCCTCTTGTTATTAAGGAGAACAGCAGCTGGCCCGACCAAACTTCAAACGCGGTCCCCCGCGCCGCCCCCCACCCTCTCCCTTAGCTCTCCGAGGCCCTCTCCCTCCACCAAGCCAGGGGCCCAGGAGAGGGGAACCCACCAAAAAAACCACAAAACCCCACCGATCCCTACTTATTCCCTGTAATTGCAGCACATTCTGTAGGTGCATCCCGCCAAAAATACGACCCTCCGACTCTGGTTTCCTCAAACATGATCGCTACACTCCAGCCCACGAATTTAAGATCCAGGAATGACCGGTGGGTGAGCTGAAGATGAGGTGGGCTCAAACGATTGAGAAATAAGATCCCTTATATGAACCCGAAGGAGGGTGATTTTGGAAAACAGTTAACTTTGCATACCCAGAGGGAAAGGGTATGTATGGCCCTGAAATGTACGTTCTTAATCATTTTCAGCCTGTTTCCGAAACCCGATTATAGGGACCAAAATACAGCCCCCCCACTCCGCCCCATGCCACCGCCCCCACCCCCCAACGCAGATGTGTGGGGAAAGGAAGAAGGCGGAGGGGTTGGTGTCCGGAGGGAGGGGGCGCTTCTTCGACGTGGGATATTGTGACCTAGCAGCAGAAACCCTCCCGTTCTTGGGGCGCCGCAGGCGCCACTGGGAGACGCGGGGAGGCGCCCCGAGCCGCCGCAGGCCGGGGGCAGGGCTACCAGCGGTTCCGCCGCGGCCAGCGGCCACGCAGGAAAAACCCGCTTCCTCGCCCTGCATCTGCTGACAAGCCGCCCGAGGTGTCTGCGCCGAGCGTGGCCACACTGATACAGCTTTCTAGGAAATAGCCCGGGGCGGGGGGGGTGCCGGGAGGGGGGCGAGAGAGGGGGTAGATTGGGCTCCCTGTCTCTCCCCCAGCGCCAACGACACCACTCCTTCGTTTCCTCCGAGGCCCAAGATCTCCCACCCCGGGTCCCTCGCCGGCACGCTCGCGGACCCTCCGGGTTCACGCCTCCATCGCAGCCAGGGCTTTCTCCTCGAGAACTGGACTGCGGTGGAGACGCGGTCGGCTCCGACACGTGCTCCGACGCATCCTCCGGTCAAAGCAGCTTTGGGAGGGGATCCGGGGGCGTTTCCTCACCTCCTTCCTCCCGCCACCCCCCTCCCACCCTGCCCTCTGTGCTATTTCACTCCGAGGGGGAAAGGAGCGGGCCCTGCGTCCCGGGTGCTGGCCGAGCTGGCACGTGCGGCGAGCGCCGCGTGGGTCGGGGCTCTCGCGACACCCCGAGGTCAGCCCAGCACCTCCCTCGCGAAGCAAGGAGGGTCTCAGAACCGGGGCATGGAGGGCGAGCGTGGTCGGGGGGGTGCGGGATGGGTGAACCCGGCGAGCGGTTCCCTGAAAGGAGGGGGAGGTGAAAGGGAACGCGGGGAGCGCGCAGAAAACCAGAGGTGCGAGCGATTAACTCCGGCCCCGGGGCCAGCCCCTTTCCACGAGGGTGGGGCGGAAGGGGTGGGTGGGTGGGTGGGTGGGTGGAGGGGGCTATCGCTTTAAAAGGGTGAGTAAGAGTTTGGGGCGCCGTCTCCCCTCCCTCTATTTGCATAGCCAATAGCTCTGGGTCTCCTGCTACTGCGCGCTGATTGTTACCGGGCAGATTACTTTTTTTTTTTTTTTTTTTAGTAGGACGCGTTCCCCGCTACATCAAAAGGAAGCCAAGGAAGGGAGGGCGGAGGGAGAGCGGGGATGGGGCGGGCGGGGGCTAGTGAGAGGCCGGGGCGCCCGCGACCTTATCAATAGCCGCAGGAATTAGGATCCTATCGACTGTACGTAAAGAAAGGGGAGGGAAGGGGGCGGGCGAGGAGAATGTCTAATTACGGTGGAAGCCATTAGCTTTCGGGAAGAAAAAAAAAGCTCGCTGAAAAACCCAAGTTGCAAACTCAAAATGAAACAGCCCCGCGCGGCGGGTGACACCCGGGGCCCAGGAGCGTGTTCCTCGGAAAAGATCGGGTCCCTAACAATCGCCTATTGATTTCAGTCAACGTGGACTTCCCGACTCAGGCCTTGAATCACTCCGGATAAATACGTTAACTTACATTTTAAGACCCCATAAAAGACCTACTCAAACTTCAGTTCAGCCACCTTTGAGCGGATCAAAGAAAGCCTGCGGGAGTTGGGGGTGGAGTGGGCTGGGGGCAGTGGGGGCGAGAGAGGTATTTTTAAAGTATAAATCTGCCCCGACAGGCAAGGACAGAAGCCGGCCAGGGCCCCCAGCCTCTTGACATCACTTGATAACTAACGCAGCACAGTCTTTTCTCCACCTCCCTGCAGAGAAAGCATCCTGAGCTCGGGGTCCCCTGAAGAGGGGCAGCGGGGGGGGGGGGAGGGGGGATGGGGAAGAGGCGGGTGGTCGTCCTCCGGGCCTCGCCCACCCTGGGGAGAAAGCCTGGGTGGCAGGGCCTCAAGTCTCCGGAGCGAGCCGAGGGGCCCCCTCGCCCCTTCCCTCCCCCCAACCCCAAACCCGTCTGGCTTTACTGAGAAATTCCGGCGGGGAGCGGGGCCGGGGGCGGAGGGGAGGCGGTCGTGAAGGGGAGGGGCGCAGGCGGGTGCCCGTCTCCCCGCCGCCCTCTCCGTCCACCCCGATCCGCCAGTGCGGGCGCTCCCCGCGCGGCAGGCTCGCTCCTTCCAGTTTCCCGTTGACTTCCCCTTCTGATCACGGACTCTATCCGAACTGCAACCTCGCGGCGAATCCATCCCCCAGTGGTTCGGGCTCCGAGGCTCGGGGTGGGGCGTGCGAGGGTGCGGAGGTTGGCAGGAATGTCTCCGGGAGGCTTGGACTGGAAACTGAGTTTTCCCTTTTCGTCGCCACTCGGACCATGTGTTAAAATCTTAATTTTGCTTGTTAAAAAGCACACCGTCTCGCACGCGGGAAAAGGGACGTTGCCTTCTGGGCAAACCTGCGCATTTTCTTTGAGTGTAGACGTAGGTTTAGAGGGGAAAGAAAAAAAAAACCAAACTTGTGCTCTAGCTTTTAAGTCAAAACTGGTCACTGTTGGGGGCGGGGGGAAGGAGAATGTTGGCTCTTCCTTATTCCTTTTCCATGCCTCAAGGGGAAAAAAAAATTCCTACCCTTCGAGGGATCAGTGATAACCTTTAGCGAACTTCGGTTTTATTGGATTTTTATTCCCTCCCGGGCCGGCTCACCACCTCTCGCGTTGTGCAGTTTCGGTTGGAAAGTGTACAAAACCCTGTAGGTGTAGGGTGTTTATAGGCACATTTCTGCAGGAACCTGCAACGCTGAGCACACTTACGCCCCAGCTCACCTGGCGGACGCCGCCCAGCCAGGTGATCCCGCCGTCGACGGGAAGCTGCGTCCTCAGAGGGGCGCTCAGGCGGGGTGGGGGAGGGGAGGGGAGCTCGGGCTCAGGCCCTCCCCCCAGCCCTTACTGCCCCCCTAGAGCAGAGCTGTGTCGGGGTTTTCCCATTTAGGGATGGACAGGCAGTCAAAACCGAAAACCCGACGGTGGCTTGAAAGCAGATGGCCGAGGGTCCGAGCCCCGGCTCCGGGCGCCCGGGGTACCAGGGAGGAACCGGACGGGGCGCAGAAGAGCGGCTGGAGTGGGAGAGGGGGGGCAGCAACAAGTTAGAGAAATGTGCACAAGGAGAGGGACAGGTCAGGAACTGGAGCGCACGGGGACAGAGGGTGAGTGGGTGGGCATGAGCCGTCGGGAGCCCCACCCCACCGCAGGCCAGGCGCAGGGACACCAGGTGTGAGGGCGCTTCCGGGACTTGGCACGGCTGCCCCCTGCCCGCGGCGGCTCCGGGGCGCCTGGACCCTGCGGGGACAGAGCCGGGCGGGGGCTTGCGCTCTCCAGCCGCCCTGGCGAGGTCCGAGCTCGAACCCGGGCTGCGTGCCTGGGGCGGCAGCTGTGACAGGCACGGGTCTGGAACGCCTGCCGTCCGTTCGCCCACCTCACATCGTCCTCTTCTCCCTTGGAAAAAAAATAAAAAGTAAAGAGACCCGAACTTTCCCCCTCTTCCTGTCTGATTCAGCTGCTGGACACGCCTTACGCGGCCGAAAATAGCCCTGGAAATGTATTCGCTTTATTAAAAAAAGTGACTTTTCCACTAAGATTTGGGGCGGGGGGCGTCTGGCCCGCGGCGTCGGCGGGCCCGGCCTCCGGGAGGAAAGGGAACCGGCCGGCTCACTGCTTCGCCCTCCCCCACCCAGGCGCCCGGGAGGGGCCCGCTGGGCGGCGGAATCGCGCCTCCGCTGGAGGAGCCACCACGCGGCTTTTTCGCGGAATTTTGACGTCACCCACACGTGGGGGAAGGGGCTGGGAGAGCGAGAGGAAGCGGCGGGGGAGGGGGCGGGCGGCGGCGGCGGCGTGGCCGGCACCTCGCGAGGGGCGCTCCTGCCGCGCGCCCCCGGCCGCCGCGGTCGCTGGGACCCGCCGTGCGCGCCCGCCCGGAGCCGAGCGGCGACCGGCTCCCAGGCCCTCCCCCCGCCCCCGCGCCCCCGCATCTTCCACCCGGAGGAGCTGATTTTCAGCCTTTGGAAGCCGCGAGTTGCTCCTAGCTCCGGGAAAAGCTGATTTCTTGGGGTTGCGGTCCAGTTGCGCTCGTTGGCGACATCAGATTGAATATCGCGAGTGCTGGTCGCGACGCGCCGCCACCCGGCTGTCCTCCGCCTCTCCAGTGATGGAGACGTGGGTGTGCTTTCTGTTCCCCGGCAGGGAGTTCGGCACATATTTTGACACCAGGAGTTTTTCACGCGTGACTTTTCCTCCCTGCCACCCCCACCCCCGTCACCAGCCCCATCCACTCCTTCATTACCGACTGGCTGATGCCCTGAAAATGACATGTGACATCTGCGTAAAAGCAGCTTGGGACGAATTTTACTGTGTTAGGAGCAAATCCAGCTACAGCTATATACTTTTCAAAAGAGTTCACAAATCGACGGGTAAACGTATAGGGCGACTCCCCTCCCACCCGCTGGGTACCCCCATGGTGTCCGAGCTCCAGGAGAACCTCCTAGACTCCCAGAGCTAAACACAGCAGCTGCAGAGTGAGCCCAAGTACCTTCCTTTCCCCTACATTTGGGCAAAGTCTTTAATCTTTCCGTTTGGGGGGGTGATATCTGAACTGTGCCATTCCTGAAACCCAGGGTGATAATGCTGCGTTTCTGCTGAAAGTTACAAGGAGTTTGTGGGAATTTTTGGGAGAAAAATAGTCAAATGTGAACTAGCTTTTAACCTCAGTGAGGTACAGAGACTGTTGCAGGAATCAGATGTAGAAAGCTAGGGGCTTCTTAGAAAATGTGGATTGGAGGTGGAATTATTTGTTTCAAATGTAAAGGAGAAGCTTTCTGTTTGAATAAGATATGAAGTGTGGAACTGTTTCTTTTTGAAGATGTCAGACTTTGGTTATGAACCTTCTTCCTTCGTTTGAACACATTCCCTCTATTTTTAACTCATTATTTCTTTCTTTTTCGTTTAATGGTTGTTGCTGTGACCCAAGAGACTTTGTTTTGTTTCTTCTGAGGGGAAAAAAGAGTTAAAATTAATAAAAAAATTCAATACTTGCTGTTGAAGGTCAGTCTGAGTGAACTGTATTTGAGTTCCTGCTTTTTGGTGCCTGATTTGATGGGTGCTTGGTTTGTATGTACAAAGGTAGAAAAATAGAATAAATTATTGAAGAAAAAAAAAGGGAAGGAGCCAAAGAAGTGTTTAAGAAACCAAAAAAGACAAATGTCTTTTAACTTTTTCTCCTGCTTCACTTTAGACATTTAAGTTCTGGGAGGTCAGAGTAAGCATTTTGTACATTTAAATCCTTAGTGAAATATCAAAACTACCCTTACCAGAAATTTTCTTGGAGCAATGGTCATTTTTATTTGTTTTATAAACACTTCAATTTTGCCCAAGTTCAAACGTTCATTTGCCTTGAAAATGTCCACTTTTCTAGTATGATTGAATATTCTTTCGATTTCGTGGCTTTCTTTGGCTGTGTATTAGCTACAACCAAATTGAAGCAATATAAAATATTTCTAACAAATAGTGCTTATTTCATATTTTATTTTTCAATTTTTAAACACAAGGATTGTAAACATTTGTTAGTCTACTTTATAGCATAGCTGTACAACACCCTGAATTCACATTCTGCAAACTTTAAAAAAAAACACAACTAATTAATATAAACCGGAGACATAGTTTTCTTGTTGAGGTTTTAGGTTTGGGGTTTTTTTCCCTGGTAGCAAAATTCAGGAGGCAGATTGAAAATTTTTCAAAAATTATTTTCTTGGTGGTCTTTTGTTGGCATTTTTAATTTGAAATGTGGAATAGAGCATGTTTTAAGTTTTATAATCTTCAAAATGTGCACCTCTGGAGAGAGATGTTCTTTCTATTTTGGGATTGACTTGAAAGCAAGCAGTTTGCAGAAGTCTGCTGGACAATCCCAGCTAGGATGGATGTACACTCCTACTTAAGTTAGGGCATTTGTTCTCATATGAACTCAAAACAAAGTCTGTGCCTATGCATCATATAAACAACTTTGAAAAGCACAAATTCAGAGGACAGGGGTTCATGTGGAAGGTGAAATTAGAACAGAAAGTCCTAATTTATTTCTGCTGTTAGCCCTCTCCAGTCACACTTTCATTGTGATTCCATCAGCTGTAAACCAAATAATTTTTTCTTTGTGACATACAGAGGTATGTTCTTTCAAGCCCTATTTAATAATGATGATGATAATAATAAATAATAATCCACCTATCTCCTCTTCCAGTGAATGTGTGTGAGCTTGCACTTTAATTTTCTATAAAAATTGTGAGCATGTTGCAAAGAAATGCATCGCAAAGCTAGGTTTTTTTCCTGGGAAATAATAGCAAAAGCACTCGATTTTGTGCTTTTGAAAATAAAAAGTCACCAAAATTTAGTAGTCATGCTGCTTAAGAGGTGGGGGGAAAGGCACTGGATTAAAAATGAACAGGAAAAATCCTTTGCTTAATTTACAAATCCTTTCCTTCATCGTGCCCACGTATGTTTCCATTTTTGAGAGCAGCCAGGCAGTCCGTTAGGTAAATGCATCAGGACCTAAAGTCTTTTCTGGTGTCTAGGAAGATGTGCTAAAGTGAATGGTATGGTTTACAAGAAGGTTTCGGATGAAATGTCTTACATCTGGCATCTCACAGGCACCAATTATTTCAGGATAATGAAATATGATTTTAAAGAAATATTTTGAGAGAGAGGGGACTCTAGATCACACATCACATGTGGGCAGGCCATTTTGTGTGTGGGGTCTTCCTAAAATCTATTAAACACAAGAAATTTAGTTGTTTCACATAGCAGCCCATGAACTCCCTTTTGTATAATTTTGATAAACTGGTAAATAGCCTTTTTTTTTTTTACCCCCTACTTCTGAACATATATTCTTGTGATGTTTCTCTCTTTTTTAAATAAAATGGCAGACCTAATTATAAATTTCCCTAGCAGAATATAGACTAGGGCTTCAATTTACTTGCCTTTATACAAGGAGAGTTCAGATAATTACTCTTTGTAGTGTGATTACCAGCAATTTTATGTCATCTAGCAAATGATTTAAGTTAAGTCGGTAATCGAACTCCAGTGAAATCTGCTGCACTTGGGATGAAAACCATACTTTACCTTGAGAAATCGAGGTCTGACCCTCCATTGAGACACTTAAAACTTTACGTTGGCTGTCTGTGTGTTTCACTCAGTGGAGCTCTTTCAGATTTAAGAAACCTGGCTCTCTGCTATAGATTAGATGTAGTCTTGCTTAGAAACAGGGGAACGGATGATGGACCCTCATGACATTTTGGCCGGTCATAGAATATGCCTTCTGTGTCTGCGAGTCTGCAGTTGAAATTCTATATAGTATTCATCAAGGTTATTCATGCTGAGCGATCACATATGTGTTAAACTGATAACATCGCAGGTCTGTGCACAAGTACAGCAGAGCATGTCGGAGGGCACGCTTCAGATTTGTAAGATAGAATTTAAGTGGTTTTAATGAAGGGGTCAGATATGCAGAGGTTTCTATGCTTAGGAAATTGCCTTTTGTGTTTTATTGTTTCATTTATTTGATACAAACTGAGCCCTTACCAGGAGTCAAACAATGTGCTAGAAATCAGGGATGTGGAGGGTATGAAGACTGGACACTGAATGAAGGTTTTGTAAGATTTTCATGGAGAAAAAAGTATTGGATAACATAGTCCCTGTCCTTAACAAGCCCATTGTCTAGGGATCAAGCCTGGGAAAGAATTAACATCCCATACATGAACGCTTTAAGAAAGTAATAAAACCTAGAACAGCAGGCATAGAGTGAGATGCTGTGTCTTACCTACCTTATGCCACCCACCTTAAGGCAGGGGCGTGGAGATTTATATTTTCTTTAAAATTCCTTGGACTGCATAGTGTTTTAAAATTATTTTTCTGAAGTTATTCTTGAGCTGTGTTCTTAATTTGATAATACTCTGTTGGAACTTGTTGGTTGGATATATGGGTTACGTGTCTGGGGTTTGATCAGTCCTTTTAAAGCACCCAGACTCCTTTCTTGGTCCATCGGTCTGCAAGCAGCCCTTTCTTGGAGTAGCTGCTTTTCCCAGACCATCTGTTTCTCGTCTCCATGAGCCTTCCCTGAATCAGAGTATTGATTAGCTTTTCACTCCTTTGGTTAGGGAAGTTGAGGTCAAAAGTAGAGCATGTATTAATACTCATCCTGATTCATCCAGATGTTGAGAGAGCAGAGTGTAGACCTCTTATTATGAGCTCCGATGTCTCCTAAAATGCATAAAGGAAACATCTGTCCTTGGCACCATGTTGGTGAGATGGCACCAGCCTAGAAGTCAGAATTCTCATCTTCTGGTTCCAGCAGTGTGACCTGGGGATAGCTTAAGTGCTTCCATTTCTGATGTTCCTTTCTCATCTACAAAACTAGCTGGCTGGAGTAGAGGATCATGAAGTTCCCTTTCAGCCCTAAATTTCTCAAGTTCCTGTGGCTTTATCATCATCATCATCAAAATAGGAATTATATCTTACAGCGTCTTTTATGTATTTTATGTTTAACATTAAAAAAATCTTAAATTGTGAATTTGGGTGGATGTATTCTCACTCCCTAGGTATCTGGGAGATATTAACTCCTCATAGATTGAAATCTTTTATTTACTTTTTATTTCTTAAAGAAATATTTGTTTCTATTTATTTGGCTGTTCTGGGTCTTCTTTGCAGCACAAGAACTCTTAGTTTTGGCACGAGAACTCTTAGTTTCGGCATGTGGGATCTAGTTCCCTGACCAGGGATTGAACCCAGGACCCCAGCACCGAGAGTGCAGAGTCTTAGCCGCTGGACCTCCAGGGAAGTCCCTTGAAAGCTTTTAAATTCAGTACATTACATAGGCGAGCATTTGCTATGTGTTGTCAGCTGATGAAAAGACTACTTTCATTGGCCCAAGTCAACAGAAGAAGATGGTAGCCTTTAAACTTCACGGAATGTAAAAATATATGGAATATAGGAGTGTTCTGGTGCTTAAGAAAATTCCAGCACAAAATTTAAACTCACCTAGTGTGTACTCCCGCATCCCAAACACAGCCCCATCACAGCATGTGTGGACATAGAGTTTCGACTGAATCCTCACTTACAGACCCTTCTTTAGGTAGCCTGGCTAAGTGACCGCTTAGAGCCTTGTGGGCCTCTTTTCAGCAAGGCTTATTCCGAACTCGATGGAACTCCCAGGGCATCAAGTGACTCCTTTGATTTCCAGCATTGCAGTCTTTAGACTGGACATTCCTCCTTGCATCCTAACAGCTAAGAGTAAGCAAGGAGAGCTTTCTGCTCTGTCCCACTTTTCATTGCTTTGAACATGTGAGAAATGTCATTCATTGAGCAAAATCCACTTAATGTAGATTATTTACCATATAAAATTATGTATTTTTAGACTATTTCCTTCTTAAAAGTGTGGCTACTGGGGAACTTCCCTCTGGCAGTCCAGTGATTAAGATACTGTCTATCAGTGCAGGGGTGCAGGTTCAGTCCCTGGTTGGGGAGCTAAGATTCCACATGCCTTGAGTCCAAAAAAACAAAACACAAAACAGAAACAATACTGTAACAAATTCAATTAAGACTTGGTCTTAATTGAAATGGTCCACAACAACAAAAGTCTTAAAAAAAAAAAAAAAAAAAAAAAAGCCTGGCTGCTGAGAAGGAGAAATTTGTGGTCCTGATGCTGGCTAAGACTGAAGGCAAAAGGAGAAGAGGGCAGCAAAGGATGAGGTGGCTAGAAAGCATCACTGACTCAATGGACATGAATCTGAACAAACTCCAGGAGACAGTGAAGGACAGGGAAGCCTGGGTGCTGCAGTCCATAGGGTTGCAAAGAGTCAGACACGACTTAGCAACTGAGCAACAACAATAAGCAGTTACCTTTGGGAGAGTTTCTGGACGGTTCTATATCATTTTAAGATATTTTTTAATTACCTAATTAATTAATTTGGTTAACTGTGCCACAGAGCATGCAGGATCCTAATCCCCCAACCAGGGATCAAACTCATGCCCCCTGCCATGGAATTGCACAGTCTCAACCACTGGCCAGCCAGGGAAGTCCCCTGTAGTTTTTTTAAACATGGTGTATGGTGTCATGAAGAAAGCACTAGGCTTGGGGTTATGAGAGGTGAGGTCAAGTCCCCATAATATAGTGGGGTGTCTCTACCCACTGTTTACACCACTATGGGTCAGTTACTCAGTGGCTTCTGCCAACATGGTTTAATCTCAAACAAGTCAGTTCTAAACATCCTGTTACTTCATCCTCAGAGAGACATGTACTCAGAGATAATCCTCCAACCTTCATAATCTTCCAACTTGTGCAAGGGACAAAGGAGAACACATTTACACAATCATAAAAGTGGAGAGATCCTTACATATCAAATCCACTGTTTACCAAAGTGAGGTAGTTGGTACATGGAGGAGCATTTTGTATTTAAATGCTTTGAGGTTTATTTTAATGAGTAGCAGGAAAAAAAGCAACATATAGAACTCATAGTTACACAAATACTATAGTGGTATTTAAGTTTTAAAAAAGAATCCATTGTTTAAAAAATTAAGTTGAAGCACTGATATATAGACACAGTTTTTAAAAATCAGGAAAGTTGTATGCAAATTATTAAAGTTTAGGAAACACACTCCAATTCTTCCTTAGAAAACTGAGGGACAGCGTCTCACATCTGTAATCTCGCAGCCCCTCGGTGGTAGTCTGGGACTGAAATAGCACACTTCACTTCTGAAATTAAAGAAGTTAAGTTTTTGGATTAACTTTTCATTGAATGGCTTCTTTTCATTTAAACTGTATTGTTACAATTTACCCATTCTGCTTGTTTCTTCCTCAGTATTTTACTGTGACTCGCAGGTGGGTTGTGTTTTCTGAATGGCTTTAGATGCTTCTTACTGCCCATTTCTGTTTTAATGATTTTCCCTACCTTTAACTTTTGGGCCAGGTGCCTTGCTTTTTTACCAGACCACTGCTGCCTGTTACTTTTGCCTATCTAAGTAGGTTTTCCTTTTGTCCTGTCGCCCTTCCAAACTTATCTGCTTTTTTAAGGGTAGAGAAATGTCACTATTTGACTTATCTATCCGTTTTCTGAAGTAGCTTCTTTCTCAAGGGTTTGTCATTATCTGACCTGACTCAGAGCTTGCTCGGTGAACAAGCTTATCCTCAGGGTGTTTGCCCAAAACAATCAGCGGTAATTGTTTAACATTTCAACCACCTGAGGTGGTGCTACCCACTGGAGCTAACAAGAGGCTGGCTGAGAAAAGGAAAAGGAAATGCTGGAAAATGTGCTGTCCACATGGGCTTTGAGCAGTTCTGACATATTCTTGGGAATCTAGAAAGTCGCACTGCGTGTGCATGGCTTTCCATGTACACAGGCATGACCTGAGAAAGCCCTAATTACTCGCCACCAGCCGACCTTGAGCCTCTGTGCAAACAGAAAGTGAGAGTCAAGAGCTAAAAACTGTCTACTACTTGCTAAAGGCAGAATCTCCCAACACACACACCGGGTCTCTTGGTAAAGCTAAGAGACGTTGGTTCAAGGCATTTGTTGGTAGGCTTATAATGCTTAAAGATGTAATGTGCGTGACAATAATAACACAAAGGAGTGAGAGGGAATAGTGTTGTAATAGAGTAAATTTTTTTACAAACTATTGAACTTTAAGTTGGTATTTATGCATTGTTTTAATAGTAATCCCCAGGACACCTACCAAGAAAAAAAAATTTTTTTTAAGGAAGTAAAACAGGAGAATTTAAGTGGCACACTTAATAGTATTATTCAAGACAAAAGAATCTATCAATGGAAAATAGAAGAACAAAAAAGACATAATATATACAGAAAACAAATAACAAAATGACAGATGTCCATTCTAACTTAGTAATTACATTAGGCAAAAATGAACTAAACAGCTCCGTCGAAGGAAGTGGTTGGCAGAATAAAAGAAAACATGATCCAACTATCTGCCATCTGCAAGAGACACACTTTAGATGGAAAGACATAAATTTAAAGCAGAAAGATGAAAAAATATGTCTCATGCAAACACTAACCAAAAGAGAGCTAACGTGGCTATTACCAACACTAGACAAAATAGACTTTAGGACAAAAGCTGCTACTAGGGACACAAAGAACAGCTGATAGAAGGGTTAGTTCATCTGGAAGATGTAATGATTAAACACATTAGGCGGCCCTAATAAATGAGCCCGCAACTATATGAACATAATCTTGTTTTGTATTGAGCAAGAATCTGTTACCGATGTGTTTATTCTGTGTGCTTATTTCTGCCTCTGGAGCCTCACAAAGGAAGTCTAACCCCTATGTGACCAGAGAGTTCTCCAAATATCTGAAGCCAACTCTCGTGTCCCCTCCCACTTTCAATTTCTATGTGACCTTTGCCTTATACAATTTTTCCCTAGAACTCAGTCATGATCTCGTATAAAGATATCCATTGCAATGTGAAGAGCAGAACCTACTTCCATAACATTTCAGAGTTGAAAGGAAACCGAGTTTATTTTTTCCCCCAAATCTCTAATTTGATAGATGAGTCAACTGGGGCTCAGCTGGCTAGGTCACTGAGCTGGTTAATGGCAGATCGACATCCATAATCTTGGCTTCCAAACTCCTTGTCTGGCGCTTGTTCCTATATTTTCTTTCTATGATAGCTTTCCCCCACTTTGGGTACTAAGGAGGGTTGCTGGCTTTGGGTGAAAGAGACTAACCCCTCACTTTAGCGATACCTGGCATCCTTCATCTTGAATTTGCCACAGAAGAAAAAAGCTAAGAAGAATGGAAGGCACTGCACTGGGCATTAAGAGATATGGATTCTCATCTTTTTTTGGTCACTAACCGATTTCTGATCCCTTGGATAAGTCACTTCAAAACATAATGAGAAATACTATTAATATCTATTGAGCACCCACTGTTTACCAGACACCGTGCTAGGCACTTTGCCTACAAACCTCGATATGTGTTCAGATGTGTTTCTTTCTCATCTATAAGATAATCGGATTGTACCAAATGTTGTCCGTTGTCCCATCAAGGTCCAGAATTGTGTGACTCTAAGGAGCTGTCTATTAGGATATCCTTATAGTTCCTGAGGGTTCGTCTTGATCCCCTTCCTTCCTATTTCCTGCTTCCCTGATGGTTTAGACTGTAAAGAACCTGCCTGCAATGTGGGAAGACCTCAGTTCGAAGCCTGGGTTGGGAAGATCCCCTGGAGAAGGGAATGGCTACCCACTTCAGTATTCTTGCCTGGGAAATACCATGGAAAGAGGAGCCTGGTGGGCTACAGTCCATGGGATGTGAAAGAGTTGGACAAAACTGAGCAACTAACACTTTCACTTTCCTGTTTCCTAGCTGGCAGTGGTGGGGTTGCTATAGAATAATTGCTTTAGACTTGTCTCTACAGCAAGCCCATGAGTTGTGACATTGTACTTTGCCCTCCCAAGAGACTTTCCATTTTACGATTTGGCTGGACTCTTACTGGTTCCTTTCAGGGTTTCCGGGACTGTATTCTTTGCTCTCTTCTTTTTTTAAAATTTTATTTATGTATTCATTTTTGGCTGTGCTGGGTCTTTGTTGCTGGGTGTGGGCTTTCTCTAGTTGTGCTGAGCAGGGGCAACTCTAGTTGCGGTGTGTGGCCTGCTTCTGCGGTGGTTTCTCTTGTTATGGAGCAGTCTCTAGAGCACGTGGGCTTCAGTAGCTGTGAACCACCAGCTTAGCTGCCTCACAGCATGGGGAATCTTCCCAAACTAGGGATCAAACCGTGTCCCCTGCATTGGCAGGCGGATTCTCAACCACTGGACCACCAAGGACGTCCCTCTTCTCTCTTGAGCTTCTCCCCATGGGTCTTTGATTCACCTGTAGGCTCAGAGAGTCAAAAGCAAAGTGTTAGTCGCTCAGTCACCTCCGACTCTTTGCAACCTCATGGACTGTAGCCCGCCAGGCTCCTCTGCCCGTGGGATTCTCCAGGCAAGAATACTGGAGCAGGCTGCCATTCCCTTCTCCAGGGGATCTTCAGAGGAGTCAAATAATTTTTAAAAGTTCACTCAGCTTGTATATAGATGGCAGACAGCAGCTGTCTGACCCAACTGCCTCTGTTATTCCTGGTATAACAGGATTCTTATCTCTGAAAGTTCACTGGATCTGATTTTCCCGCCTTTGCTTAAGACCTAGCTCAAGCCCTCCCTTCTCTACCAACTGAGCCTAGCCAGCAGTCATTCCTCTCAGTTTACCCAACAAGTGTCTGCAGTGCCCATCAGGCACCACCCTGGGGCTTGTGTCTTGGGAGACTCTAGGGCTTAGTGGTTACAAATGTGGGGCCTGGAGTCAGAAAGCCAAAGTAGGAATCCTGGCACTGCTGCTCCTGGGCTGTGCAACCTTGCGGAAACCGCTTAACCTCTCTGGGCTGGGTTTCTGCAACTATAAACTAGAGAGGCTACTAGTACTTACCTCCTAGGGTTGTTGTGAAGATAAATGTGAATCCATTCCATCACCCGATCTAGGGGTAATCCCTGATTGGCCCAAGCCAACTGACATAATCCCGTCCTTCTTGCCGGAGAGATTGAGTTGGCCTTGGGTCCATGAGCTTGACTAGGCCAGCGCAACCTTCGGGACTGCAGTTTGACAACGTGGTCTCAGATGTGAGGTCTAGAATTGCTAGAGTCAGGTTTTTTTTTTTTTTTTTTTTTTTTTAAACTAGCAGGAAGCCAGACTGAGAACAAAACTGACAGAGGGAGCAGGGCAGAGCTGAGAAAAACCAAAAAGAGATGGAGCTAGAGGTCTGATCAAGCATCTCCTGAAGTCCCTCCGACCCCCGGAACTTTCCATTGCAACTGAAAATACCTAATCGATACTTATTTGTTGTTGTTGAGTCGCTAAGTTGTGTCGGACTCTTTGTGACCCCCACGGACTGCACCACACCAGGCTCCTCTGTCCTCCGCTGTCCCCCGGACACTCATGTCCATTGAGTCAGTTATTCTAACAGTCTCATCCTCATTATTATTGCCTTCCCATGTATATACGATGTTTTGTTATTAGATTGAGATGTCCCTGGGAGCAGAGACTAACTTGCTCAGCTCTCTGTTGCCACACCCCCTAGCATGGTTTTGTCACACATCATCTGTGCTTCATGCCACAGTCCTCACTGCCCCTGGGTATCTCTGGACTTTGAATATGTTTGAGGCAGAGAGAGAAGATGGCCAGAGTCCCAGGTAGAATGGTCCCCTGCTGGTTCTTCATCATCTTACTGTGCTAAGATAGTAGGAAAATACCTCATAGATCAGCTAAACCTTATTGAGAACAAGACATTGAACAGAGAATCATCTTTTTTTTTTTTCTCGGTTACTGATGGTTACTATTACCATGCCCTGTTTTGTACAGATGAGAAAAACAGGCTTACAGAGTTTATTCAACTTGTGCTGGACACGCAGCTTCTACATACCATAATTTAGGGACCCGCACCCAATGATTGCATTCTTATCTCTAAGTGCTCCCTCTACTTCACAGAAAATGAAACTAGCAGTCACAGACAGTGCTTTCTGGGTGTGGCTTACCAGGAAAGATGATGGACCCATGCTGAAAAATCGGCGTTGGATTGACATCAAGAGTTTAGTAAACAGACACTTCCCTGGTGGTCCAGTGGTTAAGACTCCACGCTTCCAATGTGGGGACTTGGGCTCGCTCCCTGGTTGAGGAATATCCTACATGCCGCGTGGCACACCCAAAAAGTAAAAATCAAAACAAAGCAACAATAAGCAAAACCACTAAAACCTTTAAAAAGATTAGTAAACAAAGGTACATCCACTTCAAATAAACGTTTCAGTTCAGTTCAGTCACTCAGTTGTGTTTGACTCTTTGCGACCCCATGAATTGCAGCACGCCAGGCCTCCCTGTCCATCACCAACTCCCGGAGTTCACTCAGACTCACGTCCGTCGAGTCCGTGATGCCATCCAGCCATCTCATCCTCTGTCATCCCCTTCTCCTCCTGCCTCCAATCCCTCCCAGCATCAGGGTCTTTTCCAATGAGTCAACTCTTCGTATCAGGTGACCAAAGTATTGGAGTTTCAGTTTCAGCATCAGTCCTTCCAATGAACACCCAGGACTGATCTCCTTTAGGATGGACTGGTTGGATATCCTTGCAATCCAAGGGACTCTCAAGAGTCTTCTCCAACACCACAGTTCAAAAGCATCAGTTCTTCGGTGCTCAGCCTTCTTTATAGTCCAACTCTCGCATCCATACATGACCACTGGAAAAACCATAGCCTTGAATAGATAGACTTTGTTGGCAAAGTAATGTCTCTGCTTTTGAATATGCTCTCTAGGGTGGTCATAACTTTCTTTCCAAGGAGTAAGCGTCTTTTAATTTCTTGGCTGCAGTCACCATCTGCAGTGATTTTGGAGCGCCCCAAAATAAAGTCTGACACTGTTTCCACTGTTTCCCCATAATAAATGTTTAGGTATGTATAATTCATTTTTAAATGATATCTCATTTTCCTGACATCTTTAGATAACCCAATACCTTCCCAATCACAGCAGAGAGATTTTTCTTTTTTTCTTTTTCCAAGCATTGGAATTGTGAAAACCCTAACTAGGATCACGCCAAACATACTGTCCCGCAGCTTTATTTTTTTCAGTGAACAGTTGGTATGGATCTGCTCCATTCATTGTAAGTGCAAAAGGTTTTTTAATAGTCGCTCAGTCACGTCCAACTCTGCAACACCATGGACTGAAGCCCTCCAGGCTCCTCTGTCCATGGGATTTCCAGGCAAGAGTACTGGAATGGGTTGCCATTCCCTTCTGCAGGGGGATCTTCCCAACCCAGGGATCAAACCATCGTCTCCTGCATTCACAGTTAGAATGTATCATAATTTAATCACTTCCTACAATTAATGGGCATATGGGTGACTTCCCGCACCACTTTTTTTTTGCTATTATAAATGATGTGCCATCATTGTGCTTTGTTTCTTTGTGCATTTAAGTGTCCGTAGGAGGAGAAAAGTCTTGAGACCTTAATGCTGCAACCTCAAAAGTGGTCCAAGATAGAAAACGAACATCTTGAGGTCCCTATTTTCAACAATTTCACAGTCTGTAGAGAACAACTGTGTTCACACATGACTTTCCCTTTAATATAAGAGCAAGGGAAATACTTTGGCCACCTCATGGGAAGAGTTGACTCACTGGAAAAGACTCTGATGCTGGGAGGGATTGGGGGCAGGAGGAGAAGGGGACAACCCAGGATGAGATGGCTGGATGGCATCACGGACTCGATGGGCTTGAGTTTGAGTGAACTCCGGGAGTTGGTGATGGACAGGGAGGCCTGGAGTGCTGCAATTCATGGGGTTGCAAAGAGTCGTACACAACTGAGCGACTGAACTGACTGACTGACTGAAGGGAGATAAGGATCCCCTCAGTGTTACAGGAGTACAGGAAGAAGGAGATTGAGGGGCTCTGTTGAGTGAATAGCCAGGAAGGCTGCATGGAGGAGGTGGCGCTTGAATACAGCTGCAGAGGATGGGAAGGCCCTGATGCTTGGTCTGCCCATCTTCCTATCGTGGCCTGGCAATGTGTCTTAGGCCATTTGGTTGGATGACTAATGGTGAAGATGGATGGGGAGGATGCTTTGAGCAAAGGGGACATAGCCCTGGATCTAAAGTGAGGAAGTGTCCCGTTTCTCAGAGGGCCAAGAACTGTCTGCTGTGGCCAGAGCACTCAGCACAGGCCGCCTCTGAACAGCACGGGGATAGAAAGCTGTGGCGGGGGACAGGGTGTGGGAGTGGGCTAAGAGACACCCAGGAGGCATTTTGATGAGTCTGGAAAATGATTTTTCTTTAATATGCATGCTGCAGGTCGGGCAGAAAGAGTAAGGCCAGAGCAGACAGCTATCTGATGGGATGATGGGAGCCAGACAGATGGGTCAACATTCTTTATTTTATTATTATTATTATTTTTAAACAACTGATTATTGATTTATTAAAAAGGTTTATTTACATGAGTTCCCAATCCTGAACCCCCCTCCCACCTCTCTCCACATATCATCTCTCTGGGTCATCCCAGTGCACCAGCCCCAAGCATCCTGTATCCTGTATCGAAACTAGACTTGCGATTCATTTCTTACATGATAGTATACATGTTTCATTGCCATTCTCCCAAATCATCCCACCCTCTCCCTCTCCCACAGAGTCCAAAAGTCTGTTCTATACATCTCTGTCTCTTTTGCTGTCTTGCATATAGGGTTATCATCACCATCTTTCTAAATTCCATATATATGTGTTAGTATACTGTATTGGTGTTTTTCTTTCTGGCTTACTTCACTCTGTATAATCGGCTCCAGTTTCGTCCACCTCATTAGAACGGATTCAAATGAATTCTTTTTAACGGCTGAGTAGTACTCCATTGTGTATATGTACCACAGCTTTCTTATCCATTCATCTGCTGATGGACATCTAGGTTGCTTCCATGTCCTGGCTATTATAAACAGGGCTGTGATGAACATTGGGGTACACGTGTCTCTTTCAATTCTGGTTTCCTTGGTGTGTATGCCCAGCAGTGGGATTGCTGGGTCATAAGGCAGCTCTATTTCCGGTTTTTTAAGGGATCTCCACACTGTTCTCCATAGTGGCTGTACTAGTTTGCATTCCCACTCAACGTTCTTTATACATGACCCCAAGCCCCAAGGTTTCCTGAGTCTGTTACTATGATGCCTCTCTGCTTCACTGTGTCTCTGCTTTGAATTCAAGTGAAATCACCATGTGGAAGACAAACTGCAAAGTTTTAGGGGGGAAAAAACCCCACCAACGTTTAGCTGCTGCTGGGTCTGTATCCTTAAAAATTCCCTCTGTGCTTCATGAATTTCAACATGTAGTGTACCTCTTTTGCTCCGTAAAACACGAGATGCAACTTTAATGGCCTAACCCCAAAAAGATAACCGCACAGCCATCAAACATTCAGCAGCATTCCAAATAACCTTTTGCTGCAGCCTGCCTTCTACGGGGCCGTGTGGATGTCAGACGCACAGAACCGGAGTCACGCTGACATAGCTGGCATGCCTGGACCGCAGTGGAATCTCGGGGGTACCAATCACAGGCCAGAGAGAAGCCATTGGCTAGAGGAAACAATGCCAGCGTGTTCACATCTCTACAGAAGGAGCGGTGTTGATGGTGACGGGATTGACAATTGTAGCCAGAGGGGGACCGTGACCCCGGGGCAGGATGGACACACACGTCAGCGGTGCTGGCACGAGGCAGAAGCCTTCTGGGGCTCAGGTCACGGCCCCATCCTTCTTCTCCTGATCCCCAACCGGAACAGTTAAGAAGACAGCAGATATGCCCTAAAAATACTTCCTGCCTGGAATGCTCTTCTCTCTTCAGGAGTTTGAGAAATCCAGAATGGATAATAATGAGCCAAATTCATTCAGTGCTTACATCTACCAGCCAGTGTGTTGGGCGTTTAACAAAGAATTCATTTACTTCTCCTTACTCCGTGGTTGGTAGAGTCTGCCTGAATGCAGGAGACACAAGAGACAGGTTCGATCCCTGGGTTGGAAAGGTCCCCTGGAGGAGAAAATAACAGCCCACTCCAGTATTCTTGCCTGGAAAATCCCATGGACAGAGGAGCCTGGCAGGCCACAGTCCCTGCGGTCACAAAGACTCTGATACAACTGAACAACTGAGCATGCACTCAGTGGTGAGGGGTGTGTGTGTGTGTGTGTGTGTGTGTCCAACTTTTGCAACCACATGGACTGTTGCCTCCCATGTTCTTCTGTTCATCAGATTCTCCAGGCAAAAATAACTGGAGTGGGTTGCCATCCCCTTCTCCACGGGATCTTCCCTACCCAGGGATCGAACCCTGATCTCCTGCATTGCAGGCAGATTCCTTGCCATCTGGGCCACCAGGGAAGCCTATGATGAGGTACTTTGCATAATCCCCACTTTAGGAAGGAGGGAACTGAGGCTAGGAAGGAGTAAGAAATTTACCCAAATTCCATAACCAGTAACTGGCAGAGTTGTGCACTTGAACCCAGTCTTTCAAAAGCAAAGCCCAAGCTCCTGACCCTGGCACCCAAAGCCACGTGGCAAGTCCACACATTCTGTGGCACCCATGAAAGCCACCCTCCCCGATGGAGGAGGTCTGCGTATTTATCGGGTGGAGAAAAATCCTTCAAGGGCTTCTTTTTCCTCCCCTGGGTTCCTGGGGGTCAAGCAGGCATGCTTCAATATGCTGTTGCTTGAACCCTGGTTGATTTCAGGACCCCTGGGTCAGCCTGGCAAGGGGTGCCGTGGAGGGGGCCACTTCTGGGGTGAGGGGTGAGTTACAGACATTTTACATCTCTCTTGAGTTTGATCATCACGCTTCTATCCAGACTTGATCAGCCTTTCTTTTTTTCTTCCTTTCAAGATTCTTCTTCTTGGGACTTCCCTGGCGGTCCGGTGGTTAAGACTTCACCGTCCAGTGCAGGGGTGCGAGTTTGATCCCTGGTCAGGGGGCTAAGATCCCACGTGCCTCGGGGCCAAAAAGCCAAAACATAAGACAGAAGCAATATTGTAACACATTCAACAAAGACTTTAGAAATGGTCCATATAAGAAATACTAAAGGAAAAAGGTTCTTTTTTTTTTTTTAATGCTATAAACTTTAATGTGACTTCAGTTCAGTTCAGTCGCTCAGTTGTGTCCAATTCTTTGCGACCCCATGAATTGCAGCACGCCAGGCCTCCCTGTCCATCACCAACTCCCGGAGTTCACTCAGACTCACGTCCGTCGAGTCCGTGATGCCATCCAGCCATCTCATCCTCTGTCATCCCCTTCTCCTCCTGCCCCCAATCCCTCCCAGCATCAGGGTCTTTTCCAATGAGTCAACTCTTCGTATCAGGTGACCAAAGTATTGGAGTTTCAGTTTCAGCATCAGTCCTTCCAATGAACACCCAGGAGTGATCTCCTTTAGGATGGACTGGTTGGATATCCTTGCAGTCCAAGGGACTCTCAAGAGTCTTCTCCAACACCACAGTTCAAAAGCATCAGTTCTTCGGTGCTCAGCCTTCTTTATAGTCCAACTCTCGCATCCATCCATGACCACTGGAAAAACCATAGCCTTGACTAGACGGACATGTCAATTACGGTGCTACCTCACTAACACAGACCGTTTAGCAGGCAGCATCTCCTATGGTCGTCCAACACTTTAGGGAAGTAGGTGCTATGGTTATTCCTACTGTAAGAAGATGAAGAAACTGGAGCTCAGAGAGGTTAAATGATGTCTCCAGGAGGCCTGATGCAGTCTCCCACCCTGTTAACCACCATCCCAACCAGACCCCACACTAACAGGGCCCTCACTCTGCACAAGGCACCGTTCCATGCTTCTTTTATAGTGACCCCTCCAGCTCTCACTACCGCGCCGTGTAGGGGCACTGTTATCCCCTTTTAACAGATGGGGAAACCGAGGCTCGGAATGCGCATGTCACTTGCCCAGGCTCACCCTGCTGGTGAGTGGTGGGGTGAGTGTTTCACTCCTGAGGTCTTATGATGCAATAGGAAGACATTCCTCTGTTTGGGTTTTGTTTCTCCCTGGAAATCTCCTGCGAGGGAGGGCCCAGGGTGGGATGCCAGGGTTCTGAGAATAGAGTCTCTGAGCTGAGCTGGGACAGGGTGCCAGGGACAGCCGCATCTCTGCAGCTCCAGAGATGGGGAGGGCGGAGGGGAGGGTGATGAGACAGCAGCCGCAAGACTGGGGTTGCGCCAGGGAAGGCCTCAGAGCCCACTGGTGGGTTGGCACCCCCGAGCTGGGCTGAGCGCCAAGTGTGGCTTCGAGGGGACCAGACGAACATGGTCGTTGGAAGACGAGAAAGCCAGCGGGGTGGGCTGGCATGACCTCAGCCTTCAGATCTGAGAAGGGCTGTTCTGTGGATGAGGGGATGTAGGAAGAGGCTCTCCCAAGAGCCAAGCAAGAAAAAGTAGGTTTCTGTTTGGGCAGCAGCAGTGGGATTTCAGGGAGCAAGAGAGACATCCCCGACGGTGTACAATGCCTGACCGTGACAGAGGGTGGCGGTGGGACCTCACCCAGCGAAGTGGCCTCTAGACAGAGGAGATGGGCCACCCCAAAGCGGCCTCTTCGTTGTCTCTGCCTCTAACCTTCTGAAACCCCATCCATTCTTTAAGGCCTCGGTTCCACTGCCACCTTCTCCATGGAGCCCTTCCTGACTGACCAGCACCCGCACACCCATAGAATTCACAGTTCTGTTCTGAGGGTACAAAGCCTAGGTTCTCTGAGGTCCAGGCCAGTCCACACTCCTTGAGGGCAGGGGTCCCCAGAGGGCTGAGGTTCAGACCAGGTGATAAAAGCCTCAGACACTCTGGAAGCCAGCCCAGTCAGTCCAGGGACCTGTCTCCCCATTAACCCCATTCTTATGGCAAACATACCCTCCCTAGTGTCCATCTGGCCTTGGGCATTGGAGTTCTTGCTGGTGCGATGTCTCCTGGCCATAGCAGCTTCTTACACTAATGCACCTCTCAGATGTTCGCAAGACACTTACAGAATACTTGGCATGAACCAGGCACCATTTCCAGGGATTAGCTGGTTTAATCCTCCCAACAACCCTACAAGTCTGTGTTACTATTACTGGCGCATTACATAATAGGGACTGGAGGCCCCAGTCCTCGGCAGCTAAGGACCCAGCTGGTACTGGATGGACCACAGTCTTGAAACCCCGGGCAGGTGTCAGAGTCTGGGATTTGTCTCCGTCTTGTTCTCAACAAGACATTTTCAAGGACGTTCTTGTTCCTTTGTATCTCCTGTAGCGCTTAGCAAATGTCCCTGCACAGTAGTTGCTCAAGAAACATCGGCTTACTGATTGTTCCAGGACTCTTCTAGTCTGCTTTTCCAGTGATCTGTGAGTTTGGGTGCTTTTTATTTTTTATTTTTTGGCCATGCTGTGTGATTTGTGCTCACTCTTAGCAATATAGCCTGGAGTCCTAACCACTGGACCACCAGGGAATTCCTGAGTTCAGATGCTTTTAAGAGGACAAAATAGTATTGAGTCCTTGCTGGACAAAAGCCTGGCACTTCTTGGGAGAAGTGAGAGACTTCCATTCATTTTATTCCAAGTCTTCAGGGTAACTGTGACACACACACACTATATACATGTATTTGGTCTTTGTCCCCAATTCCCAACCCATAGCTTCTTATTTCCTTGGAATTTCCCAAGCGATAGGTGTGTCTTTTGTTCTCATGAGGCCACTCTCGGGGGGAGGGGGGTCCCTAGAGAACTTCAGGATGGGGCTAGTCACCAAAGAGACCAAGGTTAGAGGGTTGGAACTCTGGGTCCCATCCCCCCTCCTCCTGATGGGGAGAAGGCTGGGGATTGAGTTCATCACCCATGGCCGATGACTTAATCAGCCACGCCTGGGAAGGCAGTGCACCCCAGCTCCATGGGGACAGAAGATTCCATGCTTGGGACCCTTCCAGACCACACCCTCTGTACATCTTCATCTGGTTGTCTGTTTAGATCCTTTCTCATATCTTTTATGTACGTGCTAAATCGCTTCAGTGGTGTCTGACTCTTTGCGACCCCATGGCTCCTCTGTCCATGGGGTTCTCCACGCGGGAATTCTGGAGTGGGTTGCCATGCCCTCCTGCAGGAGATCTTCCCCATTCAGGGATCAAACCCAAATCTCTTAAGTCTCCTCCATTGGCAGTTGGGTTCTTTACCACTAGCGCCACCTGGGAAGCCCAGTATGGTTTATTAATAAACCAGTAATAGTGTGTAAATGGTTCCTGAGTTCTGTGAGCTGTTCTAGCAATGATCAAATCCCAGGAGGAGGCTGTGAGAACCACTGAATTTATGGCCAGTTGGTCAGGAGTCCAGATGGCGCTTGAGCTGGGCACGTCTTGCTGGCTGAGCTCTTCACTTCAGGGTCTGTGCTAAGACCCTGTGGTCCCCGTCAGAACTGAATTGACTTGTCGGACCCCCAGTTGGCATCAGGAGAGTTGGTTGGCGTGGGGGTAAAGCCTGCGTATTTGGGGTCACAGTGAATGAGCGCAGTCCGTCATGGCAGAGAAAAATGAGAAGACAGCCCATGTCAGTTGACTGATGGACGCAGCCAAACCAGAACATTGTGTTAACTGCTCTCCTGTCCTCCACTTGTAGGAGGGTGAAACTGGCTCCTATGAGGATTGATGTTGGGCTTCACTCGCCTTCCAGAAGATGCCCGGCAGACTGGACTTGATCTCTACCCGCTCTGCCTACATCTCCAGTCCTGGGCAGTCAGACCTGATGCTCGGCGGTGACCTGAAATGAGAAGAAACCTCTCGCCAAGCTCACCAAGAAGGTAGTATTTGTTCCTCCGTGGTGGTTAAGCTAGGAAAGCAGACGCCTGGCTTTGAGTGCTTTGTTTTGTTTTTGTAATGAGATTTGAAACCTAAAGGATTTTTTTTTTCAGATTATCCTTAAGCTCTTAGAAATGAACTTTGGAAGAACTTCTCCAGACTCTGTAGGTGTTGGTCAATGGACCTTAACAAACAGACCGAAAAGCCAGGAAGAAATTGAGGCAGAAGGCACACCCTTCACCAAAATATTTGTTATACTGACCCAGACACTTTCCCGTGGTGATTCTTTAAACTGAGAGCTTTGCGGATACATTGTAAATGGCTTCGTTCACTTGAAAGTGAGATTCATGTGTTCCATTCAGAGAACCTGGTGAAGTGTAATTGATTTTGAAATCCTCGAAGAGCATAGCATGTTCAAGCTGAAAGGAGCATTTCAGGCTCCTGTCCCCCGTTTACAGGAGAAATGACGCAGCAGCCCGAGATATGGAGTGATGGTGGCTACACAAAGCTTTGTCCTCTGCAGGCCGTCCAGTTTCCAGCATCCGCCCGAAACTGGGTACTTTCTTTGCATCCCAGCTACCTGACTGTCCCAGTTAGGACTCTCTACATGGTCCTCAGCTGCCCTCATGGATGCTTAATCGTTGATCCCCTTCTGGAATTTTTTTTGGTATTGTTTTTATGGAAAGTTTTCAGACATAAAGGTAGAGAATACAATATAAATAACTCCCATGTGCCCTCACCCAGCTTCTACAATTATTAACATATGGCCAACCTTCTTTTATCTATACCCAGCTCCAGATTCCGCTCCTGCAATGAAGATTTTTAAAGCAAATCCAAACATCGTGTGATATCATCTGTAAACACTCCACGTGCACCCATGGAAGAACTCTGTCATGTGTACATACTTACAAATCTGGAATACAACGATTATAACTAATAAAATGAACAGTAACTCAGTTTCCAATTTTCCCCACTGTTTGCCTATCACTCTTTAGCGATGGATCTGTTAGAATAAGGATGCAGTGGGAATTTGGGTCCCAGTACTCCTTCAAAGTTCTTGCATGAGGTTGTTTGTTGAACGAGAGGAAATAAGTTACATAATAAAGACATGCACTCTGTCCTAAGTCGCTTTAGTCTTGTCTGACCCTGTTGACTATAGCCTGCCAGGTTCCTCTGTTTGTGAGATTCTCCAGGCAAGAATACTGGAGTGGGTTGCTATGCCCTCCTGCAGGGGATCTCCCCATCCTAGGGATCAAACCCACGTCTCTTATATCTCCTACATTGACAGGCGGGTTCTTTACCACTATCGCCACCTGGGAAGCCCTGAATAAAGATACTTTGTCATAATGATAGATCACAGTTACCTATGCCTTTAATGGCAGCCCACGCCAGTGTTCTTGCCTGGAGAATCCCAAGGACAGGGGAGTCTGGTGGGCTGCCGTCTATGGGGTCACACAGAGTTGGACACGACTGAAGCGACTTAGCAGCAGCAGCAGCAAGCTTCTCTGACCCCTGACCTTCGTGTCAGATGGAATAGATGGGTATCATTTGCCTCTTGCAGAGATAACCAAGGCCTGGAGATGCTTCAGGATCCAATTAGTGGTCAAGCTTAGACTACCTGTTTCATGATGACAACAAAGCCTTGTGATTACCTCCATCTCGTTAAAATTTGAGCCTCTACTTTTAAAAGGGGAGGCTCAAGAGATTCTCACCCTCTTTGAAACACATTTTATGGAGAAGCTCCTGGAACCTTCACAGCAACCCTGTGATGTAAGGGCCTTCATTATCGTTCCACTGGAGAATCCCAGGCACAGAGAGGTTGAGACATTTCCTCAAGGTCACACAGCACCATCATTTAAACCTACCTCTGTCATTAACTAGTATGGGCTTCCCTGGTGGTTCAGATGGTAAAGAATCTGCCTGCAACTGCAGGGGACCCAGATATGATCCCTGAATCGGGAAGATCTCCTGGAGAAAGGAATCACTACCCACTCCAGTATTCTTGCCTAGAGAATTACATGGACAGTCCATGGGGTCACAAAGAGTCAGACACAACTGAGTGACTAACACTTACTTTATTTTTAGTTGATTACAAGGCAACTGCAATTTTCAGTATTGAAAAGGCAACTCAATGAACTTTATCATTTTTCCCTTTTATTTTTTAAAAAATAAAAAAAAATATTGATTGATTGGCTGTGTTGAGATCTGTGTTGCACCTTGAAGACCTTTCTTTGTGGCACGTAGGCCCAGGAGTCACAGCCTGCAGGCCCCATTGCCCCGCGGCATGTGGGATCTTAGTTCCCAGTCCAGGGATTGAACCTGCGTCCTCTGCATTGCAAGGTGGAGTCTTAACCACTGGACCACCAGGAAAGTCCCTTTTTCCCTTTTAGAATGTGGCTTTGATTTATGAAATAAAGTGCCATTTAATGTGATGTTGACTGTTCAGACATTTCATCAACGCAGATATGATTTTTCCTTTATCCAAGTTTTATGCGACTCCCGACTCAATCATCAAGAGCTGAAAATAAATCCTAGACTGGGGACCTGTCTGCCCCCACCTTCTGCAGCCATTGGTAACGTTGCAGAGTCTCTGCCATGGCCAGGCCCGATTACTCTGTCCTGGGCCTTCAGGAGCAATCAAAGCCCTTTTTAGAAAATATTTCCTGGTCGTCTGTGGCCTTGGATGGACAGAGTTTTCCACTAGGCCTTTTTTTTTTTTTTTTTCCCAGCCACACTGGCCCTTAAGAAGATGTTACTCAAGACTCCACACCTACTTCAAACATTTTTAGGGGCCTTGGCTGGGGCTTCGGGTGCGGCTGCCAGGAACCCGACAGGGGGTGGAGCCCCGACTTGGGGCCTAGCCTCTGTCTCGGGACTCAGCGCCCGGGGGCCCACTGTCGCTGGGGGGACTTTCTCCCGGGGCCCCCACGCAGCTTATTCTGGTCAGGCAGCTGCCCTGGCTGCTTCTCCCGTGTTTCTGTCCCTGGTAGGATAAACCCCTCCTGCCCTTCCCCCTTTTTTAAGGGCTTTCTCCCCAAGTCTGTCTGTCAGGGAACAGCTGTGCTCTGATATTAGAATGTTTTCTGTGCTCACCGCGTGCCTAGGAACAAAAGGGTTTTAAGAACCCTGATAAATGAACAAGGTCCTTGGGAAGATGAAATGTTACCAGCATTGCGAACAATTACAATCCTTGTGCATCTCGGAGGCTTTGGCCTCTGCAAAGCTGAGGGCCAGCCGGGCATTTGGTGGTGGAGCCTTGGAGACTGGGAGTTTTTTTTCAGCCCCGTCTGGACCCGACATGGGAAAGTTGCTCAGAAGGTGGCCTTTTCACTGGCATCAAAGCCCCCAGCTGCTTTCTCACCGCCGCTTGTCCGGGGCTGAGGCCCTACTGGGTGTGGAGCGGGGCAGATTCCAGGTATTCTGTGAGCACCGAGGCCACAACTGGGCTTTCTGGTTTCTGAGATCTTCCAGGTGGAGGTGTTGGGTTCCTTTCCTGCCCTGAAGCGCACCCAGCATCCCTGGTTACACGCTGCCCACCTGTAGGTACCAGGCTGAGCCCTGGGCAGTGGCCTGTTCCATCAGCAGAGCAGCTGGTGACATCTGAGTCCCCGCCTTTGGCTTTCCAATGTGGAAAGTGAACCTTGGGGAAGTTAAAGGATTGACCCAAGGTCCCAGCAAGCAAGGGGCTTTTAAACACATATTTGGGGGATCCCAGAAAGGACAGGGAAGCCTGGCGTGCTGCAGTCCATGGGATCGCAAAGAATCAGACACGGCTTAGGCACTGAACAACAAAAGAGCCTTGGCTTCTTTGATAAAAGCGGCATCGCCGGGTGTCTGGCCAGGGCGGCTAGACGGGGAGGGGTTCCTAGGCTGTTCTGCGGTCTCACTTCCACAGAGGACTCCTCACTGGATCCTCTCCTTTCTTTCTTTTAAATTTAATTTTTCAAAGAAATGTTTGGCTGTACTGAGTCCTTGCTGCTTTGCACAGGTTTTTCCCTAGCTGTGGCAAGCGAGTGCCGTTCCTCACTGCAGGCTTCTCATTGCAATAGCTTCTCCTGTTGCAGAGCAGGGCTCTAGGGCACATGGGCTTCAGCAGTTGGGGTGCACAGGCTCCGTTGCCCTGTGGCATGTGGGATCTTCCGGCCCAGGGATCGAACCCACGTCCCCTGCAGTGGCAGGCGGATTCTTAACCACTGGACCATCAGGGAAGCCCCTCTCCTCTCTTTAAACCTTTCTCTTCACCCCACCTGCCTCCATCCACAGCCCTGAAGGATGTATTCTGGTCCTTAACGCACCCTTTCAAGGTTATCTGACCCCAGTCTACTTGCTTAGGTTCATTTGCTCCCTAGTCCACGGCCCACCCCAGACACTCACTCCCCAGCCCAGGCTTCTTCCTGGTACCGCCCCACGTGGGAACAGAAAGGTCAAGGCATGAAGTAAAATGACAGATGGAGAGAAAAGCCGCTCCCAGCCTTTGAGCCCCATGAAATCCTTCATTATGGGATTTCCCTTGTCCAGGCTGCAAGGAGAAGCCCGAAGGCTCACGGCAAGAATCTGTAACTCATAAGGGCACCGTCCACATAGGCGCTGCTCATCACAGTGGGGCATCTGATAAGTGGCCCCATGGGTGGGGGCCAGCGAGGTGATGGACTAGGGGGAGGAGAGGGGAGAAGAAAGAAAAGAGGGAAACCATCAGCCTCCTGATTTCACTTCCTAACTGTTGGCATCCCGCCTGCTCTCTCTTCCACTGAGATTCGAAGGTCTTTTAAAACTGCAGCAGGAGGGATTTAGGCTAGACTCTAAGTAGAACCTGAGACCGGAGAATTGATCAAGGCACTCCCTTTTCTGGAAACATGCAAGACCAGGGTGCAGATTCACCACTGGTGGAATTTAGAACTGCGCTGGACCTGGTGACTTCAGTTCTGTGGATTCAGGAATGCGCCTGCTGCCTTGGAGGGGTCTCTTCTCAAGCCAGTTGGGGTCAAGTTAACAAGCACACGCGCGAAACTGCCAAGAGGTGGACGCGTCGCAGGAGCAAGCCCTCGCAACTGCTGTCTCCAGGCCCACAAGGGCACATCTCTTCCTCCTCTGCCCTCTTCCTCCCCCAGTTCTCTTAATTTCCTTTACCCTCTGAAGCTTCCTGTTCCTCCTATGGAAAAACACAGGCAAAGCATCTTTCTTTGGGGGTTTATCACATTGATCAGGAGATTTGCCCAGGACACACAGCACGTATTTCCAGCAAGTGGGGGAGGTGAGGGTGGGTCCTGGTGCCCAGACGTGGTAAGGTTGCCCAAGAGGAAATGAATTATTGTCTCCCCACTGCCCTACCAGCTCCCTACATGGGGCACCTCCAAGGTCTTTTCTGCAAAAGGGAAGCTGTGAAAAATGCAAAGACATTTTTTCTGTGACTTCTGGGAGTACACTGTGTCACCCAGAGAGGGTATGGGGCTAACGACATGGCCTGGGGAGGACTCCAGGGGTTCCCTGCCAGTGACCCTAACGTGGGACCTTGGGCAAGTCATTTCACCCTCTTTGGTCTCAGCTTCTCCTCTGACCAAACAGCATCAGTCTTAATTATTCTGGGAACCAATGGGGACCATGTGGAATAAAATTTTAGAAAGTTCTTTGAAACGTGGAAGTGGACCCTTTAAGGGTGATGGCTTGCTACTTGGGATTTCGGGGAGGAGGAAGAGGAACCAGCAGTAGGCCACCCACCCCTCGGGCCAGGATCTGCCAGGCCTCAGTCCAGGCAGTGACCATGCCCGCCAGAAGTCGTGGGAGGAAAGGGGGTCCCGAAGCCAGCAGCCTTTGGAACCGCGGCCGCAGACACCGCCCACCTCCCTCCTTGCCGGGGCTGCTCCAAACCCCAGGAAAGTCAGAGTTTCTGTGGCAACTTAAGCCGTGCCTGCTGGACCAGACTGGGCTGGAGGTGGGGCTTCGCTCTGCCAAATGGTGGGCTTGGAGGGGGAGCGACAGCTGGAGGGTAGAGAGCTGTGTGGGGGTGTGGGGGCGGGCTGGAGCCCTTCCCCTGCCAGCCCTGCCAGGCCCAGGCACTGCTGCCTGCTCTCAGCACAACCCACGTGGGTGGGGGGACCCCAGGTGGGGGCAGGGTGGGGCTGCGGGAGCCTGAGTAGGGGATGGCAGAGCGATCTGGGAACTCCCCAGGTGTGCCTGCCTGCGGAGACCAAAGGGGCGGTGGAGTCCAGCCTGGCTGTCCTGATGACTTCTTCCTCCAGTGGGAGATGCTTCTCGCTTGGCTAGAGTCCCGCGAAAGTGGACTCGCCTGCTGCTCCCGGTGTCTAAAGACCGCCCCCCTCCAGACACACCCCCCACACTCCCACTCCGGCCTCCCCAGCGCACATTCCCCCACGGCGCCACTGTCTGGGGGTCACTCAGGGGAGAGGATTTCCCAGTTTGCCTGGTGGACACAAGCACGCTCTCTCTCTCTCCCCTCCACCCCCCCGCCTGAGCCCCCATCCATGCAGGAACCTCCCTGTGTCCCAATGACACGCGTCACAGGGCAGGTCAGTGACGTGGAGGCCACAGAAATGTCTGCCCGAGGTGTGACCACCGCCACTCAGGACTCTGGGCTTCCATGGCCAGCCGTCCAGACACAACTTTATCCTCCTAGACACTGGGGAACAGCGTTTAGATCCTGGCTCCTGACATCAACTGGCCTCTCATAATTTAAATGACACATACCGTGGTTTTTAAGGCTTCCCTGGTGGCTCAAATGGTGAAGAATCTGCCTGCAATGTAGGAGACCCGAGTTTGATCCCTGGGTAGGGAAGATCCCCTGGAGAAAGGAATGGCAACCCACTCCAGTATTCTTGCCTGGGAAATCCCATGGACAGAGGAGCCTGGTGGGCTACAGTCCATGGAGTCACACAGAGTCGGACATGACTGAGCAACTATTTTCACAGAACAAGATAGTTTTATATTTTATTTTTCATTTTACTTTATTTTTAAGATAGTTTCAAAAACCCAGATAGATGGTAGCATCTACTTGGAGCCATTGAGCCAAGGTCATTGGCTTCACAGGCCCAAGGAGTCCCCAGTACTTGTTTCAATTCCTCCACTGGACATTCCCACCCCAGCCCCACTCAGGATCATGGCAGGGGGAGGATGGCTTTGCTTCTCTGAGCCTCAGGTTATTCACCTGGAAAAGAGGGAGGTGGGCCGGTTTTCCATGACAAGAGGAAGAATGATGCTAGGTCCATTGTGGTTGCTATGTACCCTGCATTTTTTTCCTTTAATACACACACACACACACACACACACACACACACACACACACACACTCAGACGTATAATTTTTGTCGATGAAGTCTTCGCCTTAAATGCCTCTTGCCCATCACTCATCTTAAGTTTCACAAATTATCCATTTTTCCTCCAAGACCCTCTCATCTGTTGACTTGCACCTTTCAATGGCATCGCTGCCCCCTGCCTCACCCACAGAGGATGAGATGGTTGGATGGCATCACCGACTCAAGGACATGAGTTTGAACAAACTCCAGGAGACAGTGGAGGACAGGGAAGCCTGGCGTGCCGCAGTCCCTGGGAGAGCAGAGTCGGGCACGACTGAGCGACGGAACGGCAGCAACCCCTGCCATTAGCG
Organism: Capra hircus; assembly: GCF_001704415.2. NCBI lineage: Eukaryota > Metazoa > Chordata > Mammalia > Artiodactyla > Bovidae > Capra > Capra hircus. Next base: position 104,741,673 of record NC_030812.1, read on the forward strand.
GTTCAGCCCTTCTGGTGTTCTCCTGGAGGATTCTCATCTCCACCGTGGTGGCCTTCACCCATATAGATCTTTCTGAGGCCTTTTTCTCCTCCTTTGTGTGATACAAAGGACACTACAGCTGCCCCGTGCCCAGGCTACTAAGTAGGTGCCACTGCCAAACGATGCGTGATAATTATTGGGGGTGGTTGTCCTGTTCTCCTGCCTTTCTACAGATGAGGAAACTAAGGCTCGGAGAGGTGAAGGTTCTTGCTTGTGCAACTGGTCACAGATGGAGACGTGGGCGGGAGCCACGTCTTACTGGTGTCTTGCCCACGGCCTCTCCCTGCCCCCATTTGGTCACCCAGGCACTGTGGAGGCACTGTGATATTTATAGCCTCTGGTTTCTTCCAAGATGTTCCTTGGGGCCAGTGAGATACCTGCCTTCCCAGGAAACGCCTGTTCATGCTCCACGTTCTTGCTTAGGCATTTTCTCTTCTCCTCTGTGAAATCTCCCCAGACCACCTTTCACAGTTGGAGGTATTATCCCCCTGCCCACGATTAACACTGTTCCTTTCAACCCTCTGTCATTCCATCCATTTCATCACACCGTCATCATTTAACATTTTTTGGCTGCCCCACGTGGCATGTGAGATCTCAATTCCCTGACCAGGGGCCAAACCACAAGCCTTACATTGGAAGCGAGGTGTCCTAACCACTGGACCACCAGGGAAGTCCCACACAGCCCTCACTGAATCTCCTGTCTGCCTCCTCTCTGCCTCTGTGAGCCTTTGAGGATGGGGACCAGGTTTTGCTGGTCACTGGACCCCTAACCCCAGTGAGTACGTGCATGCACACGTACTAAAGGTTTCCAAGTGCTTTACATGGATTATCTTACTGAACTTATGCAATGACCTTGGTGGATATCGTTTCCTCCCTTTTACAGATGATGGAAACTGAGAATGAGGGAGCTGCAGTAGCTGCTGAAGTTTAATCATTTTAATTTACGGATGCAGGGGTACTGGGAGACTATCCTGAAGCTGAGTTTCAAAATACATTGTTTTCACTTTATACCTCGTGTGTTTGGGTGTGTGATAGAGTCTGCCTGACAACGCAGGAGACATAAGAGACGCAGGTTCGAGTCTTGGGTGGGGAAGATTCCCTGGAGGAGGAAAAGGCAACCCACTCCAGTACTCCTGCCTGGGAAATCCCATGGACGGAGGAGCCTGGCAGGCTACAGTCCATGGGGTCGCAAAATAATCAGACGTGACTTAGCAACTGAGCACACAAACGCCTTTGGCAATTGTGAGGACTAAAGCCTCCCCTTGGTGCCACCTCCAGACGAACTGAGTCCTGTGGCTGGAAAGTAGCAGGGTCAGGATCTGGTGGGAGCCAGAGACCCTCAGGATGGGTGCTGGGGGCCGTTAGTCGGGTGTTACTAGGCGATGAGGCGTTAGCATGTAGTTTACACGAAGAAACCCAAATGAATCAGTAGTTTTCTAGCTTATAGGTTAATAGGAGAAATAAGTCATTAAAATGTACATAATGACACACACACAAAGGACACACCCAGCAGGTGCATAAAAATAGCAGCTGAGCAGAAATCAGAGCGTGGAGCAAAGTTGCTGTTGGGTGAGGGGAGCCGGGCGAGTGGGTTGGTTTCTGGGTAAAAGGGCGTATGAGTCAAAGTTTTAAAGAGAAGGAGGAGGAGACGGGCTGTCCCGCTAGGCGGGCCCTACCTCCCTGTGGGTTCCGGCTTCCTCACACAGAGCGGGACTCAGGCAGTGGTCTCAAGACCCCTCCCAGTGTTGTTAATTTATGACTCTGGGTTGGTTTTCAAAGCGGAGAAGATAATGCGCACACACAGCACTCAGACTCTCCGGCGATTCCTGTGATTTTTAAAAGATTTCTTGGAGAACAACCGCTCAGACTTGCTCGTGGCCAGCTCTCCATGAGGAGCCAGTTTCCCTCCAGCCCTGTCCAGACGGTGCGTGGCTTTTAATATTCAATAGATTCGGGAAAGTCAGCTGCAGGAAAAGAACCACCAGTGCTCCCAAACCGGACAGAATGGGTCTAAGATCCCTCACATGTGTGCTGTGATCGGTGGTGTCCAACTCTGCGACCCCATGGACCGTAGCCCCGCCCCAGGCTCATGTGTTCATGGGATTTCCCAGGCAAGAATACTGGAGTGGGTTGCCACTTCCTTCTCCAGGGAGTCTTCCAAATTCAGGGATCGAACCCTCATTTCCTGCTTGGCAAGTGGATTCTTTCCCACTGAGCCTTGGGGAAGCTTGACATCCTTCATGATTTTATGTCACTGGAGCCGTTCTTCCTTAGGATGGCGGAGATCCTGCAGGACTTTGATGAGGGGTGATGGGCGGAAACCTGTGTGGTCCACAGGCATGAGCTTGGCCCTTCTCAGGAAAGCAGGGAGCACTTAATTCCATGCTACTTCCTTGCTCTTGGCTGAGTGTTGCATGGGATGCTGGGCAGTCTGGGGGCTTCCCAGAAGCCCACGCGCCCCGCCCACCTTTGACGGGTAAGAGGGAGATGAATTGGATGATTCTGGTTCCAAGCCCAAGGGTCATGGCTGCACTGGGGCGAAGGTCGCCAGCACTCAGGAGTCCAGAGGAGGAGCAGCAGCCTCGGGCCTTCCGTAGGAGGATCCCAGCAGGGCCTGTGGTTGGGGGAGGCAGAGAGGAAATGGGGGAGGGGTGCCATGAAGGATAGACACTGGAAAAGGTTGCTGCTGGGGACCAGCTGTGCTGCGCCTCTGGGCTCCGTGACTTTCTGGGGGCCACTTGGTGCTTCTCTGGAGAAATTCTGAGGAGGGATGAGGTAGACAGTGGGGAGGTGGTGCCCCAAGCCCTGTCTGACAGAACTGCTCCCAAAACCAGAATCCTCCTGGCCTGCTGCAGGGAGACCCTTCCACAGTAGAAGCAGTTATAAACATTGATCAGACATATCCTCTGTTTGTACCGGTGGACAAAGGATACGTATAAGGAATGAAAGTGTTAGTCACTCAGTCGTGCCTGACTCTTTGCAACCCCATGGACTGTAGCCGGCCAGGCCCTTCTGTCCGTTTGGAATTCTCCAGGCAAGAATAGTGGAGTGGGTATCCCCTTCTTTCTCCAGGGGATCTTCCCACCCCAGGGATTGAGCCTGCGTCTCCTGCATTGCAGCCAGAGTCTTTACTATCTGAGCCAACCAGGGAAGCCCCGTATAAGGAATGGCAAATATTAAATGTGACTGAGCCATGGATGTCTGGGGAGCTGGGTGAGTAGAGTCAGGATTAGAGTGAGAGTGCAGAAGTTGGTAACAGAGAGACAGAAGGCTCCAGAAAAATGATGGAGGACCTACTTGACCCTAACGACTTTGGATTTTTATCCTCCAGGCACTGTGGCCCCATTGAGTGTTAAGGGTTTGAGCACTGCTGTCTGTCCCCAAGTGCACCTTCCCTTCTCCAAGGAGGCTGCCTAGAGCCAGGGCTGAGCCTGGTTGAAGCTAACCAGCCCGGGTGTTCAATGGCCTTGTGGCCACAGCTGCCTCTGTGAGCCACAAGTGCTCTTTAGCCCAGGTGAACCAGCAGAGGAATGGTGTGGGTGTACTTGGGGTGGAGGAGCAAGGTGGCTGGCAGAACCAAAATGCAGCCACATCAAGGTCCAGAAGCAATTTGGTAGCTTGGTACCATGAAAGGAATAGCAGGACCCAAGGCTCAGGGTCCCCAGGCCTTTCCTGGTTCTACAATAAATGACTGTAAGCGCGTTTGGATGGACAAATTGTCTGATACACGGACTGCGCACCAGGCCCTGAGCTGGACATGGAAATGCAGAGGGAAGGGACCCAGTCCCACCTCCAGGGATGCGCACAGATGATGGCGTTGTTTCGGCGCTGCATCGGTCATCCTTACGTCCCTACCTATCTGTGATCTTGGTTTGTACCCGTTTCTACACCCCAGGCCTATGTGATGGCCAGGGCGCTCAGCCGCTGGGCACAAGTCCACGGGCTCGTGTCTGTCCAGATGGAGGGGACCCCAGGGGCTCTGCTTCTGGACCTCCTCCGGAAAGTCACGGAAAACCTGGGGATCAGAATGTGGACAGAAGCCAGCAGTGAGTGGGTGAGTACCGTATGTCGTGGGTGCATTCTGTATACACGCGCCAGAAAGGGCTTGATTTCCCCAGACAGCTCTTATCTCATGGCCTGAAGAGGGGAGTAGGGGGTCTTGCTACAATTTTCCTCTCCAAGATAGTTGCTGTCCTCCAAATATTGGGCTGGTTAAAACTTGTTATTCTGTAAGCTGTTATAGGAAACCAGAACAAACATTTTGGCCAGCCCAGTACATGGACTCCCAAGGGTCAAGGAAAACCCTGCTGTTTTAACAGGGAACCAGTACACAGGGGCTTCCCGCAAGGTGCAGCGGTAAAGAACTGACTGCCAGTGCAAGAGACGCGGGTTCGATCCCTGGGTTGGGGAGATCCCCAGAGGAGGAAGTGGCAACCCGCTGCAGTATTCTTGCCTGGGCAATCCCATGGACAGAGGAGCCTGGGGCAGGGGGGTGGGGGGAGCCAGAGCCCATGAGGTCACAAAGAGTTGAACACAACTGAAGAAACTAAGCACAGCACAACACAGCACGGGACACAGAGTTCAGCAGAAGAGACAGAACCCTGGGCTCAAAAGAGTGCAGACAGGCTCTTAGAGCAGGAAAGTACCCAGGACCCGGGCCTGGAGTCCACCCCCCACTGCCCTGACTCAGACCAGCTCTGTGTCACTTGCCCGGCCATGCTCCTCCTGCGAACCAGGTTCTCCCTCACTGCCACCCCCTCTGCTTCTGCTCCTGCCTCCCCGGGGGTCTGCACCGGGGCTGCTCTCCACCCTGGAAAAGCCACACCCTTCTCTCTAGCAGTCTCTGACCTCCCCAGCTAAACGCAGCTTCCAAGATGCTTTCTGGACTGATCCTTGGTGCTGCCAGTCACTCCATTTCTGCATATCTGCTCAGCATTCACACTCTTGACCTCCCTTCACCTGGTGTCCCCTCTTCGCTTCATTTCTGAGCTATCTGATGAGCAAGGGGACCTCCTAAACCAACGGTCACAACTAGGGCTACCAGACACAGGGGGTATGCCAGAGGCATGGGGTTAGGAAGAAAAATGATAAGCTTCTATTTATTTCAAAAAACATCATTGTGGTCTGTGGCAGTCCAGTGGTTAGGACTCTGAACTTCCACTGCGTGGGGTGTGGGTTCAATCCCTGGTCAGGGAACTAAGTTGCTGAATGCCACACATGGTGTGACCAAAAACCCCAACAAAAGAAAACACAATAAAGCAGGAGCTTTAAAATAATCATAATGAAATCAGTATTAGTTCATAAATTACACTACTATGGAAGATGTTAACAACAAGGGAGAAGTTGTTTAATCACTGAGTCTTATCCAGTTCTTTGCAACCCCATGGACTGCAGCACGCTGGTTTTCCCTGTCCTTCACTATTTCCCAGAATTTGCTCAAACTCATGTCCATTGAGTCAGTGATGCCATCCAACCATCTCATGCTTTGTTGTCTCCTTTTCCTCCCGCCTTCAATCTTTCCTAGCATCAGAGTCTTTTCCAATGAGTTGGCTCTTCACATCAGGTGGCCAAAGTATTGGAACTATATAGAAGTAGGTAGATACACTGGTTCCAAATAGGGAAAGGAGTACGTCAAGGCTGTATATTGTCACCCTGCTTGTTCAACTTACATGCAGAGTACATCATGCGAAATGCCAAGCTGGATGAAGCACCAGCTAGAATCAAGATTGCTGGGAGAAATGTCAATCACCTCAGATATACAGTTGACATCCCCTTATGGCAGAAAGCGAAGAGGAACTTAAGAGCCTCTTAGGAAGACAAAAGAGTAGAGTGAAAAAGCTGGCTTAAAACTCAACAAATCAAAAAGTAAGATCATGGCATCCAGTCCCATCTCTTCATGGCAAATAGATGGGGAAGCAGCAGAAACAGTGACAGACTTTATTTTCTTGGGCTCCAAAATCACTGTAGATGGTGACTGCAACCACGAAATTAAAAGATGGTTGCTCCTTGGAAGAAAAGCTAGGACAAACCTAGACAGCATATTAAAAAGTGGAGACATTACTTTGCCAACAAAGGCCCGTCTAGTAAAAGCTATGGTTTTTCCAGTGGTCATGTATGGATGTGAGAGTTGGACTATAAAGAAAGCTGAGCGCTGAGGAATGGATGCTTTTGAACTGTGGTGTTGGAGAAGACTCTTGAGAGTCCCTTGGACTGCAAGGAGATCCAACCAGTCCATCCTAAAGGAAATCAGTCCTGAATGTTCATTGGAGGGACTGATGCTGAAGCGAAAACTTCAATCCTTTGGCCACCTGATGCAAAGAACTGACTCATTGGAAAAGAC